>NW_026571133.1:43180762-43235762 GCF_026225935.1 Boleophthalmus pectinirostris | reverse complement strand
CACAGGCACCACTGATGCCTTCCAGCTCCTCCTTGAGCCCCTGGTATTTTTCTAGTTTCTCGTGTTCCTTTTTCCTGATATTACCATCGCTTGGTATTGCGATGTCCACCACCACGGCTCTGCTCTGTTTCTTATCCACCACCACTATGTCTGGTTGGTTCATCACCATCCTGTCAGTCTGTATCTGGAAGTCCCACAGGATCTTGGCTCGGTCGTTCTCCACAACCTTTGGAGGTGTTTCCCACCTTGATCCTGGGGTCTCCAGCCTGTACTCTGCACAGATGTTTCTGTACACTATGCCCGCCACTTGGTTATGTGGCTCCATGTTTGTTTCCCTGCAGTGTCTTACACCTGCAGTTCTGTGCTGGACTGTCTCAGGAGCCTCTTTGCACAGTCTACACCGTGGCTCTGGTCTGGTGTGGAAGATGTGGGCCTCTGTTGCTCAAGTGCTCATGGACTGCTCCTGTGCTCCAGGATGAGCCTCTTTCTTTCTGTGTATCTCTCTCTTCTCTCTCTATGTCTCTCTCCCTCTGTGTGTCTCTCCTTCTTTCTCTCTGTGTCTCTCTCTATGCTTCTCTCTCTTCTCTCTCTCACTCTGTGTCTTTCTCCCTCTGTGTGTGTTTCTCCCTCTTTCTCTCTCTCTCTCCCTTTCTGTATCTCTCTCTCTATGCATCCCTCTCTCATCTCTCTCTCTCTCTTTGTGTGTTTCTATGGCTCTCTCCCTCTGTGTGTGTGTCTTTCCCTTTCTCTCTGTCTCTCTCTCTTTCTGTGTGTCTCTATGTATCTCTCTCTTCTCTCTCTTTCTCTCTCTATATATATGTGTGTGTGTGTGTGTCTCTCCCTCTCTCTCCTCTCTGTCTCTTTCCCTGTCTTTCTTCCTCTCTTGTGTGTGTGTGAGACTGTCTCTCTGTCTCTCCCTCTTCCCCCCACCCTCTCTCTGTCCTTTCTGTCCTTCTCTTTGCTTCTCTCTCTCTCTCTCTCATTTCTCTCTCTTCTCTATCTTTCACTATCTCTCTTTCCTCCATCTCTCTCTCCCTCTCATTTCCCCTCGCTTTCTCTCGTTTCCTCTCTCTTCACATGTGGCAGTGTTTAGTCTTGGATTTTCATGGTGGGAATTCCCCATTTCAGCTCTACCCTCTCATCACTGTTCACCACTGCTCACCACTGTTCACCACTGCTCACCACTGCACACCACTGCTCATCACCACTTCACACTACTGCACACTACTGCACACTACTGCACACTACTGCACACCACTGCTCACCACTGCACACTACTGCACACTACTGCACACTACTGTTCACCACTGCTCACCACTGCACACTACTGCACACTACTGCACACTACTGCACACTACTGCACACCACTGCACACTACTGCACACTAATGCACACTAATGTTCACCACTGCTCACCACTGCTCACTACTGCACACTACTGCACACTACTGCATACTACTGCATACTACTGCATACTACTGCACACTAGTGTTTAGATTCCCACACATGAGCAGCTGTAATATGACTCTGATGTCAGGTCAGGTCACATTAGCTGCACTACCATCAGAGTCAGTTAAAAGAATGCTATCAGTGCAGGTATTAATGAGATGAGCTGGATTTCAGATGTTCTAAAGTCATGTGTGTTATTGCTTGAGTGATGTTCACAGGAGAGTTCAAGTGCATTGATAAACAGGCCTGTTTATCAATATCGTCGGTCTGCGGAACATAAATGGACAGGAACAGCTTCCATGAGGAACTGTCAACATCTGATCTAACATATGTGTCAAAGTAAGAGTTGTACATTGACGTTTGCATTGAACCCATAGACATGTATAGATGTTTGTATGTCTGTGGTTGAACCGAGTAGTAAAAACAGGAACTTCAAGTTGAAACGCTAAGCTGCCGCCGAACATCGCGTAATAAAATGTTTAGTTGTGCAGTGCATTGTTTTACATTTCAAAATAGCTTAATCAAAACAAAACAAAACAAAAAAACTATATTGTACTGCCTACTTCTTTCATTATTTTCAACACAGTAGTAGTTCTGCTGTAAGTGCATCATTTGGATACAAAAAAAAAACTGCATTCATGACAAATACTTTAACGCTGTACTTGGGTTGTGTCTGTAAGTATCATTTATTTGTACAGTTTGAGCAGCTCCAGCGTCATGTTAAATGCACATTAACAGAATGATGTTAGAATGTGATCAGAGCCTCTCCGGTACGTACGCTGACAATGAAAGAACCAAGTGAACAAGTTATTTAACGATAGCATAGTATGACTCTTGACATGGCCACATCGCCGTAGTTCTACGGGGCCATGGGTTTTATGTTTATGTACTTAGCAGATACTTTTATCCAAAGTGTTTCCCAAAAGCAGAGTTGCTAGCCTGTTATAGTAGTTACTGTTATAGTAACTTAGTTGTTGGTATCTACAGCTAACGTCAAGGCTCATGCTGTGCTATCATTAACTAACTTGTTCACTTGGTTCTTTTGTTGTGAGCGTACGTACTGGAGAGGCTCTGATCACATTCTAACATCATTCTGTTTATGGACATTTAACATGATGCTGGAATTGCTCAAACTGTACAAATACATGATACTTACAGACATAACCTCTCGTGAAACACACGTGTTGTCACTTTGCTGAAAAAGTAGTGCACTCAACATTTCCGATAATGCACCCTGAAATGGAGTGGGCATCGGTGGTCTCTAGAGTGGTCAATATAGACCACAATGCATTACAAGAGTCAGAAAAACAATGGTGTTCAGCGACAGGTGTGAAACCTGACACAATGCGACTGCAGCAGACAGAAGCGCTGGTTTACGGCTCTGTTGATCCTGACTGTGAATAAAACACGTCTAAATAAACTGTTCTGATGTTAGTGGTGGGGTGGAGAGGATTAGGACTAGGGTGGAGATTCGGTCACAGCCATAGTCCCTCCAGTGTGCCCTGGCTCTTCCCCGGGGCCTCCTGCTCCTGGTGGGACATGAACACCTGCACAGTGAGGAGTCCAGGAGGCATCTGAAACAAAGCTCCTGCTGTGTGAATGAGCTTCTCACCCTGTCTCTAAGAGAACATTTGTATCTGCCATCTTGTCCTTCGGGTCATTCCACAAAACTCATAACCATAGCTGAGGGGAGGACTGAACTTTGCCTTTGGACTCAGCTCCAGTCTGATAAATATATTTTGTAAATCAAATTGTCTATGTAAATTAGACAGGTCATGGTTCTCTTGTGGATCTGCAGATACGGCCAAACTAAGCTTCACATCCTTCACTGTCTGTCCTTTCATGGTCATATGTGAAAACCTGATCTGATAAATCACTCAGTGCAAAGTCATGTATACAAATGTCCCTGCAGTAAATGTCCCATGGAGCAGAGAGCCCCAAACGTGACAAGTTTAATGATACTGAGGCATTTGACTGTCGACATAGAAGATATCTCAGCACTGTGTGTCGGGTTCAGATAAAATGACTTTGCATGATATCTCATCTAGTCTCCAAGTGTCAAAATGCTCTGTTCCACCTTGTGATGTCATGAAACGGTAGTTTTCAAGTTAACAGTTCCTTTTATCCAAATGATTCTAGTCAAGTCCTTGGTCTAAACTTGGCCGCTCATTCAAGTCAGTGGGTCCAGCTCAGTGTCGCACGTCTGCAGATTATCTTAGTCCAGCGAGGTACTTCTGGTGGTTCTCTGCCCATTGAACATGCACAGTAGTGCTCTTTTCTCCTGTGGACAGATGGCAATCGCTTTGACCAATCAGAGCGGGAGGAGCTAGAGCGGAGCCGGAGCGAACGATTAAAAAGCTGTTTTTAAGAGCTGGGAAAGGTTTATGGTCTAAAAATAGTTTAAAATCAACACAAAATCTGACCTTTTTCAAAACTGTAGGTGCCCTGTCAGTCCCTGTCAACCGAACACGAGCATGTTTGTGATTATATTGCGCTGTATGGATTTGTCTCATTGTGCATCTCTGGTACTGCACTAAACTGGTTCAAGTCTTATCTAGAAGACAGGAAGTATTTTGTTGAAATTGGAAACTGTCTCAGATCACATGGCCCTGACCTGTGGGGTGCCCCAGGGGTCAATCCTGGCTCTCTTTTGTTTAATCTCTCCATCCTGCCTTTGGGCCATGCTGCAATGATGTGTCCTACCACCACTCTGCAAACGACACTCAGATCTACGTCTCACTGCAGCAGGAGACTATGGACCAGTGGACTCACTCTGTCACTGTGTCCAACAGATCAGTGTGTGGAGGCAAAACAACTTTCTCCTATATAGTTATTTTAACAGTAATACATTACAACCTATACTGTTATTTTAACTGTATGGGTTAAAATAACCTATACAGTTATTTTAATAGATCCATGATTCTAGTGAAGGTCTATGGAGCTTAGAAACACAGTGGAGCACTTCCTGTATTACCACATGACATCACAAGTTGGAACAGCGTGTTTTCTGTTTGAGAGAAGAACTCAGGCTAAATTTGCGGTTTCTGTGTTAAACATGTGTGAATGAAACAAAACACAAATCCAGGTCTGTTTGTGATGAGAACAGGAAGAGGAACCACTAGTTCTGTTTTAAAGGAATACAACGAAAGGCCTGAATTGTGGCTTTTAGCACTATTTGAGTGAGAGATTTTAAATGGTGATCTACTAATACTGAACCTAATCCCTACTGAATATTAGAGATGTAGAGAATATTTGGGCTGCTATCTATTTAATTTTTGGACAATGTAAACTCCCAGAAGGCTTCATAGAACAGTGTGGTGGTCAAAGCAGAGCTCTGAAGTGAGAGCTGCTTCCTGTGTGTGGACCAGACACTTCCTGGTTTTGTCAGGGCACCATGAGTCATGTCCCCAGACCAAACAGACTGACCAGAACAGAGCGGAGCAGCAGACCGTATCACACAGATTGACACTTTATGCAGGGCGGGTTGGCCTGTTTTATACTAAGTACAGTGTTCTGTGGTGTTTATTTGTAAATGTTGCAATCTGTTTTCAACTCACAGTCAGTGTACAGCGTCTGGGCAGCAGCTCACCCCAGACAGACCTGCAGGGAGGACAGGCTTATCTGATCCTGAGGCAGCGACTGGAGGAAGTGCTGTATCCTAAACACTCAAGGGTAGACTTCCACCCAGAACAATAGTCTGCCACTGTACTGGTCAGATGTGGCTCTGTGTCTGACCACAGGCTGCAGGCTCTTTCAGTACAATCTATATTAGGCCTGTAAAATGCACAGTAAGCTGCTGTTACTCAGAGGTCATGCCTCTGACCACAGAAGAGTGCTCAGTGTTTAGATCACATATTTTGACCTTGTGCAGGGAGATACATTTGCATTTGGGCTCAGTTTCTGGGTGACTGGTCCACTCACAGGGCAGCAACACAACACTCGTACTTTGGCACACTTTTATTATTATTGTTTATTTTGAATTTATGTATATTATTTTGGGCAAGTAAGAAAGTTACTTTTTTTTTTTTTTTTTTTTTTTTTTTACAATAGAACACATAACATAATGAAATCAACACAGAAATAACAACAAAATATAAAAAATTAGCCCAAAAAAGAGTGGGAAGAAGAAAATGTATTTAATCCCACCCCCCTTTTCTAATCGAACACAACGATCTTTCTTTCAAAATTTTCAGACATTTTATATTGAACTATATGAACTATTTACAAGTACGGACAAAGAGTATAGTTTGGTAACAGAACTGTATTGCAGTAATAAAGAAAATGAAAGATACCAACAATGGTAACAGACAGCACATATCAGCAATGGTGCGAAAACAACAAACATAAAGCAGCACTACAGAAGACAGTATTGTTCTAATATTAAGACCCACTCTCTATACACTGTGACCAGACCATATGTTTATAGAACAACTTGAATTTATGGATATTTTGGCAGTGCTTGAGTCGTGTATCCAGACTGTTCCAGAGTTTTACACCACATATAGACACACAGAAACTATGAGTGATGAAAAACGTGTAGAAGGAAGCACTTGTATGTCTGGGCTTTTTTCCCCAACTCGTTTTATCATGCTTGTTCCACTGTCATGAATAGGGGGGTGCAAAAATATTGAACTATCGATATATTGTATTGTTTAATGTGGTGATACAGTATCGATATCCTGGGCTGCTGTATTGATATATCGCCAAGAGTAATATTTGGTATATTTTACAAAATTATTTTGTTGCAGTGCTACAGTTTTGTTGTTTGTTTAGAGGAACTCGTTTATATGACATTTGACATATTCACTGTTTTGATTAAAATGTTTGTGTTTCATATGAACTTTACAGCGGTGGATTAATGACTTATTAAAGACTTTTAGTATCACAGCCATGATTTAGCCTTTATTTTTTATTAAACCATATCAAATCAATTTGAAATGTATCATACTGAATCAAAAGCTCACAGTATCGAGATATGGTATCATATCATCGCCTGTGTATCCTATCGACAACTTCTTAATGTTACCCAGTAGGGATGTAACAGTAACCAAAATATTGTGATATCATATCATGAAAGTTCTCACAATAATATCGTGGACCATCACAATATATCAAATTACAACTCCCTTAAATGAAGAGTTATAGCTAAAAAAAGACAGAGGGAACTACATAGATCAGGGGTGTCAAACTCATTTAGGTCTGGGGGCCATATCCAACCTACTTTGATCCCAAAGGGGCTGGATCAGAAAACTCATGGCATTTAAACCCCAAAAATAACAGTAAGTTCAAATATTTGTGCAGGGAAACGCAAATCTATTACAGAAATCTTTTACAAAATATTATATTATTAACAACCTGAAACTTTAAGAAAAATGCAATTCCAACACAATGTTTTAACATGAACTAGGCAAATAGGATTAAGTCCATTTTTTGTGGAAAATCCTGCACTCGGCTCCACTTTTCTCATGTTGGACATTTTTCTGATGAGGGTGTCACGGTCAACAGTCAAAACGATCGTCCTTTAAACGATCGTCCTTGGAAAGAGACAAGTCTTCATTTGTGCTGCTCTGGTGGGAGGGGCCACGTACAGAGACACTGGAGACGCTGCTGTGATAAACACCGCAGAAAATTACCAATATTTTAATAGAAAATATAATTAAAATATTTTAGTAGAAAATCAGCCGAGGGCCAGATTAAAGGTCTTGGAGGGCCGGATCCTTTGCTCCATTTCAGTGCAGACTACATGAAGAAATGATAGTTGTAAGCACTTTTAAGTCTTAGTTCTTTGGATTAAGTCTTGTCAAGTCATTTTAAGAGGAAAAAGTAGCATGTTAAATATATACAAAATATCGCAATAAATATTGTACTATGAGATGTATATCGTAAAAATATTGTACCGAAAGATTTGGATATTGTTACATCCCTAATCCTGGGCCTCCCCACTATATTGTGAGCTTTCCCACGATATCGCTATAATAGGTTCATACTGATGACATCGTATCGTGAGACTTCGATATCGTTACGCCCCCATTTACCCATCCCCAGTCATCAAGCTTTGCCCAATCAGCATGAAGTATTCTCTGAAAACACATTTATACATGTGAGCAGGTTTTTTTTCATCACAGGAATTGAGCCAAGTGGCATTGTTTGTGTATAACTAATGCATATTTTAACAGGCTGCTCACATTAGCCTTTCATTCAGGCTCATGAACCAGGTCCACCTTTGAACAACAGAGATGTGCACAGTTGAGTGGTCAGACACCTGCTTGAGTTGACATTGCCTATGCAGGTCATTCATCTCAGTCTATTTCCATCCAAACACATGATAAGAGAGAACTTCCCTAAACAAGCGGTTGCCGTGCGTGCGGGTGCCATTGTCCCGTCGTCGAGGAGGTCCGGTTACCGTGGCGACGCTGTGGACACGCTGTAGTCTTCCTGTCTGGGGACATGACACATATGAGGGTGGCTGTCCTGAGCGTGTTCTCATTCTGAATATAGACGTCTGACGCACCACTTATTGTTGTACTCGGGATGATGTGTGGTGTGTGTGTAATAGAGGGGTAGGCTCGTGATCAGAGGCCAGAAACATGCTATTATCCTCCACAGGGTTTGTGAGCAGGCAGCAGGGACGTCACCAGGCTAGTGAAATGCTCCATTTTATTTAAGGGTCCTATTGTCTGCTCAACTGCTTATTTAACATTTATTCTTTTTTAAATACAAAACATGTGCCTTAAAAGTGATATGCCTAATTTTGACTTAAAAATATCAAAAACAGAACTAGTTAATTTCAATTTGCAGCAGTCCAAAGTTATTCCTCATTCACCTTTTGCACACCCTTTGAGTGTGTATACATGCACATCAGTGTCCCGGTTATGATCGAGTTTTTTGAGTATCACGGTTTCTTCATGGTGCATGTAAACGCAGTATCCCGGTTTCAGTATCCCGGTTATTAGACACCGGGATACTGTAGCTGGTTTATTCTGATAGTAACCGGGATACTGTGTCATGTATACACAGTATCCCGGTTACTGCTACATAAAGTTGAGTGTGCATGTGTCCAAAAAGACAAACACTTCTAGTCTTTTCACCACAACAGTATTTACATAAATAAAGTGACCAAAGATGAGTGAAATGACTGTAGAATAAAGAGCTGCACTAAACCTGCACACGAATCTGCACTTGTATGATCTGCACGCGTATGATCGCTGAAAAGCTAAAACATGAACTATCTCCTATACAACACACACACAGAACAGACTCATCATCATTACCACCTCCTCTGTCACAAAAAGAACACACATAATCCACTGAGTCGTGTCCTTTAGTTCAGTGATTCTTAGCCATAGGTCCGGGGCAAAAAGTAGGTCCAGGAACAGCTCCTTGGGGGCCCCACAACCAGCACAAAATAATGCATTTAATATGAGATAGGGCCCCTGGTTAGTTTGTTCAGAAAAAGTCAGGCCTCAAGATTGAAAAGGTTAAGAACCCCTGTTTTAGTCCAACAGAAGCTGATTGTATCAGCGGCACAAGGAGCAAACTGTTTTTTATCAGCAGTGGTTTTAAGTTTTGTTTCTTTAAAATGTAAACAAATGTGATCAAAGCTGAATTATCTGATCAAACGGGCTGATGTGGCTCTGTAGTGGTTATGGTTTATATGTTGTAAAGTTGAGTTTATTTATGCAGAAGATTTTAATGAAGAATCTGTTCGGTTTGATCTGTGCAGTGGATTGTGGGAGATCTCGTAGCTCCTCACGCTGGTAAACTTCCCGAGCTTCCAACGCTAAAAGAGCTCATGGTTGGTTGTATTTTTCCTGGTTTATTAATGTAAATGAAGTTATTATTTTGCACTTGCACATTTGTAAGAAGAAACCAGGATACTCCATTTGATCATGTCCACAGGAATATGAGTGTCCTGGTTTCTCAGCGCGCATGTAAACACAGTAACCCGAATACTGACAGAACCGGAATATGGCTAATAACCGGCATACTGATGTGCATGTATACGCACTCTTTGATGAGTTTACTTTGCTTTTCACAGAGGACTTATTTTGACCTTCTACAATATATCTATACTTGGGCAAGACACATTTTGCTCAGATACTTTCGATATAATAGTAGGCCACAGCAATTAACAATTAAAAACTAAATATCACATCTTTTAAATGGTAAAAAGGCCTAAAAATGGCACCCATACAGAATTAGCTGAACCCCATGACTATGTTGTGCTTTGATTCAAGATCTGGAGATGGAGGAGATATAATAGGTAGTCACTTTGTTCATGCGTCCAAAAGTGAAATTGGAATTTATTTACTAGGCTAATGTCAGAGCTGATAGATTTCATGCCAAAAAGATGCTATCGTGTTGAACATTTGAACGATTGTGATCTTGTGTTGTAGGTCTGCCTGAGGAGAGCACAGTCCTGACTCCAGCCTTCACCAACAGTGTACGGCTCTATCGTCAGGCCAAAGGGCACTACGGCAGCTGGGACCAGATGTGTGGCACGCCCCCCCAGGTACAACCACTAAACTGTCATCATACTTATACTTTTATGGTAAAACAGAATGGTAATATAAAGTCTCTAAAAAGTCATGAGTACTTTTACAGGAGTGAGGTGTTTGAGTTGTTGCACACACAGCTTTGTACTTATATTAACTTCCTATATCATTCGATTTAAAACGACAAAATTGATAATTATAGACTGTTCTAGTATTTCTTTAGATTTGAATACTAGTAGTAGGAGTGGTAGTTGTAGTAGTAGTAGTTGTTGTTGTAGTAGTAGTCGCTGTTGTTGTTTTAGTTGTCGTCGTCGTTGTAGTTGTTGTAGTTGCAGTTGTAGTTGTTCTCGTCATAGTTGTTATTGTTGTAGTAGTAGTAGTTGTAGTAGTAGTAGTTGTTGTTGTTTGTAGTTGTTGTTGTAGTACTAGTAGTAGCAGTAGTTGTTGCAGTATTAGTTGTTGCCGTAGTATTTGTAGTTGCAGTTATTGTTGTTATTGCTGTAGTCATAGTAGTAGTTGTTGTTGTAATAGTAGTAGTTCTTGGTGTAGTTGTTGTAGTAGCTATTGTAGTAGTAGTAGTAGTAGTAGTAGTAATTGTAGTAGTAGGTGTTGTAGTCGTTGTTGTTATTGTTGTTGTAGTAGTAGTTGTTGTAGTTGTTGTTTTCAATGTAGTAGTAGTAATTGTTGTTGTTGTTCTTGTAGTAGTAGTAGTTGTTGTTGTAGTTGTTGTTGCAGTAGTAGTAGTAGTTGTAGTAGTTGTGGTAGTAGCTATTGTTGTTGCCGTAGTTGTAATTGTAGCTGTTGTAGTTGTGCTTGTAGTTGTTGTTGTTATTGTTGTTGTAGTGGTGGTAGTAGTAGTAGTAGTTGTTGTTTTTGTTGTAGTAGTAGTAGTTGTTGTTGTTGTTCTTGTAGTAGTAGTTGCTGTTTGTAGTTGTTGTAGTAGTAGTTGTTGTTTTTGTAGTTGTTGTTGCAGTAGTAGTAGTTGAAGTAGTTGTAGTAGTAGGTTTTGTTGTAGTTGTAGTTGTTGTAGTAGCTATTGTTGTAGCTGTTGTAGTTGTGCTTGTAGTTGTTGTTGTTGTTGTTGTTGTAGTGGTGGTAGTAGTAGTAGTAGTAGTAGTTGTTGTTTTTGTTGTTGCAGTAGTTGTTGTTGTAGTAACTTCCTCTCCAGTGTCTAAAGTTCATTGATGTATGGAGGATTTGTGGTGCTTGGTGAACTCAAAGTAAAACTGAACTGTTGACGTCATTATACGTTTGGTGCCTTATTGTCCAGTGAGATGTTTATTATGTGGCCATTAGTGCTGATGCTAATGAACAGTTTTACCGGTGGTCCTGTTTTCTACCAAAGCTCTGAGGTTACTTTTGTGTAGTCGAGTGGCCGTCAGTCTCCAAAAGCCCTGCTGATGTTTGGAGGCTAAAGCTCTCCCACTGAAATGCTTTGGAGCTCATGTATGGAAGGGTGGCAGCTTTTGGAATGCCGTCATATATGAATGGTGAATACTCCTGTTATGGAAGTGTGCTGCTCTGTGTTGACTTGGTCAGATTAGGAGAGTGTTTACAGATGTGGACTGCAGACATGGGCCTATCAGTCAATACATGATGTAATGATGCAACAATCATTTCTGGGGGTCAGTATTTATGGTGAGCACTTTTTCTTTTAATGTTTTCTTATTTTGGTACTTTTTTGAAAACTTAAGCTGTAAAGTGGATTAATCATCATCATTTTGTTCTTGTAGCTCGAGCTAACTGTGCTGTTAGAGTTAGAAGAGTATTTTGGATGGGGTTAGTGGCATAATGGCATTCAGTTTATTGTTTACTGTTATATCGTACTTCAAAATGTGCTATTGTGTCAGGCCTGTGCAGACCAGAACTTTCCTGTTTAGGCCTGTCATCTGCATTTCTCAGTATTTTTGAAATATTTTGCTGTCACTGTAGTCACCCGTCTGCTTTTTTATTGCTGGTCTTTATAGACACATGTATGTTATTTCAGGCAGGTGACTGTGTGGATGTGTGGGACTGTAGTGAACAACATGTTATGGACCAGGCCCTTCCTGTGAGGAGCCCCTGGAGCCCCTCTGTACCGGGCAGACAGTGGCCCCTGTTCAGCTCAGGGAGAGCCAACAACCACAACACTGCCGTACTGCAGATACACAACAACATGTGTAGAGGAGAGGTCATGAGGAGTTGAGTCGGATTTAGGCCTGGTTAGATGTGTTGTTGTGAGATTGTGGCATTAGAGTTTGTGCTCAGTAGGTCTCGGTGTTTCCCCTAACATTATATTTTCAGGGTGCCCCACCTCGCCAATAGCACCACGGCCCTGTCAATCAAATCATACAGCTCTAATCACCTATCGTTAAAACAAGTGTCTTTACCAAATCTGCCAAATCTGTCTTTACTGTATTAATTAGGGATGGGCATGATTAGATGGGCATGATTAATCGATAATTGATCATTAAGAATTTCATTGATTACGTTCATTTTTAATCGACAAGCCGAATGTAGGTTGCTGTGCGTAGCGTACGGTGACCAAACTTCCATGTGTCTCTCTGCACTCAGAAGGAGCGAGCAGACAGACAGTGGGTCAGTCTGCAACATGCCGAAGCACAAATGTGTATTTAACGATGACTTGTACAAGAAATTCCACGCTTTCAGTTCCTGTCGGGACAAGTGTGAGGCCATGTGCACAGTGTACAAAGCAGCACATATGTTTCGGTGTCCAGTGGGAAAAAGCTCACCAGGACACCGAAAACATTAAAAACGTTTTGCCAGGTAAGAGTCGCTTGATGTCAATGACGAGGCCCCACCCTCCGTACGGTGTCCTCGTTTTGACAAACGCAAATATGGTCACACTAACCTGTATTCCACTGAGTCGTGTCCTTTAATCCGACAGAAGTTGAACCACATCAGCGCACAAGAGCTGTTTTTTTTCTTCGCTTAGTTTATGCAAATGAGCCATGAGGTTTTAAATTTTGTTTCTGTGGGACTTGTGCAAAACTGCATTAAACACATTATAATCTCACACGGGCTAGAGTGGTTACAGTTTATATGTCATAAAGTTGAATTTATTTATGCAGATTAGTAGTGCAGATAGAAATAAAAATGATGATAATTTTAATATAAAAAAAAGTTCATGATTAATCGATAATCGATCTTTAATTCTCCCGACGATCGATTAAGAAAATGTAATCGAATGCCCATCCCTAGTATTAATATAAATCCAGACCATTATTTCCTCTCAGAATTTGCTTGTGTGGCCCATTCTGTCATTTAAAGTGATCTGTTGCACTGTAAACTCGACACACAGATGCAGACACTGTCCCAGCTCACGAGTACGTTACACTGGAGTTTGTAGATCATAATTAAATGCATATCAATGCTTAGTGGCACTTTGAAAGTAAACAAAATGCAAGACAAACCTTCTAGTTTAAAGTAGTCTGTCAGCATCCTGTATGTGACAGTGCTCCGTGACAGTTTGCCAGAGTGAAATTGAAGGATGGGTCAATACAGCAGGAGAAAAATGGTAAAGAAAGGTTTAAAGTTTTCATGTTCACTTATAAATAAAGGACTTTTAGTTTGAGTCAGCGTGCTTTGGATCTTCTTCTATTTTCTTCTAGATTACTCACCCCCTGGATCCTCGGAGAGCACCAGTGTAGTAACATTTCATTTGACCCAGTGATGGACTTACTCTTTTTGGGGTTTTTTTGTGATATTTTTTTAAACAGTTGATGTCAAATGTGTGTCATGTTTCCCTTAGATCCTGGCTAACCTGGTGATGGAGGATCTGCACCCGGACCTGAGGAGTGTGATCGGGCCGAAGCTCAAGGGTAAACTGCAGCAGAGGCTCCGCAGCTGGATGCTGGTACGACTCTCAGTGTAGCATGGGTTAGGTTTTTAGTGCACGTTTACACACAGGTCTAGTTACACTTCCTCACACGTACTCACTTCACTCACTTCTATTAAGGATTTGCGTGTGATGTGGCGGTCATGTAACTTAATGTTTTGGAGTCCATACTGGACGTCAAGGTTGGGGTTGATCAGAACGTGTTACTCAGTTACTACAGTATAATCATGGCCACTTGAACTCTTTCCCCCATGAAGACGACATTTGACAACCCCCCTTGCATCCTTAAAGACGTGTTTTGACACCTCCGCTGTATCACTAAAGACGTAATTTGACCATTAGAAACGGCTCGGTTTTTCACATGTAAACAGAGGCTGCTATGGGTCGGGGCCACTATAACCCACACTAGGCTGACCAATAGGATTCAAGGATATGTTTTTGCCCTTTTTTTCCAAAGTTAATCAAAGTAGTGACGATTGTAGCCTCCGTTAAAAACACAACAAGAAACACGTGCAATGGAAAAATTGTGGCGCACAGTTTTAGAAATAATGAGGAGCGGACATATTTTATGGATAAGTTTAGAGAAAGTGACTTTTATAGATTTCAAAGTGATGATGAAGTTGATTATAAAGTGGAAAACAGCAATAGTGACGGACTTTCAGAGAATGAATCTTACGAAGATGAGAATGCTGCTGATGCGTCTGTATGGAGTCCTGCGATATCCAAACAAACTATCGGGGACTTTATACTCGATTATGAACCAAAATTGTCCTGAAATCTGGATGTTGCTCAGGCGAGTCCTTTGAAATATTTCAGTCTTTTTTTCCAAGATGTGATGTATAACAGAATCGCTACAGAAACGTTTATGTGGAGCTCTGCACACGAGAAAGTAACCAAGATGACAAATATTAGACACCCACTGACGGGGAAGAATTTTATTATTATATATTATTATATTATAATAAGCTAAATAAGTTGAATAAGTTAAATAAGTTAAATGGAAATAAAACGAATTAGGTCCACACAGGTGAAAAACAGGTAAAAACAGGTGTACACTTGGCTATACTGTATGTGGTGATATAAAATCTGTTTAAATACTTTGTCAAATATATCTATATCTATATCTCTCTCTATAATATATATATATATATATATATATATATATATATATATATATATATTTTTTTATTTTTATTTTTTTTTATTTTTTTTTTTATGAATCAGAACATGCATATATCAGATGCTGAATGTAGTTTTTTGTTTTCGATTTTGCACCTGACCAGGTAAACTCTCATATTCAGTGAGCTGTTATAAACCTGTAAATGAGTTAAATCACATTTAAACCATAAATGAATAGTTCAAAGTCTAAAGTTTCCAGAGATACCAAATATGTCTGTGTTTCAATTAAGTTCATGAGTGTGAAATTCATTTATAATCACTCGTGGAAATCCGTTTTCTTTTATGGAATTATGCTCTATGAGTAGCCCTAGTCACATATGTGTGGGTTGTTCCTAGTAGGCGTCCAAGGGGGAAAGAGTTAAAGAGCGCAAACAAAATTGCCAGCTCGTTACATCAGCCGTCATTAGAAAAATATAATGCTAAAGTCATCCTCCTGGGTTGTAAAATAGATCCCTGTCTTAATTCCGACAGACTGCTTTGTCAGTCCAATCTGTTTCCAACATCCAGTATCCAGATTTTTATTACTACTTCATTCATTCTACATTGTCCTACATCAACCAAGAACTGAAAAATTACAAGGGGTTAGAGGCTTATAAGTATTTTGTAGGTGGATGCGTGAGATGTTTGTTGATCACCAAGACATCACATCTGCTCCTGATAACAGCCAGGTAGAACGGGGGGGTCAAAATCAGAACTGTAGCGACCCCGGGTGGTGGAGTGGCGGTGAGGGGGAGATTCTGTGCCGGCGAATGTGAAAAACGCACAGCACGTCCTTCTTATTTTATCGCACACAAAAACTACACGTTGGTCCAGATAGATCGTTTGCCTCCAGTATGACAGCATAAACAACAGATCACGTGCTTTTGTGACGTAGACGCACAACTTTAATTGCATTTGTAACATGTCCTGGGATCCAGAAAACACACTTCGTCAGTACTTTACAAAGATGTGAGTCTGTGAGCGCTGTGAACACTAAAACTCCTCGAGTTCAAAGTGACAGGTGGTTTAGTGTGACTGACAGCTGGATTAGCCAGTTATCAAAACAAATATGGCTGCTGATGAGAAAAAAGGACAGAAAAACAAGGCAGATTTCTGTAGAATGAATTAGCAAAGCACTTTGATTTTGTTCTAAATCATGGGTAACCTTAGCATGATTCACCAGCTGGTTTCACTTTCTGGAAACCGTCTGACCTCGCAGGGTTAGAATTTGTTCGCTTGATGGTAGGCAGGTACTTTTTTTATTTAACCAGTTGCTGCTATTTGATCGTGATGTATGTAATGCGCCGCTAACGGGGCTAACTGGTATATTAAGTAGGGCTGGGTCTCATTAAGAAGTTGCCGATACGATACATATCTCCATACAGTCAGCTTTCGAATAATGGGGAATTAGACATTAATAAGGGCTGAATAAATACTAATTAATGACAAATTAACAATGTACAACTATGCTAATTAGCAGGCAGTTAGGTGTGTAGTTAGAAGTGTACCCTAAAATAAAGTGTCACTGTAAATGTGTCATTTTGATGCCAAGGTTGGTGGTTTGAATCCTACTCTCGTCATACATCATAGATTGAGCAATCAGATCCAGTGACCCACAGGTTGATGGTGTGATTCCAGCTCTCACAGATGAATGCTGTCGTTGTGTCCTTGGGCAAGACACTTAACCCACCTCACCCCCCCAGTGTCTGCGTACACTGGTGTGTGAATGTGTGTGTGAATGGGTGAGTGGTTCCTTGTTGTAAAGTGCTTTGAGTGTCTTAAAGGTGGAAAAGCACTGTATAAAAATGTGACAGTTTACCATGGCCCTTATATTTACTCAATTTCTTGTCTCTCTGGCTTTTTTGTTTTGTAAATGACGCTCACCAGAGAGAAAAGTTTGGAGACCCCAGACGTAGATAGTTCACAACCGTCTTCTTACTGTACACGATGTTGTTTGTGGTGCAGATCTCCGGAGCAGTGTACAGGCAGGTGCTGAACCAGACCACAGCCCAGTACGAGTCTCTGTCTCAGGACTGTGAGGCGCAGCGAGGGCCCCTGGACGCGGCTCTCAGGACCGACATGGACCAGATCATCACCTCCAAGGAACACGTGTCCAGCAAAATCAGAGGTGAGAGGGCAGCTCCAGAACTGTGCTGGTGTATATTGTTGTGTATTCATCAGTATTTATGTTGCGACATTCACTTTTATTAAAAAATTCTGCTCCTTCGTAAAATAACACATGTACACAATGACAACAATAGCTCCTGACACACTGTTTTAATCCTTGTCTGTCAACATGATGGAGTGTAATAGTTGCGTGCTCTGACAGCGCCCCCTCCCTGTGTGTTTGGGCGTTGTGTGTTGTGCTGTCACTCCTTGATGCTTTTACTCTTGTACAGTTGTCATGAGTGTGAAGTGGACAGGGCACATTCCTGTCTTCTGACTTATTTAGAAATCAAACTACAGCCGCACTCCTGCATCGGGTTAAACCTGAGCACAGCACTTTGGTCAAGTAAGATTCTGAGTATTTCAATGAAGGACTCAGTTGTATGGACCAAGAATTCATTATAGAGTAGCATGCAAAGGAAACACAATATTCTTATCAGTAAAAAGTGAATACAGAACACTAAGGTTATTTTCACAGTAGCTCAAGCATTCACTCCACATTCACTTGTGCCTGTGTAAAGTCAACATTCTGCAGTGCAATCCTTGAAACAGTAACATGCGTGAAAACTGACTTCTGATCATCCTTCTAGACCACTTTGAGCTTTTATTATTGCATTTTACATTAATGGGTGCATCAACATGACCAGTAAAATCAAGATTGGAATTTTGTCAAATCAGTAAAAAATAAAAAAATAGACTAATCAGAATTAGAACTGATTTTTGGTGTGTGTTTACATCAGTCTTTAACACATTCATTTTCTTATTTTGCAGAATTGTGAAAATCAGATGTAATTGTTTAGATAGCACTACAACAACGTGATAACTCCAGAAATCAGATCATGATCAGATCTGAAGATGTGCTTGTAAACATAGCCAGTGTCCGATAGTTACTCCACTGTTGTGTATTGAACCAGAATGCGCTGGACTCATGATCACGTGAGCTGAGTTCAAACCTGTTTGGAGCATTCCGTCAGATGAAGGTCACACATGTGTCTCTGTGTGTGATTGAGGTTTTGGCTCTGATTCTGCTCCTCTCAGAGCCAGGCCCAGTCTCAGACAGGTTTGTGTCTGAGCACCAGGTTAGAGTCAGGTTACCTCTGCTGGAGTGAGAGGACTCTACATGATAAACAACAAGTGAGGTTTTAAAGTACATCACCGCTCGCCAATGTTCATATGAACCATGATGATGCATTTGATTTTGAGGCACTTAAAGACTCTTTACAATACAATTCTTCATTCACTCTATACCTGGTGGTGGTAAGATACTGATGGAGCCACAGCTGCCCTGAGACAGACAGACAAAGCAAAGTTACCAATCTACACCACTGGCCCCTCTGACCACCACCAACACTTATATACACACCACTTTCATATAGGCAATGTGGGCCAATGACGCTCCACTGTGGCACCTGGTGTTCCCAGTGGTCTTCCATCCAAGTGACTAACCAGGCCAGGTCCTGTTGAGCTTCTGTTGAGATCTGACCAGATTGGTTTACTTTTATAAAGTTGCATCAATGTAGGTTATTACCTGTGATCAGAGTGGTCAATCTGAGAAAGATAAACACAAAGAGGTTTGATTTTGTTCTAAATGATACCTGTCCAAGCGTGAGAGTCAGCACCACTCTGAACCCCATGCTTAGGAGAGAGAGGATTTGAATGATGATGATGATGATTAAATGACTAAAAGGAGGAGGAGTGAGAGAGTGTAGTTATATGAATGGTCTGAGAGTTGATTGGCTGAGAGACAGAAGGTAGCAGGCTGTGATTGTCTGATTATTATTGACAGTGACCTCTCCTCCTTTTTCTCCTCTCCCTCTCTCCCGTCTCCTCCCCTCTTCTCTCCTCTCTTCTCCTTTCCTCCCTCTCTCTCCCTCTCCTCCTGCAGCTCTGGTCCTTCCGAAGGCGGAGCAGGTGTTGCGGAGCAGTGTGCAGCCGTATGTGAGCTCCATCCTGGAAGCTCTGATGGTGCCCACGTCTCGGGGCTTCTCTGAGGTCAGGGAGGTGTTCTGCAGAGAGCTGGTGGAGCTCAGCAAGAACTCTGTGCAGCAGGACAAGGACAAACTGGGAGAGGTGAGAGCAGCTGTTTTTACTAATACTGCAAAAGTGTGGCTACAGAATCTATATGTGGTACTGCAGTAAATAAATACACTTTTTTGTAGTTTTAGTCATGTTAAAATATTGCTCTGGAGTTGTGTGTTGTTTTGTTTTTATTCACAACTAGTTCATTTGCTGTGGTCAAAAGTTATTCCTCTCTTATCTTATGCCTTTGGAGCATCCTCATTATTCACAGCGATGAGTTTAGAAACACTTCTCACAACTTTTGGAGGCCATCACTAACATGCTAATGCACATTTCCTGATTATCGGACAATACATGTTTTCCATTTAGCTGCAGACAGTACACAGCAGAGTTATGTTGACCTCAAGAGCTGCTTATATAATATATCTGTACTGGGGCAACATGAAGTTTGATGAAATTTGGGTACAGGGCTTTAATTAAAAGACCATACAGCAGCACTGTGGCTGACTGTGTGGAGTTTGCATGTTCTTCCTGTGTCTGAGTGGGTTTTCCCATTTAAAACATGCACTATATGTAAAACCTTCCAGCTAAGGCATTCTGACCAAGCCTATACAGTGAAGGTACAATAAAGTGTACCTTAACCTTTTACAGACCAATTTGAGCAGTAAAAATCAAGAGTAGCAAAACTCAAGATCAGAAATCAGTCAAACCAGTTAAAAAACGAATCAGAATATGTAATAATTAGAACAGATTTTTGGTATGTGTTTATATGGAGATACAATCTTTGACACATTCATTTACTCTTTTTGCATAATTGTGAACGTTCTGAGAGAAATCAGATGTAACTGTTTACATGACATTATAATAATGTGATAATGATCAGATCTAAAGACGTACATGTAAACATAGTCGTGTTTGCCCCACAGTTACACCACTGTTGTGCATTGAACCAGAATGTACTGGACTAATATTTGGACTCATTATCACCTGAGAGGAGTTCAAACCTGTTTGGAGCGTTCCATCAGATGAAAGTCACACATGTGTCTCTGTGTGTGACTGAGGCTTTGGCTCTGCTCCTCTCAGACCATCTCCAGACTCATTATTTAAATTCTAGGGTTGTTATTTTCAAGATCTCAACCTGGAAGTTGCAGCTCTTGTTTTTAGCTTTATTTAAACTAGAAGAAAAAAATCAGGGCTGAATTATTTTTTGCTACAATACATGCATCACGAATTTCAGACTTCCAGTCATCGCCCAATGCATATACTGGGGATGATCCTCTGAAAAAGTGAGCATCAAACCGCCATGTTTGATTTCCAAGTGGGATGCGTCTATTGTCAAAGTCAATCTTTTTTAGTCTTTTGAACCATATCACTTTTGTTTCTGGTTCTGATATTGTCATATTTTAGTTATGGGATTCGGACATCATAATTGTGTGGTTGTTGGATCCTAACAGTGGAAAACGGGCTTCGGAAGTTTCACTCCACATACAAAATGTTCACTGCAAACTCGAGATGATTTCTTAGACAGCCAAAGGTTAGCGATATGGTTCAAAAGACTTGAAAAGATTGGCTTTGGCAACAGACGCATCCCACTGGGAAAACAAACACAGCGGTTTGATGCTCACTTTTTTGGAGGATCCTTCCCAGTATGCATTGTGCGATGACTGGAAGTCTGAAATCTGTGATGCATGCATTGCCAGGTAGTAGTTGTAATTCAAGCCCTGTTAGCACTGAAGTTAGGTAGGACCTTTAAACTAACAGTATTTCAAGGTATTTTTTATTACTCACAATTCTTCATGGAATTCTCCACACAGAATTATTAAAAGAAATATTACACATTTTCAGGACTATTTACATTGTAGAGTCTTACTGAAGGCATCAAAACTATGAATGTAGTGTTGTCAAAAGTATTGAACATCAGATACGAACTAATACTAAAACTAGATACTCATTTGAGCAGGTATCAGTACTAAAAAAGTCACATTCACAGGACACAAATGAGCCTTTTCTGAATGATGTTGAGCTGTATCAGAACAAGTAGAAGAGCACATAGACTAGTATACACCAGTGGACACTATGGAATAGGGGTGGGGGATATCTTGATATTGTATGTTTATCTTCTCTGTGAGCGGCCCCATGGCCCTCCCTGATTTTGCTGCTTGTGTCTCATTCACTCGTCACTACCGCCGTGAACGCCCAAAGTTGGTGCCAGTGAAAAGCACCACAAACCTTTTCCATCGTTTACAGACAAAACCATCAGCAGGGAGGAAGGAAAGAGCTCTTTATGCAAATAAGCCATGCGGTTTTAAGTTTTGATAATCTCAAATGGGCTGATGTGGCTCTAGAGTCGTTATGTTTATATGTTGTAAAGTTTAGTCATGTAAAGTTTATTTATGCAGAACATTTTAATTAATAATCTGCTGCAATGTAACATGTACAATAGTGTCTGAAAACGTTGGGTTTGATCAGCGCAGTGGCTTGTGGGAAACCTCAGCGCTCCTTACGCTGGATAGGAACATGGATCTGTTAAAGTAAAGAACCTCCCGAGCTTCCTGTGCTGAAGGAGCTCATGGTTATGGTCTGGATAACAGAGTTAATGCAAAGATGAGCTTGAGTTGTTGTTGTTTTATTTATGAATGAAAAGAAGGAAATATGTTTTATTTATTTCATTTTACAGTTAAATTATTATTTATGTAATCTGGGATTTTTTTGTAATCTTAAATGTGGCAGAAGTACTTTGTTCCTACATGAACTGCCGACCTTTTGCACTTCAGTAAAAAAAAAGACCTTGTGGAATTTGGCATATTTGTTTTTGCAGTTTTCAGTTTTGGAGGGTTATTTTTCCTGTACAGATATCGAGATATATATGGTATATCGAGGTATATTTTTTTGATCCATATCGCCCAGCCCTACTATGGAACCTACTGGAACACTGAGGGATTACACAGATGTAAGGCCACGTGGGAATAGAAAAGAAAAGTACAACAAACACTAAATGAGCAGGCGTGACAGCAAATGTTTGTTATAATTTTATAGGCTACTATTAAAATGAATACGTTCAAAGCTGAATAAGATGGCGCCGCCTGCTCTCTATTGTCCAACTGTAGGATGTACCACACCTCAGGCCCAGAGCTGCGGAAATACGATCAATTATCAAAGGGATTATGATGAAAACCTGCGAACTGAGATCGGATTAACACACGCAGAACAACAACAACATTGAGTGACTTTCAGTGTTGACTCTTTGTAAGGAAATAAAGGTGTTTTTATAGAGCCGTCTATTGTGTCACTGTTTCCTGTATTAAAACAAGGACAGGTATATTATCATTACGGTGAAGGCTGATTAATACTTAACCTACTGCCAGCCCTTCAAATCTTTTAATTACATAAAACACAGTGAAATATATCTTCATTTACAATATCTATAGGACATTTTCAAATGTACGTGATCTTAAAGCCACAGTATGTAACTTTTAGCCAAAAAAAAAAATAAATAAATAAATAAAGTAAAAGCAGGTTGGTTTTAGTTTTTATTTATTTAGTTTTTAGTTTTTATTTATGCTTTTTTTTTTTTTTTCATTTTGGTTGAGTTTAGCACCGAAAAACTTTGAAAACATGCATCCTTACTGTGAGCAGGCTTGCATCTCCACAGACATGGCTCTCATTTGACCTGGAGGAGGGATTCCGTTTAGTTTTTTTGTGGAAATGTTGAATTCCACCTTGTTAGGATTCGCTTGTGCAGCTCTGTGGTTTGGGTGGAAGCCAGCGTCAGACGCATCAAAACAAACATGGCACCAAAATACTTCAGCATAAATTCAGACTATTTTGTTTGTGAAAAATGTTTGACACTTTGACCAATCAGGGTGAAGTCTTTGTTTGCACGCTTCAGTCAGTGGTTCGATCGCTTTCAGAGAGACCCTCAGACTGATTTGACTCTGAGTTGAGTATGGCATAAATCTCATCTATCTCCAAAGAGAATGTTCTGAAGTGGCTTTAGCTTTCCATGTCTGTGGAATCATGCGTGTGTTAATGTGTGAATGTGTGAATGAAACAAAACACAACTCCAGGTCTGTTTGTGATTACAGGGTAGCCACGGGGTCTTAAAAGTCTTAAAAAGGTCTTAAATTTCATGTTCCTAAATTAAGGCCTTAAAAAGTCTTAAATTATGTTGTCCAAGTCTTATTTTTTTCACAAAGGTCTTAATTTTCATTAGCCTATTTTTTTGTTTACTCAACCAGGCTGCAGTGCAATGTTAAATGGAGGCAGAGTGAAAAAAACAACGTGAGATAATGTAACATGAATGAATGTCTAATTTGGAGTATGCACAAACAATACTTTGGTTTCTGGCATCGGCGGCAATGAGTAAACAGTCAGTTTCATCTACGCTGCCCAAGACGCAAAACTCTGGTCAGATCTGCTCACATCATCTACGTGTTTACATCACATACGTCACCACTGAGCGTCACCACTGAGCCGCTTGGCATACACACACAATCCAATTCCACACACCTTTGCATCACGCAGATTTCCTCCCGAAAACGCTTGTCTAAACGTGGAATAAAAAGTGAAGACGCTACGCCACTTTTGCATCTTCTGTTCAGACTGTCATCATATAAACATAGCCTTAGATTCTAGACATAATACCGGTAGTTAGTTGGTCATTATTACAATTAGACCTGGTGTTTTTCGCCCGCATAATGGGTGCGACATTGGTCTTAACTTTCATTTAAAAGGGGTAGTTCAACTCGGGGATGAGGAAACATTATAACAGGTCAGCCCTGCCACCTCCCAAAAGTTACACTGTAGCTTTAAAGGGCCCATCTCATGTAAAATCAACTTTTCAGAGCTTTCTACCTTCTAAGAGTGATGTGTGGGCCTTGTATATGTCACCGAAGTGATTGCAGCGTATTTCTGCCACCCTTCCACCGTATCCAACCTACTTTGATCCTCACGGCAAAGTCATGGCATATAAACCCCAAAAATAGCAATAAGTTCAAATATTTGTGCAGAGAAACACAAATCTATTACAGAAATCTTTTTTAATTGATGAAATCTTTCTTTTACAAATATTATATATATATATATATATATATATATATATATATATATATATATATATATATATATATATATATATATATATATATATATAAATTTTTATATATAATTAAAATATTTTAGTATTAATCAGCCGAGGGCCAGATTAAATGTCTCAGAGGGCCGGATCTGGCCCCCGGGCCATATGTTTGACACCCCTGAAAAAAAGCCTGCTATAACGATGACGTGTTTGACGTAGCAGGAAGAGCTTCACACTCGCCCCCCTCCCCCTCCACCTTTCCTGGCAGAAAACATTCTGTTTCTGTGGGCATCGGCTGACAATTCCCACATGAACATTTCATAGTTCCTGGTCTGTGTCGGCCTCCAAGAAATCAGTAAGATTTCATAACTATTGTGTAATGGATGTTCCAAAACCCAAATAGAAATAGAAAAAAGTTTATGTGCAGAAGATACAATGTGAAAAGAGTTATTTTGCATGAGATGGGCCCTTTAAACCATAACACTAAACGGTAAAAAAGACACTATATTTTTGGGGATATTCAGTTATATTACTTTTTTATGGTAGATTTTTTTTTTAATAGTAATTTGCAGTATTGATCTAAAACAGGTCCATTTGCTCAGTACTGACAGGCCCCGCCCCTTCATAGGGACAGTTGTGCTTCAGGTTACATGGACGGATAAAGTTACTAACAAGGAAATGAAAAGACATATTGACCTTGAAGAAGATCTTTTTGATAATGCTTAGAAAAACACCTATGTTCCTGTTCCCTGTAAACTGAAGGTGTTATTATCACTGGACTACAACAGGTAAAGATTTATATTACAAAATGGACTCCCTATTACACCGTGTGACCTCCTTGAAAACAGACCTGCAGTTGTGTTTTGTTTCATTCACACATGTTTGAGTAACCGTTTATTATGAGTCAGCTCCTTTTATCTTCTTTACTGGTTGAATGTGTTTGTGTGTGTCTCTGTAGCAGATGGAGCGTCTGTCCATGCTGGCCTTCCACCCGGTCAAGATGCGCTCGTGTTATGATGAGCTGGAGCGTATGGAGCTGGAGGGGCTGCAGCACAGGTTCAGCGTGAGCGGGCCCACAGTGTTCAGATCCAGGGCACAGATCCTGCTCCGAGGGGTACCACCAATACACACACACACGCACACACACACACACACACACACACACAAACACACACACACATACACTGGCTTTAAAACGTGGAAAACAAAGCGAGTTCATTTTACACGGTTTGCAGTCGGCCAAAGTTATTCCTTACTTTTCGTACTGTGAGATGCGTATAGTGAAAATATCGTTACGGCTCTAGTTTTTATGCAGAATAAGACTTTTTTGGATTTGTTGGACCTGGAGGAAATGATGCTACTTCAAAAAATTGCAGCCGTTCTTGTAGATTGAGTTAAAACGATACAAAAGTGCCTTATAATGCCTCACTTAGACCTTTTCTGTTCTTTTAAAATACAACTTTTTTTATTTTATTTTATCTTGCTTATCTAATTGTATTTTGCATCTTAATTTCATGTGTAAATAGTATTTTTAATATATTCCAGCTAAACAGTTTGATTTAAATGTATTTTTAAAGAATTAATCTTGATTTTGTGACACTGAAATTTCTCGTTTATGGTCCAATTTTGTGTAATCTTATTTTGAAGTGGGTGAATTATGCAGATTAGAATTTTTGGAGATCTAGTTGGTCCATGTACATTCCTTCATTCTTTTGAATTTCGATTAAGAACGAAAAACAGTAAAATGGGAAAACATTTTATTTCATTCTTCTGTTTTCGTGTCAAACAAAAAAACTGATTTTGACCTCTATTTCCAATATTTAATCTAAAGTTTATTTCAAATAACACCAATCAGAAACAGTCATTTTAAAATCTTAAAGTTTGCAGTGGTCTAAAGTTCTCCCTCACTTACCTCATGCATTCAGAGCATCCTAATTATTCACTTTGATGAGTTTATAATAAACATTTTTCACAACTTTAATGTTAATAACTACTAGCATGCTAACAGTGCATTACTTCCTCGTTTGTGAACAATAAAAGACAGCACATTCTCTTAATTTTACAGCCCCTTTAAAGACTATGTGTCAGATTTTCCTAAAAACTGAAAAAACTAGTAACTCCTCATTTATATTCCTCATTTACCTCAATTCATGGCAAAGGAGAAATTCAATTTATCGACTGGACAAAAGTTTATTTGGTCAAATCCGTTTTGTAGCTCATCCAAGCTGCTTCTTCTGCAGCTTTCTCCTGCATTCTGACCAGAACTGAAGAAGCACCTTGGATGACGTACTTGAGCAAATAAACTCTTGTCCAGTCAGCAAATTGAGTTTCTCCTTTGCCGTGGATTCTACCTGGACGACTGAGGGATTTTACACACTTACCTCATCAAATTACACATTGAATTAAACTGTTTCCATGGAGACAAGCAGGCGATGCCACCAGGCCAAATGACAGGTCAGATCTGTGAAGAGGCGAATCTACTCGTAGTGTCAATGATCAAGATTTTTTGCACTTTGAGAATAATTTAAATGCCATACTGTGAAACATTCTACAATAACAAGCAAGAAATAACATCTCCATGGAAACGCAACACAGGTTACATAGTTCACCTTTAAATACATGACTAAATATGCTTTTGAACACTGCACATTTCACACAGTTCTGAATGGGAAAGACACATACTAGTAAATGTGTTCATATTTTAACTCTTTGTCTCCACCTGTTGGACATAAACAAAATGGAACAAAATGTTTTTTCATTGCATTGACTTAACTCCACTTCTCATTACTTTTTACTGGTTCTTTGTTCTTTTAAATTTCAATTAAGAATGAAAAACAATAAAATGGGAAAACAGTTTGTTATGTCATGATTCTGCTTTTAATTCAAACAAAAAACAAAAAAGATTTCAACCTCTATTTTCAATATTTAATTTAAAGTTGATTTCAAATAACATTAATCAAAAAACAGTCTTGGTGCTGATTTAAATTTGATATTTTATTTAGTGCTGTCATGCAATTAAAAAAATTTAGAGATTAATTAATTATGATCTGTAATTAATTAATCTAATTAATCTCTTTTTAATCTCACCTAAAAATTGCTGAGAAAAGCCTTCAATTTGAGGAATTTTCATTTAAATTCATTATTACATTTTTGTGGCAGATCAAAAGACTGATATAGAACAAAAAAAGTGACTTTATAAAGTCATTTATTGTTTAACAAACTTTAACAGATGCAGTCACTTACATTCCACAGTATCATCATTATTATTACTATTACTAATCTGCAGTGTTGGGAAGGTTACTTTTAAAATGTATTCCCCTACAGATTACAGATTACATACCCCAAAATGTAGTTTTTAACTTAATCCATTTAATTACTTAAAGTGAGTAATGTAATCTGAATACTTTGGATTACTTGATATTGTCATGCTTTTTAAAACTACATGAATGTAGCAACCACATCCTGCAAATGTTGTTCTTGTTTGTTCTCTTCAAATCGGCTGTTGAGCCCAAGTCTCCATGAATAAGAAACTGTTTGCTGTAAAGTAGCAAAGACGAGGAAATCTGAACATAATAACTTTTGTCTACTTAAAGACAATAAAAAGTCCAGTCTTTCCTTAACCATATTAAAAATATTATTGATAGAGAAATGCTTTATATATGAGATCACTGGTTTTAGTCCTTGTTTTAGTCCTGGTTTAGACCTGGTTTAGTCCTGGTTTAGTCCTGGACTGGATTAGTCCTGGTTTTAGTCTTGGTGTTAGTTCTGGTTTAGAGGCGCACAGGAGGAAGCGCGGTTTGTGTGTGTTTGTGTGTGTTTGTGTTGTGTGTGTGTGTTTGTGTGTGTGTGTGTGTGTTGTGTGTTTGTGTGTGTGTGTTTGTGTGTTTGTGTGTTTGTGTTTGTGTGTGTTTGTGTGTGTTTGTGTTTGTGTGTGTTTGTGTGTGTGTGTGTTTGTGTGTGTGTCCCCTCATGTGGCAGGTCACTATAGGACAGTAGTGCAGACATAGTGCATGAGTGTATGCAGGTTGTTTTCACCAGTGACATTTAAGTTGTAGGCGATTTTATATTTGTTATTTTCTTTTATATTTCACGTCGGGAGAATAATTTCCAAGACACGAATGTGTTTTTACCTGTGCACTGCTGCTCTGTTCTACTGGCTCTTCCACCTCGTCCATTGTGCGACTGACGCCGCCAACGTTAACATGATGTTTACATCGCTCTTACTGTGCGTGTTTTGTGTGGGTTTCCGGCAATGAGTGGAATTACCGAAATAAAAAAAATTATAAATGTGTTTTTTTGTGTGTGTTGTTGTCCCAACAACACATAAAAAACAGATTTTATAATAAAGCAACTCGCATACAGAAACACTAAAGTTAGAGATTAAAAATGAGATTAACGCGATTAAAAAACATAACGCGCTAAATATGACTGTAATTAATTAATCGCAATTAACGCGATAATTTGACACCCCTAATTTTATTCTCTCTGGTTTATTTGCACCGGAAGTTCTGCTGTTAGAAGGAAAAATGGTTGTAATTTTGTGAATATGTCTTCTTCTTTCATAACAACACATTTACTTTCACGTTTTAAAGATTGTTGAACTCCATGATGAGAAACAGTTCAGTTGACTCTGAATTCACACGCAGCGCAATAAGCAGCAGAATTTCCGGGGCAAATAAACCAGAGAGAATAAAATATCAAAATTAAAATAGACACTGAGAAATAAACTTAAAATTAAATATTGAAAATAGAGGTTGAAATTTGTGTTTTTGTTTGACACTAAAACAGAAAAATGAAATAAACTGTTTTCCCATTTTATTGTTTTTCATCTTTAATTGAAATTCAAAAGAACAAATGGTACACGGAGCACTAACTGTATATTTGTTTATGATTTCAGCAAATGGACAACTCGGTGTACACGTTTGAGCAGCTGTTGAACCAGTCTCTGCAGGCTCCAGGAGACGGCGACCTGTGCAAGAGCATCCAGAAGTGTCAGGAACGTGTGCTCAAGGTGGGACTGAAAAGTCAAAACTTAAGGTTCAGCGATTTGGGAAAAATGTCTGAATGTGATTTTTTTGGGCAAACTTTGTGAAGTTGTATTATCAAAGGTCTCATAACAGCGTCATGGACCATCACAATATATTGAATTATAAGTCTCTTTGCTTAAATGAATCTTTGGTTGAGACTTTGGTTGTTCTGATACTGATACCAGTGTCTGCAAAAGCTCTGCTACTGCACATTTTTCAGGTATCGGTGAGTGCTCAGACTAAATCACTGATTCGATATCACTCTGTATTTTCCTGAATGACCTGTAGATGCAAGCAGCCGCTCAGAGCAGATTTAATACAGACTGTGGAGGCTCTTCAGACACTAAAAAACACACTAATAATGACAGAAAAGACGTTTGTGTTTCTTCTTTCATACCTTCATGTAGTCTTTGGTGTGGACACTGAACTTAGTAATATACAGACATGGACAAAATTGTTGCTTCCCCTCTGGTAATGAAAGAAAAATCAACAATCATCACTGAAATAATTTGAAATTGATAAAAGCAATAATAAATAAAAAAATACTGAATATGGTCCTACGTAAATCAAACTGGCCTTTACAAAAATGATGGTACCTTAATTTAATATTTTGCTGCTCAACCTTTTGAGGCAAACTCTGCAAACAAATGATTTCTGTAAGTGTCAATGAGACTTCTGCTCTGGTCAAAAGGTATTTTGACCCACTTCTCGTGAGCAAACTGTTCTAGCTATCTCAGGGTTTGAAGGGTGTTTTCTCCAGACGCATGTTGCAGCTGCTTCCACAGATGTTCAGTAGGATTGAGATTTGGGCTCACAGAAGAACACTCCGGAACAGTTTTGTTCTTAGCCATTCTTGAGGGTTTTGGGTCATTGTCCTGTTGGAAGACCCATGACCTATGACTGAGATCAAGCTTTCTGACACTAGATGAGATCATGTGACCTCTGCATATGAAGCCTTGTTGTGGATGTGCAGATGTATTTCACTCACACGCAGTTCTCAGAGACAGCCAAAAGATGGAGCTATTCTCTTATAGTTAGTGCCTCGTTTATTAGTCTGAGGCTGAAGTCAGTACTAGTAAAAGGACATACAGGGTGTTTCCCAGTTGCCAGGATTCTTGGCTTCTAAACCACTTTGGACAGATCCACGTCATCAGAACTAAACCAAGTGCTGTTCCAGTTCCCCCAAAACCCTCACACCCTCCACACTCCACTCCTCTGTTTGGCTCTTTCACCAAGGATGCACCTGTGTATCCTTGGCTACCTCGGAGGACTTGAAATTGCCGACAGTGCACTGCAACTTCATTTTTTACAAACTTTATTTAAGCAGAAAAATGCATTTTAATAAAATAAAATTAATTCTACAATAAAAAGAAGTAAACATTTTGCTGTCACATTGCTGCAAATGACGCTATTATCAGATCCAACAGATTCAAATCAAGACAAATGCAGCTAAATCTCTTAAAGAGGGGGACTGGGAATACAATTAGCCTGTCATTTGAAAATATTTCAGCCTGTGTATTTAATTATTTAGGCTGATGATCCGCCTAAATAACTCAATAACAGATGATTCACTCAGTCTTTATTATTCACGTTTGAATGCATGTGACACATAAAAACTCTCCTGAATATCTTTAGAAGCATTGATTATTAACACTCAGAGTTTTGTCACGTTTAATCTGGTCACGTGACACTGGACAGTCGCTCCCTCCAGAGCCTGTTCCATGTGCACTCCAGGAGCTGTGAGCAGGACACTCGGCTCTGCTTCACAGGAGTCGACTCAGGAGGAGTGCTACAAGAGTCTTTAGAGGAAGGATCCTGAGAATTGAAAAACATCCGTAGTCTTGACTCTTGTCTGAGGTGTTGTTGTTTTGTGTTGCAGAAGTTTGACTACGACAGCAGTACGGTGAGGAAGAAGTTCTTCAGAGAGGCTCTTCTTCAGATCATCGTGCCCTACATGCTGCAGCAGCTGGCGCCTTCCTGTGCACCAGTGAGCAAACATTATTAGATTAATGAATATGTTTTATTAGTTTAATAAACTGTAATTAATAATGCCTGTTTATTATCACGCTGACTTATTAAATGAACAGTGCCAGTGGGGAAGATAAGGAAAATAGAAAAATGTACATCACTGATATGTTTTTATCCAAATAAAAATAATACTCCTGGAAGAGAGAGAGAGTAGAATTGGTTACTCAAAATGAGTCAAGACTTTCCCTTTAAGACAAAATTCAAGTCATGTTTTATGAGCTGTAGCTGATTTAGACTTTTTAACTTCAAACAGTATTTATAGTTTACAGTTTGTATGAACAGTGCATTGCTCTGTCTGCTCCCTCAGGAGCTGCCTCGCTTCCAGGAGCTCATCTTTGAGGACTTCTCCAGGTTCCTGTTGGTGGAGAACCTGTACGAGGAGGTGGTCATTCAGTCTGTGTCCAAAGACATCATGTCAGGTCAGTGCATGTTTCCTTCTGTTTTATTTATTTACACATCCCCATAGCAGCCAGCATGCTGTGTGTTCACTCTAGATTACACAATAAATCTGTACTGAGCCAACACAAACTCAGATGGAGTGTTTCTGAAACCAGAGGTTGGGACTTGGACTCAAGTCAGACTTGAGTCACTATTTTTAGGACTTGAGACTTGACTTGATAAAATGGACTAAGACTTGGGACTTGACTCAGACTTGAGGCCTGTGACTTGAGAAGACTTGATTCTTCTCCTAAAAAAAATGTTTTTATAATATACTTTTCTCTTTAGAATTGATAAATGTGGTGCTGAATTTTACAGAAACAAACTGGAACGTGTCCCTCCCACTTCTGTTTGGTACTTTGGATGGAACTGAAGTACTGTGATGTGGTATCCTCAAATGTACTCCAGTAATATACAGTACAATACAGTAAAACAGAGGGAACTTCATAGAACATGATTCTTCATGAAAAAATAACTGTTATTTAGCACTTTTAAATCTTCATTCTTTCTATTCTGACCTTAACAATTCACACAAAGATCTTGTCAAGACATTTAAAAAGGAAATAAAATGCATTTCTGTATAAATACTCATATAGAAATACACCATAACCAAATACAATTATTTTAAAATTCACATAAATTGCTAAAATACAGGCTGTATTTGGTACTTTATTTAAAGACTTGAAATGACTTGAAGCTCAAAGCAGACGACTTGGACTTGACTTGGACTTATGGGCCAGTGACTCGAGACTCGACTGTCTTTGACTTGGGACTTGACTCGGACTTGAGGTCAAAGACTTGAGATTTACTTGAGACTTGCAAAACAACGACTTGGTTCCACCCCGTCTGAAACTCTAGGACATTGTATGAGACAGATTCTTCTCCAGTTCTGTCATGTGTTTAACTTCAGTCCATTTAGTCCACTTTTTTGTCTTGCTTTGAGTTATTTCTTGTTTAAATCTTGTTTTAAATAGATTTTAGCCCTTGTTTAGATCTAGTGTTACTCTGAAGGTCAGATCTATTCATAGGTAGTACTGGTGTGAAAAGTGTTTGTGGTGTGTTTGAGGATACTTGACCAGTACTGGTGTATCCCTCTCCCACACTACATATGTGTATAGAAAAGGAAAAGCATGTATCCTTGGGTCTGGCCAGGGCTCCATATGGCTGGGAGTATATTTGAAGAGTTAATTTGCAAAAACAAATAAGTGACATTTTAAAGTGATCAGAAGCTTGCAGTTTACTCTTTGTATAGAAATGTTTTCAAAAATGTTACTACCATCTAAATATAATTCCTCCCCTCCTTGACAAGACACTTTACATTATTGTCATTGATCAAATGTGTTGAAAATGTAAACAAAAATAAACACATTTTTTGACTATTTTTCAAAACAGATATCTGTTTTTGCAGATACATTAAATGAACTCTTCATTTGTCCTTTTTGGTTTATTCTGAAGCTTTAAGTCAGGAGTGTCAAACTCAAATTCACAGAGGCCAAAATTAAAAACTGGGACGAAGTTGTGGGCCAAACAATATATTTATTAAAAAGAATTTCAACAGCATCTTCATGTTTTCTCTTCTTTCAAGATATGTCATGCTAAACCTTTTCTTATTAAAATAAATGTTTTATAATAGTTTTGCTTAAACACTGAATCCAGAACAGGCAGAATAAAAGAATAACAAAATTTGAAATAAATAATGTCTATAGCCTGTAGCCTGTAGCTCTGTAGCCGGCGGGCAGCTCTAATAAAAGTTTGATATGATCTCGTGGGCCAAATATAATTATATTGTAGGCCAAATTTGGCCCCCGGACCTGAGTTTGACATGTCTGCTTTAAGTCTGTCCATTCTTACTTGTCCCTCCTTTTCTCTCTCCTGCAGCTGTGAAAGAAGCAGCCGTCCAGAGGAAACACAACCTGTACAGAGACAGCATCGTCCTGACCAACAGCGACCCCAACCTGGACCTGCTGGGACAAGATGACACTGTGGACTGGAGATCAAAGTTTTTGGTTCAGGAACAAGAGGAACCTTCACCTTCTGAATCAGCTGACTCTCCCGCCACAGCCCCCCAGCTCCGGAGCGCAGGCCGAGGGTCCAATTCAGGCAACAATCGCCGTCAAGTGGTGTCCATGATCCAGCTGGAGGGGGTCCCACTGCCGTACGAGTCCTGCCTGGAGGTGCCCGGTGTGGACCTCATCCCGGAAGAGGACGACAGCTTATCCAGCCTGGAGGAGGAGATCAAGTCCCCGGACAGCGTCAACCAGATCCGGGACCTGATCAACCCGGTGGTGCAGGTGGTTCGGCCCGTGTCCGACGGGGAGGAGGTGACCAGCGGGACGGAGTCTAAGACGGGGCTGGTGGTTATGGAGGACGGCATAAAAGAAGAGGTGACTCATGTGACCACAATGCTCGAAAAAGTCCCACGGAGTTCCATCAAAATCCGAAACAACGGAGAAATTGAAGAGCAAAAACAGGCGTCGCCGATCAGCAAAACGTTCCCAAAGATCGAGGAGAAGTTAAATCTCGAAAACGTAGACACAACTCCGCAAATTGAAAACTTTATTGAATCTAAAACTGAAAGCAAAATTGAAAGCGAAAGTGAAAGCGAAAGTAAAAAGTCGCCACACAGTTTGCTGCAGAGGCTCATGGGAAGTAAAAGACAGGAGGAGGAGGCGGCGATCAAAAGCGCGATCCACGAGCTGGAGATAGCCGTCCAGGATGAGGAAGACAGTGACTCAGATCTAGCCCCGGCCCAGCCCCTGAGGCTCCAGGCTTCGGACTACAGCTCCCACGATGACAGCGGCTTCCAGTCACCGACCAATGAGAGGCCAGAGAGCTCGGGTCCCCGGCCGGTCGTGAACGGACAGGTGGAGCTGGCGGATGTGGAGGTGGTTCTGATGTAGACAGTGGGAGGTTAAAGGAGACGTTATCGTGCTGGTTCTTTTTTTAATGTTTTTGGACACGGTTGGATCTAGTATGTCACGTTTTATAGCTTTAAATGATGTATGTGTGAAAAGGCCTGTGTGAGAGCGTGCTGTAATGACTGACGGGTTTGATGCTTGGACGACTCTCTGCACCTTCTGGACACCGGAGAACAGAGGAATGGTGCAGACTTGAGCTGAATCAGCAGGAAAAAAAAGGAAAGCACTAAAAGCACTGGTGCTTGTGATGATGCAGAGAAAACTGAGTGATGTTCTCTGCATTTAACTGGAACAGATTCGTCCACAAGCCTGAGAGCTATTGCAAGGATGGATGGACCAGATGAGAGAGGCGGAGGTGATTTTTATTAAATACAATATAATTACCGTATTTTTCAGACTATAAGTTGCTCCGGAGTATAAGTCACACCAGCCAAAAAATGCGTAATGAAGAAGAAAAAAAAAATCAGAGACCAAGAACCGACATTTCCTGTAGAAAGTCAAGTTGTAGTAATAACAATAGAAGAGAGAACAACAGACTGTTAACGTCACATATGAACAGTTCTTCAGATAAACTATAACATAAACAACAGAACAGAACAAGTTTACCAAACTCTCCATCTCACTCCAAATCACTAAATCCATTCAGTTCTTCATCCTCGGTGTCACTTCTGAACAACTCCTCGACCTCTGGAGGTAAACAGAGCGCCGCTTCCTCTTCGGTTTAGCTGTTGTCAGACTCAGCATCAGTTCCAGTTAGAATTATTCGGGTCTTTCTGAATCTCGACAGGATGGTTTCGGTGTCACTGAAGTCCAGACTTTGTCCATCCATCCAGTGACTTCAGGAAAGTTTCATGGTGCACCCGCCTTGTTACCGTGAAGCTGTGTTCTTCATCCCCGCTTTGCACCAGTCCTTCACAAGTTTCTTGCTTAGTCCAGACTTTCTTTCTGCTGCTCGATTATTGTTTTCGGCTGCAGATTTCACGACTTGCAGCAGGACAGAGGCTCTTTCTGCAGGAGACATGTGCAGTAGAGTGAATTGACAGTGGTACAGGAGGAACAGGAGCAGCAGATACTCACACACAAGACGAGAGCCTCTTGTGCCTGTCAGTGTGAACATTTTAATATATAAGTTGTACCTGAATATAAGTCACAGAAACACCCAAACCATGAAAAAAGTGCCACTTATAATCTGAAAAAAAACCTGTTCAGTTTTATGATGTGATGTTTTCTAAAAAAATGAATTGGTCAAAGTACTGAATATTTGATAGGGATGCACCAATACTGATACTGGTGTTAAATATCGGCCCTAAAACTGAAAAATTAGTAGGATTGTGTATCAGCTCCATTATTTTGGTTCGGGCAATATCCTGTTTGGACCTTTAATTGGATTTAATGAGACTATTTACTGGCAGATTTTGTCCTGGAACGTCTCAATGTTTGACCTTTATTCACAGAAAGCGGGCCAGTACTCATTTGAAGAATAAATAACAGCTGGATAACACAGTTGGATCTCTTGTGTATAAATTGTGTAATAAAGTAACTGTTTTTTAAGGAAATAAAAGCCATTTTCCATCTGTACACTGGTATTGGTTACGTGAAAGTATCAATATGAATAAGGGAAGTGAAAACGCTGGATCAGTGAATCTCTATAATGTTTGTTTCCACATGACAAAGAAGGAAAGTTTGAGTTTTACAGCTGCAGATCCTGGACCAGAGTAAAGTACAAAGGACATGAGAGTGTGACTTTATGTATGTGCTTATGTAATATCTGAGCCTGACCAGCAGGGGGCCTCATTGGTTTGGTGGAATCTGTTCAACCGTCCAAAACTATTACGCTTATGAAGCTCTTCTTCTGTAATATGATCTTCTGTTTGCAACCATGTAATCATATGAGCTGCATATAGAGGTGAGGAGACAGGAAAAGCTCATTATCTGTTACTGATATTTGTTCTTTATAATATTATCTGTGTTTCTATTTAAGATGTTTATTTAATTTGAAAGTGAGTTTTTTGTGTTGTCTTGACTTTCATAAGGTATACAACTAGATACTGAATCTATCTGTTGAATAGGTATTGCATTGTACTGTATGTCTTGCTTAGGGTGTTCTCATTAGTCATATTCATTATGAAGAAGTGAACTGGATTTTCCTGTTCAAGCCTGTGTTCATATGCAAAATTGTTATTCATTAATGCTACAGTGCTAAAAACGTAACATGCAATTTAAATAAATGGTTAAAAAAATCTGAATAAAACATTTTCAAAAACAGCTTTATTTTGGCACATTTTTACACATCACAAACTGAAATGACATAAGAGTCAATGAAAAGCAGAGTATTGGGCAGTGGCAGGAGTAGTGGTTAGTGGTTAGTAAATGATTGTGGTGAACCAGCTGACTGAAATGCACAGTCAGGGTGTGAGGAAGTGAAGAGAGCGTGTGACAGTCACAGAACACAGTGGTGAGCACAATGAGGAAGAGCTACACGTGAAGAGCAGAAGTACTGACCTGAAATCTGTACAACAATAAACCAATCTGCTGAAGAAACAACTGAACCACTTTAAGGAAAGAACAAGGTTTATTTTAACAAGACAGTTTATTTAGTTTTAGTATTAAAGATTCAATCAACCACAGTCCTCATTAACTACTTACATAGTAAGTCTTCCTTAACAAAATGATGACTGTTATAGTCTGCAAAATTAACTCAGCACAAATTAACTGTTAAATCAACAAACCAACCAACCTCATCTTACAAAATAGATTTCTCTTAGAAATGTGTTTGACTGTAAGCAGGATGCAGCATTTGTTTGTTGTTGTTCGGGACACCACAGGCCATGTTTATGAAATTTTAAATCAAAACCTTACATACAGTTCCTTTAAGATCCCACTTTGGACCCTGATCGTCCATGTGGACAGCACCAACAGTCAAAGTGTCTGACAACTGAGATCACATTTAAGAACCCTTGACCAGTTCAGATTAAACATTGAAACAAACGTGTAGTGCAGATGAAATTATTGCAAAATAAACAGTCACCATTGATTACAGTCATGTTAGTGTTAGATTAAGACACACACACTATATGCTAAAAAGGAAATGCTCATTTGCAACGTAAATGAAGACCAAACAAATCAGAGGTTTGGGTGGAATTGACCACTACATTACTTAAAGGTACACTATGGAACTTCTCTGGTGGAGGGTCAAACTTGTTTCCATGGAAATGTTATTGCTTTGCCTAGAATGTTCCAAAGAATGACACAAGCAGATGACGCTATTATAGATCAGATCTGTGGCGAAACAAGCCCACTCTCAGTAAATCTCTCAGTGGTTTTCATTGACTTTTTAAGCAATGAAAGCATGAGTAAACTAATGAAGTATCTGCCCATACCCGATATCAAACGATACCAGTTCAGAGACTGACCAAAGCATTTACCTAATAAAAAAATTAAATAAGACAAAACTGCTCCTGATGTGTTGATGTAGCTGTTATTTATCTTGTAAGTGACTTATGTAGTTTTGTATAAATAAAAATTAAAACAATCCGAGACTTTCTGGACTGACTAGTACCAGTAAATAAAAAAAATAAAAGATATGTCCAGCCACGAAATCGGCTGAAGCTTAAACCATATTTGGAAGCCGATTTCTGAAATTTGTATTGGATGGGTGCATCTCTATTCTTTAACACTGGTAAGTCCACTTCATAACTCCTACCCAAGCATAAAGTATAAAGTAGATTGCACCCCCTCCATAAGAAAAGTTACACGGTGCTTCTTTAACATGAATATAAATGAAGTTCAAGTCTCTTATCTAAGCATAAAGTAAAACAACACAAAGCATGTCACCAAAAACACAGCTCTGCATTTCCAGTTTGTCCTGAACTTCCAAAAAAGATGTCCTCTGTTTGTCCGGCATAGTCACATGGTGTGCTGCTCGGACATGAAGGAGAAGAGGGGGAAGAGGAAGAAGTACCCCAGCACGGCGCCGAAGACCACAGCCAAGAAGATCCACGTGTTATAGGACATGACACAGAGCATGAGCATGTACCCCAGAGCCACCTGCACCGTGTGGAGACCAGCCTGGGCACTGTGGAGGAGCACTCTGCAGAGGAGACACAAACATGAATGAATGAATGAAGGAGGGAGGGATCGGTCTTGGTTAAAGCAAAGCACTCGAAAATAAAGTCAATTTTGTCAAAACTGGTCAGAGCAAGACGCTGTCAGACTTTGTAGAACAGTTTCACAACAGCCTCCTAAATGTTAAATGTTGGCTGCTGTGACGGGTTTAGTTTCACAAATTCACAAATGCTGAACCTTATCTTTATTTGTTTGAGATTCAGCCGGGACACTTGACACACTTGACACACTTGGCACACAAGGAGCAGTCAGTCAAAATCACAAAATATACAAGGAATTTGCAGAAACATAGTCGCTGTGTTCATGTGAAGAGAAAGTAGAGACTATTTGAATATCATTCATCGATGTAGAAGCGTCACTGTGTTTAAAGGTCCTATATTACACAAAATTGACTCTTGTGAGCTTTAAGTCATGTTAGAATGTTGTTACCTCATCAAAAACACATGTTTTGTAGTGTGTCATGAACACAGACCGTATATATGAGTGGACATCTCTAATACTGTAGCCGCCATGTGCCAAATAGGAAGTTCTCCAGGAGGTTCTTCCGGTTCCTTCTGACTCTGGCTCCAACTGACTTACACTGGGATCTTGTCATCCCTCTCTCTGTAACTCCAGCCTCGTTATTTTGGTGTTAAAATGTTCATATTAACCTGCGACACATGATCCTGAATTTTTTTTTATGCTATCATCTGCATCAAAAAAATTCTATTCATAACATAGAGCAGAAGTTTCGGGAGCTACCGGTAGATCTCCACCCCCTTCCAAGTAGCTCGCCAAAGGATTTCTGAATTACACATATTGTTGCTGAATATGTAAAATCTGATTAATTAAATGCCTATTACCATTGTACACAAATTATTTTGATGCCTCATTTTGTACACTAATAGGCGATATGTTCTTTTGCTCTATAGGCAGTTTTAACATCATCTAAAGCTCGCCGTGCCTCTTATATATAATCTTAACAATCTTGTGACTGCTAAAACTAGTAGCTCTCTGCATTTTTGTTTTGTAAAAGTAGCTCATCGGAGGAAAAAGGTCAGAGACCCCTGACATAGAGCCTGGCTCCAGATTCACTCTGTAACCGTGAGCATCGCGAGCCCTTTGAGCGGCGCTGAACGCTGTGGGTGACATCACACTCACTTAGTCCACTTCTTTTGTACAGTCTATGGTCATGAAGCAGTCATTTTCAAGGTAACAGCTACCCCTTTAGCTTTTATTCTGTAGAAATCAGCCATTCCATCACCAAAATTATCCAAATGCTACTAGTAAAGCATTTGAAAGGCGTGATGAATGAATGGCGTTTATGTCTGTGCCAATCTGCACAAAAACACATGCCTCATACACATGTGCAGTTACATTTTAGTTTTTAGATCTTTACAGGTGATTGCACTGTGTATTTAGTGTGATTCCACAATGGTTATTCAATCCATATATCTGAAACCTGCACAAGGTGAACGCCCTCAGTGACTTTAGCGACTTTGTGTCTAGTACTAACACTACAGCACACCCTCTGTACACTGTGGGCCTACACACTGACCTCTGCTTGGTGCTGAGAGGGGGAATGGGCTGTGTGGACGCGATGGGGGTCAGGGATGATATTGATTGGCTGCCCTCTAGTTTCAGACTTGTGTCTCCAGGAGGGGGCGCTGTCCTCTTAAAGCGATGATCCAGCCACACCCTGGACACTTTGAGGACTTCGTAGAACAGTGTGAGGAGGAAGACCACCAGCACGGACAGCAGCATACCTGAGACACGAACCAGACAGAGACGGCCTTTTACATCAAACACACAACATAACCAAGCCTGTAACCATGGATACCAAACTTGTAATTGATACCGGTATAATCAAAGTTAAATAATGACCCCACCCATAGACAGTGTCATAGCAACCATAGAGCCAATCAGGAATTAGGCCGTTGATCCCTTCCCACCTGTACCACTGGCACTGTCAGATCTGTGCAACCTCTGGGAAACAAGATAGTCACTGTCACACCCGCTGCCTCAGATCAGCCGACACCAATCTCCTCACTCCCTCAAACCACCGGACCTTGGATGACCGAGCCTTCGCCGCTACCGCTCCCCGTCCCTCTGGAACTCACTCCCACAATCCATCAGGAACTTGGATTCACTGCTGCACTTCAATCAATCTGCAGTTAACCCATGATTCCCCCGTTTTCTACAGCACCACTTTTTATTTGTTTGTAAAGTGTCTTTGAGTGTCCAAAAAAGCGCTATGTAAGTCTGATGTACAATAGTAGTACTCATAGTCGTTGTCGTAGTAGTCGTAGTCGTCCTAGTCGTCGTAGTCGTAGTCATAGTAGTTGTCGTAGTCGTCATAGTAGTCGTAGTCGTAGTCATAGTAGTTGTCGTAGTAGTCGTAGTTGTCATAGTCGTCGTAGTCGTAGTCATAGTAGTTGTCGTAGTCGTAGTCATAGTAGTTGTCGTAGTAGTCGTAGTTGTCATAGTCGTCGTAGTCGTAGTCATAGTAGTTGTCGTAGTCGTAGTCATAGTAGTTGTCGTAGTAGTCACAGTCGTCATAGTCGTAGTCATAGTAGTTGTCGTAGTAGTCACAGTCGTCATAGTCGTAGTCATAGTAGTTGTCGTAGTAGTCACAGTCGTCGTATTCGTAGTCATAGTAGTCGTCGTAGTAGTCATAGTCGTAGATGTCCTAGTCGTCGTCGTCTGATCTGTTATTAATGTTCATATCTTAAATCACAGACAAAATAGTGAAATAAAAATAACAAGGATCATGTTGAGTGGAACCAAAATGACAAGCAGCAGTTACAGAGGTGACTTTTTTTTTTTTTTTATTAAATAGTGAGATTTAAGTTTATTTTTCATTCAATCTAATGTATTTTTATATAGCCTAAAATCCCGCCTCACAGGACTTCACAAATCAAATAGTCACAAATAAGAGACAGATTAACAAATTCATAGAAAACAGTAACAGAGTCCAAAGACCATCGTCTGCAAAAAAAATCATCATCAGTTTGTGATTCAGTCCACGTTTTTACACAATTCTAAAAGTATCTGATTAAAAACTTCAGCCTGGTGTGCAAAAACATAATGTCCAGCCCCACGAACGGTCTGTAAAAACAAAATCATAAAAGAGAAAACAAAAAAGCACATGCCTGATACACGTGCAGTTACATTTTAGTTTTTAGATCTGTACAGATGATTGTACTGTGTATTTAGTGTGATTCAACAATGGTTATTCAATCCAAGCATCTGAAACCTGCACAAGATATGTTCAGAATGCATAAGGTAAGTGAGGAAGAACTTTTAGACAAACTTTGCAAAATGTTTTCATTGAACTAGTTGTTGTTAGCCACATTTTTAAGATGTGACTTTGCCTCAGTTCAACATTGGCTCTTGTTCAATAAGCCACTTCGCAACAAAAAAGCAACGAATAAGATTTGGTTAAGAAAAAACATAACTTAACCTCTTCCTAGATCTGTCTCCAGCTCAGTTTTTAGCACATTTCAGTCTTTGGTTGACTTCAAATCTGAATACCACTCTATAAAACAGACCTATTCTGCAAAATGGACTTTTCAGAGCTTTTGATCATGTTGTAGTTGTTTCTTTTCCATTTCTAAGTTGTATTTGGAGTGATTTGTGCATGTTTGAATCTTTAATCACTTATTTTCAAGATGCTACATTGGCAATCAGACCCTGTTTTCACCTCCACCAGTACACGCCCACTGTAACATACTCACTTTGTGCTCCAGTTTTATTTTCTTAATCAGTGACAGACGTAGGATTCGGCACAGTTGTGTAATTCATTTTGGCACAAATGAAAAGGAATCTGCGACTCGCTACTGTGATCTGCAGCCATTCTTGTTGAGTTGTCAACTCTTTGTTTTGATTACATTTACGGCACATTTTTCTAACGCAGTTTAAAATGTCCAAATGATAACACAATGATCCACGAGCGTCAAACACAAGCACTGTATGCAGGGTGATCACCAGCATGACTCTGAAAATTAGGACACTTGGGCCCAAAAGTGAGGACAAAGGCCCAAAAGTGAGGACAAAGGCCCAAAAGTGAGGACACTACCAGAAACCGGGTTCAACCACAAAATGGCTAAAAACAGCCCTATACAACCGCTTATTATTATTATCAGTGTTAGGAAGGTGACTTTTAAAATGTATTCCCCTACAGATTACATACCCCAAAATGTAGTTTGTAACATAATCCATTAAATTACTTAAAGTGAGTAATGTAATCTGAATACTTTGGATTACTTGATTTGCTGTAAAGAAGCAAAGACGAGGAAATCTTCACAAAAGAAGTTTTGTCTGTTAAAAGACAATGAAAAGCCCAGACTTTACTTAACCAAATTAAAAATATTATTGATAGAAGACAGAAACACGGTCCGCGCAGCACGATTTAGTCCTGTTAAATCCTGTTTTAGACCTGGTTTAGTCCTGGTTTATTCCTGGTTTAGTCCTGGTTTAAGTCCTGGTTTAAGTCCTGGTTTAAGTCCTGGTTTTAGTCCTGGTTTTAGTCCTGGTTTAGACCTCATTTCAGTCCTGCTTTAGTCCTGCTTTAGTCCTGCTTTAGTCCTGGTTAAGTCCTGGTTTGGACCTGGTTTGGACCTGGTTGTAGACGTGGTTTAGTGTCCGGCAATGAGTGGAATTACCGAGAAAAAAAAAAAAGGGATATAGCCCAAAATGTGAAAACAGGAAAATACCGCCGTGTAATCCATTGAAACAGTAACTGTAACCGAATACAGTTACTCATAATTTGTACTCTGATTTCGTAACTCCGGTACATGTAATCTGTTACTCCCCAACACTGATTATTATTATTATCATTATTATTATTATTCAAGACAAGCAAGATGATTATGTATCACATCAACTACATGATGAAGACAATATCATTTTAGAGGCAAGGCAAGGCAAGTTTATTTGTATAGCACAATTCGTACACAAAGTAATTCAAAGTGCTTTACAGAATAAGAAATACATTAAAATCATAATAAAAACAAATCAAAACATAAATAATCATGAAGATAAAAATTTTAAAAAAGAGAGACATAAATTATAAATAGAGCAATGTTATTTATTTGAGTAACATACATGCATCGCTACAGGAGTGTGTCGCTCTAACACACCTTTACCTCAGCTACTCACATTATTGTCAACGCAGCAGAGCTTACAGAAGGCATAGTGTTCTCCTTTAGTGCTCTTACTCACAAAACGATGCTCTGAGCACCAGGCATGTTTGAAGGACGTCTTCCTTTTTGGCATTTGCTTTTGTTCAACAGTGAACAGTTTCAAACATTGCTATCGCAGGATCGCAGGTGCAATATGGGGGGGGATTTGTGGTGATTCGTGCAACGGTGGCAGCCAAGGAAATGAGGACAAAATGTCAAAAATGAAGATGCATAACAGAGATCCGGACAGAAGGCTCTAAAACCGGACTGTCCAGCCAAAATCCAGACAAATGGTCACCCTAACTATATGCATTTGGATATATTGATATTTGGATATTTGAGCACAGCCCTAGTAAAGGGTTTGTGTACAGATCATTGAAGTATAATAAGAAGTTCTTATTACAGATCCATGGTACAGATGAGAACATATAGCCTACCTCCCACTCCATGCACCTTCCAGAAGTCAAAGAGCAGAGTCACACTGCTCGACGAGTCAAAGGTCATCTGCAAAAACAAAATCATTACAATAGACTTTTATCAACATTGTAAAACATAAAATAAACACCCTATTCAAATTCAAATTGATTAAAATAAAGACTACCCAATTATTTATGTACAATTCACTTCAATTAAAGGCATTGTCTTAATATTTATTGGGAAGATTTTTTAAATTCCAAACTGGGACACACCTGAGCTGGGATGATTGCTGAAAATAAAATAGTGACAACAGCGTGTAACATTGAGCATTCTCGTGTCATCGTGTCATAATCTGAGGAACTTCTTGACAGCACTTTTTTTGTTGTTGTTGTTTTGCTTAATGGTTATTTGCAAACATGGTTTTCTGTATTTTGGCTAAACAAATGACAATTAATACTTTTACTGTTGGTGAGGATCAGGTTAGTCAAAAATTGTGATAGTCCTGGTTTAGAACTGGTTTAGATCAAATTGGTAAAAAGATAGCGACACCAGAGACATTTCTTGTATAAAACTGGGACAAATCTCCTGGGACAAAGGGCTCAAAACTGGGACAGTCCCGGGAAAAAAATATTATTATGCCTCAACATTAGCATTAGCACTTAGACACAAACATCTCTCTTTCTAAACACAGAAGTGTCCTCTGCTGAAGTATTCATTTTATTTGTGGACTTTTTAAGACACTGTCAGTAACATCAACACACACAGCTCCCTGTTCATGGCTGCATCTTTAAACATGTATTTATATTTTGGCACGCTTCAGCAAAAACCACAGGGATGAAAGAGAACAAGAAGTAGAAGAGTGCGGTTGTGCACAGGCCTCACTGCTTTATTGTCTTTGTACTCAGTAGTTTGTTCAAAAAGACAAAGCTGATGCACTGAGGACAAACTGGGAATAACAGACTGAGACTGGGGAACATTGGAAAAATATTGGTGCCAAATATCTGCAGATTGGCCAGTCCCAATGTTGAAACCAATATATCCTTCATTCCCTTAAAATAACTCGACGTGGGGCAGACTTTGGCCGTCCTCTCACTGGATAAGCCTTCATACACTAGGCCCGCAGTCTCCTGTGTTATCATTTAGGCTGGTTGAAAAATGGCAGGAATGTAAGTCCGGTGATGGTTATCTGAGAGCCAATCAGGGCACTGGTACAAGAGGCATTGTCCCACATTAACCCTGTGTCAGCTGGACTGGAGTGGACAGTGGACACAGGAGCACAGCTGTGGACGGGATGAGAAAGTGGCTCTGTCTAAAGACACAGGCAGCCCATTGAGAAGACACATCCAGTCTCTTTTCTTTTCACTGTGACAAATATGAACCATTTTGTATGAGTATTGGGTATTAACGAACTAACCCACCACGACACACAACCAATCAAATATGAACTCACAGTAAAGATACAGTGTGTAACCTTTAGGAATGGCTTTATGGCTTAAAACTTACCTATCTCCATGGAGAATACTCCGAGTAGTGATTTTAACTTTCTATTTTCCATGGAACCATGCAGTAGTCACTTCCAGAAAGTTACATACTGTACCTTTAAGTTACCTCTTCATAAGCAAAGTGGGCAAATTATGCTTTAACATGCTCAGAAGATCATTTGGTATTCCTTTTCACACTAAACTAGTACAAGTCCTTTCTCTAACCACATGTTCATCTTCAGGTTTTCAAGTTTTCAGGTTTTCATTTATTTTCATCCTCTCATGGAGAAATTAGTCTCAGAGCATGAGTCAGGAGGATTAACATACAGACATGACATAACAAAAGACACAAGAAAAACAAACTGGACAATATACAGTCACGAAAGCTGCACACATCTACACAGTTAGTCCATGTTGTTAATACATTTTATGGACTGGGGTCCAAATGAGCTTTTCTCCCAGTCTGCAGGAGCTCATACTGTGTGAGAGAGATCTCTGAGGATCTTCAGAGTCTGTCTCACAGCTGACTCTTGAGAGATGCTCTGTGGAGCAGTCAGAGTCAGACATAACATATTGTTTTTGCTGACTCCAAACTTCCTAATCTCCTAAGAAAGTGGTGTATCTTGGCACACATATATGCATCATATTTTTTCCAAGACTTTAAAGAAATCTAACTGAATATCCAACACTACTTCCTGTGATGATTTTTTTTTTTTGTAACATTGCCATTTTGAATGGTCATTGGACTAAACCTAAAGTTTGGGAAGACCAAGTTTAGGCTATTAGTTTCTTTAGGGACTTATCTGTAAGAATCAACAATCAATCAACAAAATGGCCTGTTTTTGTCTTTCTGTCTAAAATTAAGCACATTTATTTACCATTATAAGTAGTTCAAGCAGTTACACCACTGAAAGGAAATAGTGTTTGTATTATGAGACTGTTGGGGATCTATTTGCAATTATTTTAGTGTAAACTGTCAGTAAACATAATATAACAGTCAGTAAACAGAAATATAATACCCAGCACTAAAACTACCACCTAAAGTTAATATATCAACAGAGAGAAAGAAACAGCCTTTCCCTGAACAAATTAGCTACAAACTTGTTTAAACAAAGTAAACTGTTGCACCTTCAGGCTCCTATTATGAGCTTATCTACATTTTGAAACCTCATATTTACGGTCTTTGGAACAGCTGCTCTGAGTCAGCAAAATACTACCTTTTAGTAAGTATTTAGTCTTTTGGAGAGGATGATCTAGTAATGTCACAGTACTCAAATTTCAAACTCAATTACCATGCTAAGGAATAGACTCAATACTCAATACAGATTCTGAAACCATAATGATAATAATAATTAAAAAAAAAAACTTTTAGAGACTCTAGGCTGTTCACAATTGAAAATAAAAGGTGACTCAGATCAAAATTTCCTGCATGAACCCAATGAACTCAAGTGTCCAAATGTATGTGCATACCATATTCTTAAGACTTGCCAATAATTACTCACAATTACTATTACTGTAACTATATAATTACTTAATTATTACTTTACTTTATTTTTTGCATAACTGGTGTTATGTAAAATATTTTTTTTATTATTCTGCCTTTTCTAGTGAGAAAATGTGGCATGTGCAGAATTTTAAAGCCGTAAAAAACAGATAAATGTGACTTGCATGTCTTTTTCTGCATAAAAAAATGATAAGCCCGTAGTTTAGACCTGTACAAGCATGTTGTAAGATCTGACTCTTTTATTGGTTCATCAGTTCATATTTCAGTCTTTTTGTCAGTTCTTTTGGGCGTGTTTAAAATGTGACCTCTATACAGCATACCATGGAGAAAACACAAAATTTTTATCTAACCACAATTGCAGTGCTTGATGGATAAATCAATATATTTTCTCACATGTTTCAGCCCTAATATGTGTTTTAGAGCTTTTTAAAGAGAGTAAAATTAGGGAAAACTTATTGAATATTGGGTTACATCATAATACATTACATTTTGTGTTGGTTACTAAATCAGCAGGGACACAAAACCGGTTTTAACCAGGTCAAAAATATGCAAAATACTCTAAAGTAGGCCTCCCACCAGAGAAAATACAAGTACCACCATTTGAGAGCCACAGTAACACTTTTGGACATTGCATTTCTGTTTTTAGAGCTGGGACAGTGCTGGTGCATTGAAATCCAGGATCTACAGGCGATCACAAAATTGCACAAGTTACAAGTTACAAGAATTGATTAATCTAAAACTCTTTTTTTTAAACATAACTTAACTTCACATAGCAAAAAAAACAACTTGATTATTCATACACAGTTTGGCTGGTTGAATGACTTACCTGCATCGTGAAGACTGGAGCTGTTGCTTTCTGTGCTTTAATCTGTATTTAACTTCTCTGAATCGCCGCCCATTAGAAATATAAGATAAAAAATTAAATGTTCCACTTGTTGTTGAAGAGCAGTGAAGCAGGAGCCATGATTTCCCCCGAGGAGCGGAGCAGAATGAGCGAGAGACCCAGATGCCAGAGTGGAGTGCGAAGCGATAAGGCGGCTAACGGTGTGACGCTAGCATAGAGGCTACAAACAAAGCGAGAGGGCTGATGGGATATGAAGTCTTTTTTACGCAAGATGGAAAAAATACAATATTTATCCTTTCTTTGTGTGTTGGAATAGTCTGAAGTGCATAGTTATTAAAAAATGTCATGTATTTTTAAATTACGCTTCCTTTAGTTATTTATTACCGAGAGAAGGGGCTTCCTTTAGCATATTTTTTTTTAGCACGTAGCCTTAGCAAGACAATGCGCATGTGCAGTTTAAATTAAATACATAAAAAATAAATACATACTATTATTACTACTGTTACTACTGTTACTACTATTGCTATTACTACTACTACTTCTACTACTATTACTACTACTACTACTACTACTATTCTACTATTACTATTACTACTATTACTATTACTACTACTACTATTACTATTACTACTACGATGACTATTACTACTACTACTACTATTATTACTACTATTATTACTACTACTACTTCTACTATTACTATTACTACTATTACTATTACTACTTACTACTACTACTACTACTACTACTATTACTATTACAACTACCACTACTACTATTACTACTACTACTACTACAACTACTCTTAACATAATACATTTTTGTTTATAAAAATCTTTTATTTTACACTTCACAGTACAAATTACTGTAGGCCTACTCTCAAGATACATTTCTCATAGAGGTGATATAATAATTTGTATTTTGTGACTATAAACAATAAAACAAGAGAAATGAAGCAACAACAACAAAAAGAACAGAACAAATGAGGGTTCATAAAGCTCTAGTACCATAAGAAAGATTATAAGTTTGAAATAAAGCAGCATGAGATTACATACATAGGGTCAAAACACTCATTGCACATCATCTAAAAGAATTATAACAAATAACACACATTCCAGTGACGGCCTTGTCCTTGAGTTAGCTACATTTGTGCACAAACGGTCCCAAGAGATAAGACAAAAATGATTTCACTTGCAAACAGTTTGATAAAAGGGTTTTGAGAAAGTGGTTTGTAAATGGGTCTTATCTATATGACATTACTCCCTGCAGTTAATAGGCCTGTTGTTCACACTCCTGGTTTATAGAAGCAGACAAAATACAAATTAGTTTGACAAATATTGAGGCTTTGGGATGTGGAAATAATAGAAAATATGCATGAAACTTGTGTGTCTATTTTATAATATTGTTGGGTTGCTGGATTTCAATTAAAATGACCTAAACTAATTACTAAAACTAGTCTCTTACACACTTCCAAATGATTTCTGTCCCAACGTTTTGTGCAGGAAACCCTTTTTGGAGACATAAAAAACATGTAAATGAAATTTAAATGTTAATAAAAAAAAAACCATTCACATTTTTTGTCTTATTCATCAAATTTGGAGTGCAGTGTACAGGCTGATCCAGTTATCCCGGCAGGCTTGGGCTTTGGAGTTTCACAGTTATCTCAAACTTCAAATTATTTTACTTCAGGTCCAACTACGAAACCTAAAAATAAATCACTTAATGATGAGCTATTTTTAACAATGCTGTGCAACAAAACATAAGGTTAAGGCCACGGTTGTTCTGTTTTGCTCAGAGTCAAAGAATGAAAGCAAAAATATACGCAGCATATGGGGAATAGATGATAGACAGAAATATTTAATCCCATAGACGATAGTAAAACACCTGGTTGGCTGATCTGATGCAGTTCATTGGATTGAAGAAAAATAAAGGTCCTACATGACACAAAATTGACTCTTATAAGATTTAATCCATGTTATAATGCTGTCATCTCATTAAAAACAAACCTGGAGTTGTGTTTTGTTTCATTCCCACATGTTTCAGTAATCCTGCATTATTACTTTGTCTACATCTCCAAAACTCAAACTGTTCTATTCCACCTTGTGATGTCATGTATGTTTGTGATAAGGAAACAACATTATAACACAGATTAGAAAACAGCGTAATAATTTTAGACCCTTTAAAATGAGCATGGGGCCTTTAAGATACATACAAGATACGAAATGAATATTGCAGTTTCATAATTCTTGTAGCTAGTAATGTGCAGCTTGTAATTTACAGAAAACATCCACAAGAGGGCTCTCAAATACTTGAAGCTGGACCATGTTTTTTTGTTGTTTTTTTTTCTTTAATACATTTAGATAACAATATTTTTGCTGATCATCTGTCCTGGAGTGTGCTTTGGTTTACAAAAAACTTCCAACATTACACCAAAACTGTTTTTCTAACATTAAGAATGAATGACTGCTTTTCAATGTTTGTGCTGATTTAATTTTAGTTTGCTTTCATTGAAATTTATATTAGAAATTCTACTCTAAGATCTAAAAGAAGCATTTCCATTGGTCCTTACAGAGAGACAAAACAACGAAAAGTCAAAACAACATGAATTTCATGTCATTGTACTCCACATTTCTGAAGGCATCAAAGTAGAACCAAAACTATCCCATATGAGCCCGTTCTCCCGGCGTAGGCACAGTGTAGTTCACCTGCTGTTGGTGAGAATAATATTCAAAAGTCATGGAGTCTTTGGAGTGGCGGCCTGCACCCAGACAGTATGCGTCCTGATTGGTCCAAAGGGGTCCAAACAGGTCCGGTCTACTGTCTGCTGTTGACAGGAGTGGAGTTGGCCGTACTGCAGCTCTCCTCGTATGTGGGAGGGGGTTCTGAAATTAAAAAATAAAAAGTCTAATTTAGTTGACTGTCAGTATATGATTTCATATTCCACAATGATACACTTTTAATAACAATCACTGTTGAGCAAGTTACTTTAAAACTGTAATGTGTTATTTATGACTTGTTTATGTTATTTCAAAGTCATTCGTTACATTACAATATTAGTGCATTTAAAATGTAAGACATTATCTGACTATTGCAGCACTTTAAGTTAGTCTCACCAAAATAACAATCAGCGAACGAAGATGCCGAACTTTTGCACCATATATGGACTGAACCAGGACTAAACCAGGACTAAACCAGGACTAAACCAGGTCTAAACCAGGACTGAACCAGGACTGAACCAGGTCTGAACCAGGGCTTCACCTCGATCTGTGAGCTGTGTGGATGTAAACAGACACACGTGAGGAACTACTCTCACCTTTTTACTTTTAAAGAAAGCTTCAGACTAGATTCACAGTGCAGTTTTGTGGACTGGATGTCATTATTTGTGGAGGACAATTTCTATGGATAATGTGGATGAGATGCTGCACTTTAAATTTACCACTTCACGAGAGGTGAGGAATAAACTTTTCTCATTATTTTCACTATTTCCTGAGTTTGTATTTTGCTCTCTGTCTTTGCTCTGTTTTATTGTCTATTGCTGTAGTGTTGCTGATGTTTGTTGGTTATGATCACACACGGACAGACACACGAGGAGCACAACAGCTTCAAAATCACACACAAAGACACAAAGTCAGGTCACACCTCCTGAACTTAGGGAGAAGCAGGCAGCCTTTAGTCAGCAGGGCTAAAAGTTCAGACTCATGGTTTAAAATCAGGTACAGACCCCTTCATTGAAATGTCTCAAAACCATATAAACAAGACATGCAAAAAATACAAACTGACAGACTGACCCTGAGGGAAGTCCCAGCTGCTGTACTCGGGGGGCAGGATGAGGGAGCAGGACGTGGGGATGGGTGTGATGTCACTTCCCTCGGTGAAGAAGGGGATGGTGGCCCCCGTGGACAAACAGAAGAGCTGTGCGGACAGGTCAGGGTACAGGCCTCCAGGGGGCAGCGCGGCTCCAGGAGACAGGGTGACGGGCTGCCCGTTGGGGTCCTGCTGGGAGTGACTCTTGGTGGGGATCTCCTCGTTGGCCACGCCCCCCGCACACAGGTCGTCCAGGTCGTCCTCACAGGGCGGAGCGCTGGGAGCCACGGCGCTGGAGGAGGCGGGGTCTGGGAGTCTGGTTGGGGACAGGTTCACGGCGATGTTCCCGATGTAGATGGGCAGGGTCACAACAGTGTCGGGGGATTTGAGCGATACCTGGGCCACCAGACAAGAGAGAGGTCAGTGTTGGAACACAAAAGGTCTGAGTTGAAAGTCTGATTCTTTTTTCTGATATTTCTGATACTCTGATGACTCACAGGTGTGAATAAGTAAAAACACACCCTCCATTATGAGGCCAGTAAAGTCAATTCAGGAGAACAATTTGCATTCAAAGAGCCATTGCAGGTGATTCTCGTGCTAGATCCACAGACAGGAGCAGAGCAGGAGGTGTACACCAAGTTTTAGAACCAACAGTCTCATGGGTTCCCAGAATTGTACATGTTTGCTTCTGTACTGTTAACCCTTCAGACCTCTCCTGGATTTTTTTTCTTAATATTTAAGAAAAAAATACACACACACACATATATACACAAAGCTAAGTTAAACACTTGGGTCTTGAGATTACTATTTGTGACATAACTATTTTTTACTTCTACTCATTCTACTAACTATGTGGAATCTGACATAACTATCTTCTTTACAGCTAACTCTCTGAAATCTGGAAATTTATACTAACTGTCTGGAGTCTGGGAGACTAAGTCTCTGGAACCAGTGCATAAAGAGAAAAAAGAAAATCTGCAACATCAGCACATACAACAAAAACACAGTACAGACAATAACAACAAGCCTACAGCAACTGGGGAGGACAGGGAATTGGAGTTGACCCCAAAATCTAGACTGACAGCTTCTAGATCCTGCAGCCAGGGGGCGCTGGATTTAAAAGACCCGACCACCAATTCTGGGTGGGGCTAAAGCTGTGAAGGCATAGAGAAAGTTGGAGAGGAGGAGAGCCAACCTGCTGCTCAAGTCCCTCCTGGACGATTATGAATCACACGACCTTGGTAGGTTGGCGCTGGCTGGGGGAGGCCAATAGATAAGATTTATCATGTTTTGGTTTTGAGTGGAGCAGCTGCTCTTTTCACAACAGCTCTGATTGTCTCTTGGTCTTCAAGGTCTACACACCAGCCTTTGTAAAGCTTCAAGTCTCTCAGAGATGTTCTCCATACTGCGCTCCAAGGCCAAAGTCCCGTCCAGTCTGCGATCAATCACCGTTAACTTTTTCATGATGTTTTCCAACATGCGGTGCAAGGCAGCCCAACCTTCCAAAATACGGCTCAGAGTCACAGTTAATGAGTTCATAGGTTTACCTCCACTTTCAATTAGACCAGGCAGCCAAGTGGCGCGTTGAAGAGCCGCCTCGGTAATCCCAACTTTTCGAAAAATCAGTGCCATGCCTGAGCCAATCAGCAATAGACCTGTAATCATGGTTCCGAATAGATATATGTCTTCTATGTCGTCCACGGAGAGAGACGCCAGGCACATGACCCGCCAGTTCTGCCACTCATCCATCGTGTACCCTGAGGGGAAAGTTCTGTCGGGGCACGCAGGTTCGCCCGTTTCTGAGTTTCTTGTACAAAAAATCATGTCAATTGCATTGAGTGACCAAGTTATCAAAACCATAGTTAATTTGTGTTCGGAGAGCAGAGCAGAGAGAGTCTCTCAAAGTAAAAAGACACTAGACTATACGAGACATAGACACCAAGCAAAGCAGGGAAGATAAGAACAGGAGAGGAAAGAAAACACGTCCGCCCTCGTCAAGAGCCAGAGAAGAAAAAAAGTGTAATGAAGTGTTATACATCCTTTTTTTCATTACAACTTGTTATATCACAATCTGCTGCTGTAGTTGTGTCATATGGCTGTAATAAAAGCTACAGGACCAGAAATACAAATGAGAAAAAAATTAAGTAAAATAAAATTCACACTCTTTCATATAAAACACACAGCAAACATGTATAAACAACTCTTTGGACATAAACATGCTTAATATAGTGCAAAAGTGCAAAATATCAAGTCTGTAAGGAAACTAAAAATATCCTTATTGTCTCAAAACAAAACAAAAAAAGTGGAAAAAGTCAAAAGTGGAAACAGCTGGTGTCAGGTCCAGGGCACAGAGCCACAGCACTTCCTGCATTTCCATGGAGTTTATTCCATTTGGATTTGTACATTTGGACTGAAATAAACCTGAAAATAAAAATAGCAATAGCACAATTACACAGACCAAGATGTGTAATTTTCCATTTGTTTGAGAAATAACTTAGAGCAGCTTTTTCAATTGTTATGAACACAGACACTCAGAGCATCGACCATTTTGACTCACTACACTCTTTGGCAAAGTTTGGCCCAATCAAAATGGACGGAGCGCATGAGTCAAACAGAAAACAAAGTTAATATTGGACACTCATTTTCCCTACATCATCACGCAACATGTGTGCGTGTACTTTAAAACTGTAATGTGTTATTTATGACCTGGTACTGTCATTTCAAAGTCATTTGTTACATTACAATATTACTGTATTTAAAATATAAGGCATTACACGACTATTGCAGCACTTTGAAGTTACTCTCAACAAAATAACTCCGAAGATGCTGAACTTTTGTGCTGTATATGGACTAAACCAGGACTAAACCAAAACTGACCCAGAGCTGAACCAAAACTAAACCAGGTCTAAACCACGACTAATCTTGGACTAGAACTTAGAAGTTGTTTGCAAAGTGCCATTGTGTGTCAGCTGCTCTTCGCCCTGTGGAGCGTGGAGTTCTGCGTCGGTCCTTCCGCCTGACTGTCTATGCGGGCGCGACTCCGGCATTTCA
>NW_026571133.1:43143262-43175762 GCF_026225935.1 Boleophthalmus pectinirostris | reverse complement strand
CGATGGCCGCCTTCACGCGGTACACGACCTTCCCAAACGGTCCTTCAAACGACGTTGGCACAGCGGCTGAAACAGAGTAGAGTGTCTTTAGTTTACTCTTCTCATTTACTCTTTTATTTACATAAAACATCTCTTTTATCTCGCTGTGGAACTTCCTTTGGCAGATATTATCACAGAGAAATACAAAGACAAAGGTTTGAATCCCCAGGCCGTCATCTGGCTCCTAAAAACAACAGGTAAAAGGAAAGAACATGTCTTTATCTTTATCTTGATGGTTTTTTGTGCAGGTTTTATGCCTCTGGTGAGTCCTGGGTTGGCACTGCTTGAAACACACACAGATGGATGTAGCTGCAAGTGTCTTTTACAGAGTTTAGGAACATTATTACTCCTTTTATGTGGTTCCAGATCATGGTTATCAAATAATTAATAATGAATCAAAAGGAGAATTCCATCTATCTGCTGTGACCTGCCCCCTGGACAGCGAACACTCTCCAAAACTACCAAGTCGAAAAAGAGCTGCTTCACATCAGCTGCAATAAAGCTGCAGGACCCGATGGAGTGACAGGTAGGGTACTGAAGGCATGTGCTGATCACCTTGCCCCAGAATTCGCAAACATCTTCAACCTGTCACTACAGAAGGCTACTGCTCCCAGCTCTTTTAAATCACCCACCGTTATACCAGAACCCAAAACCTCAACTGTCACCTGCATGAATGATTACACGACAACTGCTCCCACTCCGCTTATGACGAATGCTTTAAGAGGCCAGTTCTATCTCAAATAAAATCATGCATTTCCCCAACTTTGAAAGGCATCAATATGCATACAGAACCAACAGATCCACAGAAGATGCACGCTGCTCTGACGCTGCTCTGAGGCACCTGAAAACTCCCAGCAGGAGAGGACACAAGAGAGGAGACAAGGAGAGGTGACAGGAGAGGAGACAAGAGAGGAGACAAGGAGAGGTGACAGGAGAGGAGACAAGGAGTGGACACAGAAGAGGAGACAAGGAGAGGAGACAGGAGAGGACACAGGAGAGGGGGTAGGAGTGGACACAAAAGAGGACACAAGGGAGGAGACAAGGACAGGAGAAGAGACAAGGAGAGGAGATAGGAGAGGACATAGAAAAGGTCACAAGAGAGGAGACACGAGAGGAGACAAGGAGAGGAGACAAGGAGAGGAGTCAAGGAGAGGACACACGAGAGGAGGCACGAGAGGAGACAGGAGAAGAGACAAGAGTGGAGACAGGAGAGGACACAGGAGACGACACAAGGAGAGGGACAGGAGAGAGGAGAGAGGAGACAAGGAGAGGACACAGGAGAGGACACAGGAGAGGACACAAGGACAAGGACAGGAGAGAGGAGACAAGAGACAGGAGAGAGGAGACAGAAAAGTAGATAGGAGGGGAGACAAGGAGAGAGGAGACAAGGAAAGAGGAGACATGTGAGGAGACAGGAGATGAGACAGGGGAAAGAGGAGACAGGAAAGGAAATAAGGAGAGAGGTCACAGGAAAGAAGATGAGGAACAAGGACACAGGAAAGGTGACAGGGAAATAGGACGGAGGAGAGGACACGAGGAGGAAGGAGAAAATGGCTGGAGGCGAGAACATTTAAGAACAGAGTGATAAAAATAGGGTGTGAGTCCAGGGTCACGGTGGAGGTGACGCAGAATCATCCACAAAACCAAACGCTGCTGAGGCTGAATTAAGGCTCCAGATTTAATGTCTGTCTGCTCCAGGGGCCTGAGAACGATAAAGACTTACACTGTGGAAGCCTCAAAACACAACACTGTGCTCTTTTCATTCCACAGTCTGTAGCAGTGTTGGAGTAATGTGTTATAAAAGTAACTTATTACTGTGATCCATTGTTTTTTGCTGTAACACAGTAATGTGACATTACAGGGAAAAAATTGTCATATTTTACTCACGCGTTACAATGCTTTTTTAACCTGGATTGAAGTGGTGGGTTTTTCTTCATACAAATTCACTAAAATCACCGCGATATCAGCAGCGGTAAAACGCCGGAGACGCGCCCGTGTAGACCGTCGGGTGACCGCGAGTGAAAGGACCGACGCAGAACTCCACGCTCCACAGGGCGAAGAGCAGCTGATGCCCGATCGCGCCTTGCAGTTCTCTCAGGGGTGGTCCTAGATTCCAAGTTCTAGTCCAAGATTAGTCCTGATTTAGTCCTTGTTTAGACCTGGTTTAGTCCTGGTTCAGTTCTAGTTTAGTCCTGGTTCAGTCCATATACGGTGCAAAAGTTCAGCATCTTCACAGTTATTTTGGTGAGAGTAACAGTTTTGAAGTCACTTGCCCAACAGTGGTCTGTAGTAAGATATTGGCTCAGTCCATATGAAATCAGTCGCCCTCCCCTATGAGCCATCTCAGATTTAGCTGAAATAATTTCTAAAAAATTCTAAAATTACCAAATGAAAGAATCTAAAATTTTAGCTCAATCCCTTGAGTCGTTCCTGAGTTATGGCACCACTGAAATTTTGGGGCCATGCTCACTTTTTTGGAAGCCTTAATTTATAATCATGTTTGAGAGACCAGAACTTCATAAAGAATAAAGATGAAAATTTCTATTATTTTTGATTTTAGGTCATAGATTCTAAATCTCAAATTTTGAGTATCTTTATTATTCTTTGGAGCCTCGGTTCCCCATATGGGCAAAATCTAGTCAAAACCAGGTCAAATCTGGTCTGGTGATAATTAACAAATGAATATACTGTATTTGTTAATTCATCTCATTTTCTATTGTTTCATGTTTTAGTATTTTTGAGTATTTTATTGTTTATTTTCAACACACTGTTTAGTTTCTGTTCAGGGCCTGTCTAAGCGAGAACGCTTGCAGGTAAAAACAACAAAATATTTTATCATCATATTTTTGGGGTTTAAAAACGTAAAAATGTGAAACCACCCTCCAGAGTGGAAAAGTTGAATACGCTCTGCCGTAGCGTTTCCATCTGCACTGCCCAAGATGCAAAACTCTGGTCAGATCTGCTCACGTCGTGTACGTGTTTAGGCCACATACATGACCACCGAGCCGCCTGGCATGCACACCCATTTCAATTCCACACACTTTTGCGTCACAGTATGCACTCAGATTTCCTGCAAGTTAAAAAACATTTTTATCTGGTCAAAAATGTATTTTTTTTTGTTGAAGTCTGCCTCCTACTTCGACCACGTCAGGCCCGCTTCTCCACACCTCCTCAAAAACAGACCTGGCGTTGTGTTTTGTTTCATTTATACACGTTTGTCCTTCATTATCAGTCTGTCTACATCTCCAAAGCTCAAAATGTTCTGTTCCACTTTGTGATGTCATGTAGTGGTAGTTTTTAAATAAACAGCTGTGTTTTACATCTAGAGATCGTAAATTCCATCTAGATGTGAAAGCTCAAAAGGCTCTGTTCCACCTTGTGATGTCAGCAGCTCATTTTCCCTTTAAATTAGGAGAGATTTTCAATTCCAGGGTTCAAATCATCCAAATGATTCCAGTGAAGGTGTATCACTTTTAAAAACACAGTGGAGCACTTCCTGTATCACCGCATGACATCACAAGGTGTTCACAAACAACTCCAGGTCTGTTTGTGATGAGGAAAGTAAATAACAACATGGATCAGAAAACCTAAATTCTCTCAAATCAATCTGACAGAGCTCTTCTCTCAAACGGTAAACACTCTGTTCCACTTTGTGATGTCATGTAGTAGTACAGGAAGTGCTCCACTGTGTTTTTAAACTCCATACACCTTCACTAGAATCATTTGGATGATTTGAACCCTGGAATTGCAAGTCTCTCCTGATTTAAAGGTCAAACAAGGTATAACTGCGCATTTTGAGCTTTGGAGATGTAGACATAAAACAACCAATAATCCAAAATTACTCAAACATGTGTGAATGAAACAAAACTCAGGGAGGTAACAACATTATAACATGGCTTAAAGCTCACAAGAATCAATTTTATGTCATTAAATAAGTCAGATTTATAACTTAATGCAATACTAAATGACTGGAGTGATGTTGTCGTGTTATTTTGAAATAACTTACAATATTCTTACAGGAATAATCTTGCTAAATAACTCTTCCTTCAATGAATTCTAGGTTTACATTATGAAAACATTTGACAGTTTGTTTCATTGTAAAATTTACCAAGACTACTTCCAATTTGCCAATCATTACAACACCATGTCCAACCACAGGGGGGAGCTGTAGGAACACATATAGGTTTGGACTTAGTGTAGCTTTACCTCATTTTAATTTAGCCCATTAAGTTATAAATTACAACAAATGATACATGATAAGGAGTGACTGTGTGTGATAAGATTACACTGGTTCCTTATTCAAACAGAGCCCGCCCAGGTTTACAGACGCACAAATGACACATATTTCCAAATCAAAGTCATAAACAAGACCACATGGAAATATGGAACTCAGTGGAAAGTTGTGAGCACTGATAATATAAATAAAAATATATGAGCGTTACTATATTATTTTATGTATTATGAACTGTTAAAAAGGAGGTATTTTACTTCTATTTGGTATTTTTTGGACTATAAATTGCACTTTTTTTCATGGTTTGGGTGTTTTTGTGACTTATACTCTGGTGCGATTTATATATTAAAATGTTCACAGTGAAGCAGTGAGAGGTTCTAGTCTTGTGTGTCAGTATCAGTCTGTTCCTCCTGTACCACTGTCACTTCACTCTACTGCGCATGTCTCCTGCAGAAAGAGCCTCTGTCCTGTCTGGATCATGTCAGTCGATCACACATTACATTTAACATAAAAAAAACAAAAACATATAAAGACGACTGAGAAGACTGAACACGAATGCCCCCAAAAAGAAAATCATTCATCAATCACATTAGTTACTAGAGACGGTGCGTTGGAGGAGAGGAAGCAGCCCATGAACATAGAGAAAAATCCCGCACACCGTCTTACTTGCAAATTGTGAGATTTATTAGGACAAACTGTGCAACGTTTTGGCACTGGGCCTTCGTCAGGCAAACAGAATGAGAGCTCAGGTGACCATCTTAAATAGGGTGTGGCAAACACCCAAGGGTGACAGGTCATAAAGAAACTGCACTCAAAACCCCATAATTCCAAAAACAAAGACAATCAACAAACAGTGTAATGATAATAATAATGAAATATTAATCATTAGTAGAAAAATCATTGAATAATAACAGAAAAATAAGAAGAATATCTGGATACATATAGACATAGTAAATATTCACCCAACTATAAAATAATGCTGTTGTGCCATATACACATCTCTCTCTCTCTCTCTCTCTCTATATATATATATGTATATGTATATGTGTATATATATATATATATATATATATATATATATATATATATATATATATATATATATATATATATATATATATATATATATAATATATATATATACATATACAAAAGGATCTTAAAATCTAGCCTATATACAGCCCACCTGAAGTGAGAGACCTCATGATGTTACAAATGCCTACAAAAAATGCTAAGATTAAAATTGTCATTGAGTCCTTTTGGAGCTAGAGTTTGGAGAGTATGAATCCAAAATGCTTCAGTTTGTTTAAGTCGACGGTCATGGTCTCCTCCTCTGGGTGGAGGGGGGACATGCTCAGTGCTACAGAAATGGAGAGAACAAATATCGTGTCTCTGATCATTAAAATGTACTGCTACTGGACAGTCCCAGTCATTCCTTCTGATGGAGCTCTTGTGCTCACTGATTCTTTGTTTGAGTTTTCTTGTGGTCTTGCCAACATAAGCTCGGCCGCATGGACATTTCAACATGTAGACTACATGTGTAGATGCACATGGGACATTTCTGACCAGTGTGGGGGTGTAAAACGTGGTCTGTTTTTACTGTATTATTGCATTGAGCACAGCGGCCGCAGTGGTAGTTTCCATTGGGTAGAGGGCGCAATAGAAATTGGGAGGATAGTTTTGATTTGTGGAACTGGCCCGTACCAAATAGTCTCTAACTTGTTTGTTCACAAAAAGTGAAGGATCTTTAATGATGGTTTAAATTTCTGGGTCTGATTTCAAAATATGCCAATATTTCAGGAAGATGGATTTAATTGCAGGTGTATGGGTGCCCATACACCTGCCTCTATTACAAGAACTTGACTTTCAACAGGAAATGTTGGTTCCTGGTCTCTGATTTTATCAAATAAATTTCCCCAAAAAAGTGCATTCTTATATTTCAGTGTGACTTTATTTTTTGGATGGTGCGAATTACAGTCCAAAATATATGCTAACTGTAACACATAACATATATAGATTGTTTGTTTTGAAAATGCTATACTCAAAAAATTAATTAACATTAAAAAATTCCACACCCCTTTTGCTCTCTGCACGTAAGGAGGGTTTGAATACAGCCCTGGAGAGATCGCTAGATTAGTCAAACATTACTCTTCAGGCATGTTTTTGATGAAGGAACAGCGTTATAACATTATACAAAACAAAAATAAATCAATTTTGCACAATACCCCCATTTTGCGTTTTGGAGATGCAGACAGACTAATAATGAAGTGTTACTCAAACATGTGTGAATGAAACAAAACGCAACTCCAGGTCTGTTTTTTACGAGGTTCTAAAATGTCTTAAAGAGTTCATTTTAAAAACATAATTATGACAAATGTAATGTGAATCTCAACACTTGTCCAAACAAAGTCAACAGTTCAGAACCTGAGCAGGCACAGAACAGGGCAGGTGAGAGGCGACAGGAGCAGACTTTGCACCTGTTGTAGCTGCACCTGAAGCTCTTGACCCTGAGTGACGTGACATTTTCCACTGAGTCACATAATAAACATATGAGCTCACAGGCTCTCCACACGCCTGTGAACTTCTGCAACAACAAGAACCACTGTGAACAACCCGAGCGTGCACCACAATACACCAGGGACACAGGCTGCTTTTAGTAAGGGCTAAAAAAAAAGTACAGAAGTGTCTAAGTGTTGTTCAAACACTACACTTGAGGAAAATGATTTAATGTTACAGTTACTTTTAAAAAAAAGTAATGAGGTTAAAGTTGTGTTAGTACAGAGGTCTGTAACCTTGTTCCTCTGGGGAGCCACTTTTACAAAATGAAAATGTCAGAGAGCTACTTGTTTTAGTGGTCACAAATTGAAATTGAAATTGAGTATATATTTATAAGAGCCAAGGTGAGCCTTTGAGTTTGATGCCTATAGAACATAAACAATTACCCATTTGTTAGTGTTTAAAGTTAAGCAACAAAATGACACATGTACAATGGTAAAAGGCATTTAATTCATCAGATTTCTCTTATTTAGCCCAAGATGTATAATTCAGAAATCTCTTTGCGAGCTACTTGGAAGGAGGTTGGAGATCCCTGTGTTAGGGAAATTGTTTTTATAGATGTATTTACATTTTTATGGTATGTATGTCTGATTTTATGAATTTAAAATGTTCAAAAAAGGAATTCAGAACCAAGTATATGTATTTTTTAGAGCTGGGTATCATTAAGAAGTTGCCGATACGATACATACCTCAATACACAGGCCATGATACGATACATATCTCCATACAGTGCACTTTCGATTCAATATGATACATTTCAAATCGATTCGATACAGTTCAATAAAAAGCAAAGGCTAAATCATGGCTGTGATACTAAAAGTGTTTGTTAAACCACTTCTTGTGCAAAGTTCATATGAAACACAAACATTTTAATCCTCAAAACAGTGAAAATGTCAAATGTGTTAAATGTGCATAAATGAGTTTCCTTTCACTCCACAAACAACAAAACTGTAGCTGTAACAAAATAATTTTGTAAAACACACCTAAAAATACTCTTGGGGATATATCGATACAGTAGGCCACGATATCGATACTGTATCATCACATTAAACGATACGATATATCGATATTCCGATATTTTTGGCCACTCCTAGTATTTTTCATATACAGATTTCAGCATTAAAACTGACAACCCGAATGACAGACTCGTGTGAGGCTCCTTCTGCTTTCTGAACTAAAATGTCAAATTATAACATAAATTCTTAAAGGAACTGTATTTGGCCTGCACTTGGCCTACTGTTTAAAATAAAACATTTCTATATCATTACTGCGCCTGTGTCTCCAGAGCCTTAACCTGCAGATAAAGACACATCCAAGTTTGTCTCATTCTCAGTTTATGTTCAGGCCTCATGTGAAGCTCAGAACCTCCAGAATTCCCTCCCTGAGCTGCAGAGGCTGCACTAGCACTGACTCAGGATTGGAGCAGGTGCTGGGGTTTAGGTAGAGACCATTCAGATCAGAGAGGCATTTTAGGTTTAAACACACTGGATTTCAGCATTGAAACTGGCAACTTTTCACAGAATGTATAGAAACAGATCAAGATTTCATATGTAATGTTTTATTTCTGTTCTGTTTACAGGTAGAACTGTTCATTCCCAAACAGAAGTCACTTTGCAAAAAGCAAATCTGTTTTATAATGATCTATTCTTATTTCAAGCCAGTCCATGAACCATTTGTTTTTTACAATTCCAATTAAGAACAAAAAACAATCAAATGGGAAAACAGTTTATTATTTCATTATTCCGTTTTCGTGTCAAACAAAAATAAAACAGATTTCAACCTCTATTTCCAAGTTTATTTCACCAATCAAAAAACAGTTATTGTGCTTGTTTCAGTTTTGATATTTTATTTTTTCTAGTTTATTTGCCCCAGAAGTTCTGCTGCTAGAAGGACTTACCTGAAAAATCACTGTAATTTTGTTCACACACATGAGCTCTTCTTTTATACTGATGCGTTTATTTTCACATCTTACAAAGTAACTGCTGTACTCCACGACGAGAAACAGGAAACAGCGATAAACTCTCCTTTGTTCTGTTGACTCTGAATTCACACACAATGCTGAGCAGCAAAACTTCCAGGACAAATAAACCAGGGAGAATAAAATACCAAATTTAAAATCGGCACAGAGACTGTTTTTTTTAAATTGGTGTTATTTGAAAGAAACATTAAATTAAATATTGGAAATAAAGGTCAAAATCTGTTTTTGTTTTTGTTTGACACAAAAACGAAAAAATGAAATAACAAACAATTTTTCATTTTACTGTTTTTCGTTCTGAACTGAAATTCAAAAGAACAAATGGCCCATGGACAAGAGGATCAGTGGCCAGTAGGGGGCAGTGTCTCCTTGTGTTTCTGTCTTGAGTGTATCCTAACAGCCAGAGGAGAGGTGGGCAGGGGCATACACTCATTACACCGGGCTAAAAATAACCTGCCCCCTGTGAGTGCCACCCACCACCAGCACCCTGTACGCCGGCACCTGGCACCTGGCACCCTCGGGCGCCCGCTCTGCACCCACTGCCTGAGCACCTCACGCTCGTATCGGGAGACACGAAAAAGCAACAACACGTCATAAATCGCGAAGGCTGGGAGACAAAAGCAGAGGAGAAAAGACATCCGTGCGCTGGAGAAGACGGTGGTTTGATTTTTAATGCTGCACTCTGTCATTTTTCTGGTGGACGGGGACTGACTGTGTCCCCAGAGACATGTTCAAATTAAATGAAGCTTTCACTGATAACAGGCGTCCTCTCTCTGCACGTGAAGACTCTGCCGACACAGACTCAGAGGTGTTTGTAATTCTCTTTTAAAAATGTAAGAGTGTAGACGACATGCCAGTCATGAGAGAGACAGAGAGACAAAAAGGCAGAGAGACAGAGGCAGAGAGACAGAGACACAGAGAGAGACAGAGAGAGACAGAGACACAGAGGCAGAGAGACAGAGACACAGAGGCAGAAACATAGAGGCAGAGAGAGACAGAGAGACAGAGAGACAGAGGAGAGAGACAGAGAGACAGAGGCAGAGAGACAGAGAGACAGAGAGACACAGAGAGACAGAGGCAGAGAGAGAGAAGAGACAAAGACAGAGAGACAGAGGCAGAGAGACAGAGAGAGACAGAGGCAGAGAGACAGAGACATAGAGGCAGCGAGACACAGAGGCAGAGGGACACAGGGAGAGAGACAGAGAGACAGAGGCAGAGAGACAGAGGCAGAGAGACAGAGACACAGAGAGACAGAGGCAGAGAGAGAGAGAGAGAAAGACACAGAGGCAGAGAGACAGAGAGAGAGAGAGAGACACGGGCAGAGAGACAGAGGCAGAGAGAGAGAGAGAGAGAGAGAGACAGAGGCAGAGACAGAGAGAGACAAAGACACAGAGGCAGAGAGACAGAGGCAGAGAGAGAGAGAGAGACACGGGCAGAGAGACAGAGGCAGAGAGAGAGAGGAGAGACAGAGAGACAGAGAGACAGAGGCAGAGAGACAGAGGCAGAGAGACAGAGGCAGAGAGAGAGAGAGAGAGAGAGAGAGACAAAGACAGAGAGACAGAGGCAGAGAGAGAGAGAGACAGAGGCAGGGAGAGAGAGAGAGAGAGACACAGGGAGAGAGACAGAGGCAGAGAGAGAGAGAGAGAGAGAGACACGGGCAGAGAGACAGAGGCAGAGACAGAGAGAGACAAAGACACAGAGGCAGAGAGACAGAGGCAGAGACAGAGAGAGACAAAGACACAGAGGCAGAGAGACAGAGGCAGAGACAGAGAGAGACAAAGACACAGAGGCAGAGAGACAGAGGCAGAGAGAGAGAGAGACACGGGCAGAGAGACAGAGACAGAGAGAGAGAGAGAGAGACAAAGACAGAGAGACAGAGGCAGAGAGAGAGAGACAGACAAAGACACAGAGGCAGAGAGACACAAAGGCAAAGAGACAGAGGCAGAGAGATAGAAACAGAAGGTCAGAGAGATAAGAGAGAGAGGACAGAGGCAGCGAGGGAGAGAGACAAGTAGAGGCAGAGAGAGAGAGAGAGAGAGAAGACAGAGAGCAGTCAGCTAAAGAGAGACACAGAAGCAGAGAGACACACAGAGAGAGAGAGAGAGACAGAGGCAAAAAAGAGACAGAAAAAGAGCGCAGGAAAGACAGAGAATGAGAGAAAGACAGAGACAAAGAGACAGAGAGAGATAGAGAGAGAGAGACAGATCGGGCTCTACGCTCACCTGGAATGACGAACTGGAATGGGAAAGTGTGCTCTCCGGAGGGTAACGTCCCTGCAGACACAGACAGAGAGAGAGACAGAGACAGGGTGAGGACACGAGCACAGAGTCCATGATGAACGATTCTGCAAAACTCCACAGAGCCTCACTGTTGATAAAATCTCTCCTCTATCATCTGAAATACTCCACACAGGTTTGATCTTCACCAGACTGTGTGACAAACCCTCAAGTCTCTGGATTGTGGCTCAAAAATTGTGGCTCGTAGATTTCACAGTGGCAGGGACAAAGACTGACTCTCTATTACACAAACGTGATCAGAAAATAAAGTCACATGGGCCCAGTTTAAACAGGAAACACGAGCAGTCTTCAGTAAGAGCACAAAAACTCACATTAATAAATGCAAAAACCCCGTAAAGCAGTGTGATTGGTCTAACAGGTGTCCACACTTCAAGCCCCGCCCCTTCAGACAGGTGTTTGTATCAGAAACACCTGTCCGTAACCAGGGCAGTCCTGTGTGATGTCACCTACTACTCAAAATCATACACTGAAAAAAGCTTGGCCAAAATGTAAGATATAAACATTTAAATCTATCAGAAAATGACTCAAAAGTAGTGAAATTAGATCATTTTACTTGACAAGTTCTCTTAAAATAAAATACCTCTAGACTAGAATGAAGCATCTCTGAACTAGTAAGTAAATAATAAATCAAACAAGATGAATAACCTGATATAAGTTTTAAAATCTTGATCTAGATCAGAGAAATGTGCAGTGCAGAGGCCACTGAAGGCAGCATGAACTTGAGATTCAGGCATTTTTAACCAGAAAGCAGCAAATGTTAGTCCTCTGCTCAATTCCATTTCTCTCCAGCGACTAGGTCAGAACACACTAGACGATTTGCAAGATCCCCGGACGTTGTAGACCGAGCTGTGAAACCATGACGTCAAACTCATCGTGTCTGTTTGGGTCCCTTTTGTGGAACAGCACAACAGTAAACAAAGCGTCGAGATGGAGACAAAGACGAAGACAGACATTCTGTGTTGGCAACGATTCCCGAGATCGAGGATTTAAAGCCGGTGTGAGATAGTATTTTGACCCCGGGGTGATATACCTCTATAGTAAAGTGACCCCCTATAGGATTTTTACTCCCCTTACTTTTTTCTTTAGTAGCTACTCATCTGATCATTATTTCTCATGTCATTTACTTTGACTATCTTTCACTTTCTTTGTGTTTTAAGGAATGTTTTGATGGAGAACGACTTGGTATTTTGTGTAAATGTAACGTAATTGCAAGTACATAACAATCTTGTCACTTTTTATGTTGTATTTTACACTGTTATGGGTTTTAGTTTGCTATGTTCAGATAATCCTTAATCATAAAGTCAGTTTAGGCAATGGTTTGTAAGAATAATGACTTTCAATTTAGTCATGTTGTGTTATAATAAACATATTGGGGGGTCAGATTACTATACTCATAGGATTTTTAATTTTTATATATATAATTGATCATTGTCAATATTCAATTAACATTACTTCTTACTTTACATCATCATAACTATAATAAATATATTGGGGGGTCAGATTACTATAGTCATAGGTTTCCCCTATTTAACTACTCAATTGATCAGTTCTGTCTATTTTTAACAAGACTCCAAATCATTATACATCACTTTGATTAACTAACTAATTAGTAACTACTTATTTCATTTTCAGTCAAATATGTTTAAACGACTAAGTAATTTTTAACATTCAAAAGTTATAATCAACATAAAAAATGTGTCTGAGTTCTTCAAAAAACACTTTTAAATATGTCAGTATGTTTTAATTTGCAGATGTAGTATTAATATTCAAAGTTTTTCGATAGAATTCAAGTTCTTTTATTAATAAAATATAGATTTTCATAGGGGGTTCAACATACCATAGGATTCTGACCCCGGGGTCAAAATACTATATGGTATGTTGACCTTGGGGTCACCTCACCGTGGGGTCAAAATCCTGTACCACACCAGAACAAAGAGAATGTTTGGTGAATTTTATCAAGAGGAAAGACGTTATTGTTCTTCTTCCTACAGGATTTGAAGCATTACATACGTCACTACCAAATAGCAGCAATTAGTTAAATAAAAAAGTACTCGTCTAAAAGTACTCGAGGTCAGACGGTTTCCACAAAGTGAAACCGGCTGATGAATCAGACTATGCTAATGAACCCAGTCTGCACTAAAGTTACCAAAACTGACCTGAGCATTCTGCTGCTCCATTTATACAGTTAAGGAGGAAAAAAAGTGCATTTAGAGTTTAGTTCCACTTGAAAACACGGCACGATTACACTCAGCAGGTTTATTTCTATCAGCCGGATGCTCTGTACCAGTGTGTCCCAAACTTATATCTGTATTTTAAAAGTCACAAACCTTCACGACCCAAGTCAATAGACATTCCTCTGTCTCTGGGAACCAATGCTCCACACTCACTGACTCATTCACTAATGTACATAACAAGCAGAGGCAATGGGGGAAAAGTGTTTTGCTCAAGGACACAAGAGTATATTGCTTAGGGCTGTGTGGAATGTGAAAGAGACACACACTAACACACACGACACACACTAACACACACGACACACACTAACACACATGACTCTGCTCACGACACTTCAGACGACACTTCAGCACTGGACGTCCCAGGAGAACTCACCTACTTCCCAGTGGGATGGAGTTTCACACACACACACACACACAGGGATGCACAAACGCACACACAAAGAGAGAGAGAAAGAGTTAGTGGGAGGAAGAGAGAGAGAGAGAGATAAATGAAACAGAGAGAAAGAGAGAAGAGAGAGAGGGAGGGAAAGAGAAGAGACAGAGACAGAGAGAGAAACAGAGAGAGAGAAAGAGTTAGAGGGAGAGCGACGCGAATGAGACAGAAATGAAAAAGAGAGAGAGAGAGAGAGAGAGAGAGAGAGAGAGAGGGGTGAGGGAGGAGAGGAGAGGAGCTGGAGGGACAGAGTTAATGGAGGGAGTGAGAGAGAGAGAGTGGAGCTAATAGTTAATGATTTTCCTTGTGTGAGATTGTGTGTGTGATTGTGTGATTATGTGTGTGTGTCTGTGTGTGAGATTGTGTGTGTGATTGTGTGATTATGTGTGTGTGTCTGTGTGTGAGATGGCGTGTGCGTGCGTGTCTATGTATGAGATTGTGTGTGTGTGTGTGTGATGGGGTGTGTGCGTATATGGGAGTTTCTGTGTGCGTGTGTGTCTATGTGTGAGATTGTGTGTGTGTGTGTGTGTGTGTTTCTGTTCTGAAGTGACTAAACACAACGTGAAGCACAGAGACATGAGACAGCTCTGAGAGGACACACACACGCGCACACACACACACACATACACACACAGATGGTTAAAGGTGCACTGTGTAACATTTCTGGTTGAGGGTCTGACACCTGTTCCACATCCCTAAGGCTGAGTGAACACAATTCACCTGCAGAACTAGTCCAGTGATGTTTTATGGACTGTTTTACTGGGCCAGTCAAGGCAAAATGGGAGCAGAGCATTTTATATCAGACCTGGGCATTGTCCAGCTCCCAGGCAGCATACGGTTCTTTGTGTTTACTCTGACCAGCCCTTTTAAGATCATTTAGAATTGGATAAAAACATATTTTATCATTTGACCTCATGCACGGACTAAAGCTGCATTGCTTTTATTTTAGAGTTGTTATTTTAATGCCATTTTTTGAAAGACAACCTCACTTTTTCCATTGCTTAGTCAGAACATAAACTCTTGCCAATGATATTTACTGCTTTTTATCAAGAAATACAATTAATATTATGCAGAACTGAGTCAAGCATTTTGGTCCAGCCTTCCACAATATTTGGGAAAAAGAATTGCTGACTCCTGATTTAGAGGCTCAGAGAAGAAGATTTTGGATTCATGGATTAATGAAACAAACATGAATGAAACAAACCACACAATTCCAGGTATGTTTTGGAGAAGGGAGCAGCATTATAACATTGTTAAAGCTCCCAAAACTCAATTGAGCATCAATATGTGTCCTCTGATAAAATATTTCAATGAACCAAAAGACAAGTTGAGGTGTTTTATGTGGCCTACAGGATCAATATTCTGTATAACCTTAGCATAAAACTATCAGGTGTGGAATGTTTCCTGTGTGTCCTTCTACGTCTTGGTGGAGGTTGGTGTTTAATAGAGCCACAGGACCGGCAGAGCGCGGCTTTGTCCTGGAGATGTGATCAGCTCATCTCACCTCTGCACTGTTCCTCTAGATACACTTTAAACAGCACGAATCGTCAGCTCTGCACTTTTAAAGGTTTATCTTAGAGGACGAGGTGTGGGCCAGAATGAAAAAACTAAACATCTTAATAATTGTACTCATTATTTTGATAACGTTATTCAGATTCTAAAGGGACAGTGTGTAAGATAAATTAAACTTTGTGACCTAACTGTGATACGAGGTAAACATGTTCAAATCAAATATCACTTTTACTGATAACAATTGTAACGCTGATTTATTTCAAACATTGGACATGATGGCCAAGCGTTTATGTTATAATTTGAACTTTTGGTTCTCAAGATAACTATCCAATCAGAAAACAGAATGAAAGTAATTTGTGTTGCCAGTTTCAATGCTGAAAATCCAAGTGGTTTAAACCCAAAATGCCTCTCTCTGGTCTCAACTAAGGATGGGCATTTGATGACATTTTCTTAATCGATCGTCGGAATAATGAACGATTGATTATCAATTAATCATTAACGTTTTTATATTAAATTGATCATGATTATTATTACTATCTGCACTACTAATCTGCATAAATAAATTCAACTTTACGACTCTAGAGCCACATCAGCCCGTTTGACATTATAATGTGTTTAATTCAGTTTTGCGCAACTCTCACAGAAACAAAACTTAAAACCACATGACTCATTTGCATAAACTAAGCGAAGATAAAAAATACAGCTCTTGTGCGGTGATGCGGTCAATTTCTGTCAGATTAAAAGACATGACTCAGGTGAATACAGGTTAGTGTGACCAGATTTGGGTTTGTCAAAACCAGGACACCGTACGGGGGGAGGGAGGTGGGGACTCGTCATCGACATTGCGCGACTCTCACCTGGTAAAACTTTTTCCCACTGGACACAGAAACATCTGTGCTGCTTTATACACTGTGCACATGGACTCACACTTGTCCCAAACGCAACGGAAAGCGTGGAACTTCTTGTACAAATCATCGTTAAATACACATTTGTGCTTCGGCACATTACAGACTGACCCACTGTTTGTGTCTCGCTCCTTCTGAGTGCAGAGAGACACATGTACAGACCTGTTTGGTCACACTACAGCAAACTACATTCGGTTTGTCGATTAAAATGAACGTAATCGATGAAATTCTTAATGATCAATTATCGATTAATCGACTAATCATGCCCATCCCTAGTCTCAACGGTCAATACTTAAACTCCAGCTCCTGCAGAAGAGTCATGGTCTGTCTGGACTGAGAATGAGACACACTTGGATGTGTCTGTCTGAGGGTTAAGGTTCTGGTGACACAGATTCATTTGTGATTATAGTTTTTTTTTTTTTCTTTAAGTGTAAAGCTGCGTTCAGACCACAGCATCAAAAAACACCTTGGACACCTCTATTTGGACACTTTTGCATTTGAGTTCAAACACCCCCGACGCACGTCTTGGATGTCGTGGACGAATGGGAGAAAAATACTTGATGTGCGTCCGGGCGTCCATTGTCCTGGAAATAAGTGCCATTTCCTGTCTTTTCCCGGAACGATGGACCAGACCGAGAGAGTGACTTTAATGTTTTTATTACATAAAACCATCAGCAGAGGTGATTGACTCGCTGGGCTTGGATATATTTGTACTCCACTAATGACACTGGTTCAGTCCTGATTTAGTCCTGGATTAGACCTGTTTCAGTCCTGGTTTAGTCCTGGTTTAGTCCTGGTTTAGTCCTGGTGTCCAGTCCTGGTGTAGTCTTCGTTTAGTCCTGGTTAAGTCCTGGTTTAGTCCTGGTCCAGTCCTGTTCCAGTCTTGCTGTAGTCCTGGTCCAGTCCTAGTTTAGTCCTGGTTTAGTCCTGGTTTAGTCCTGGTTTAGTCCTGGTTTAGTCCTGGTTTAGTCCTGGTTGTCCTTAGTCCTGGTCCAGTCCTGGTTTAGTCCTGGTTTAGTCCCTGGTCCAGTCCTGGTTTAGTCCTGGTTTAGTCCTGGTTTAGTCCCTGGTCCAGTCCTGGTTTAGTCCTGGTTTAGTCCTGGTCCAGTCCTGGTGCAGCTCGGCGGTTGCGGGGGTTATGCTTTGCTGTTGTTTTGGGCTCCCCATCCCAGTTCCTCCTTTTTGATCTCTTTCTTCTGCTTCTTCCGGATAATAGTCGCTACATCTCTGGATAGTCGTCCCTGATTGGTTGACGCGGCATGTCTGACACCAAAACTTCAGCTTTTTCAACTTCAGACCCCGACGCCCCGGACACGTGTCTAGACTGTTGACGCCTGAACGCTCAATACGTACCACATCCATAGACTCTGCATCTGACTAGGTCTGAACGGGCCTTAAGAGCGCAGACTACATACAGTTTCTTTAACGATGCATCAAGAATGAACTAAAATGTCCCAGGAAATGTCTTGGTTTAGTCATAAAATGTGAATGAAGCATGAAATGAACCACAAAACATCTCTTTGTACAGTTGTTTGGGAGATTACACTAGACATTTCTTGAGGCCATTTTCTGATCGTTTTAGCGCCGATAAACGTGCTCTTCTAAAGTTGCATATCTCCAACACAACTGTCCACAGACTCAAAGCCTCACACAGACGCTACAGAGGAGGGACAAACACTTAACTGTGACATCTGTCATTTCTACTGCTAATATTACAACTACTATTTTTGACTGCAGCTTCCTATTACTATTCTTACAACATTTACTAATAGTACAGCTGTGATCTACTACCATGACCTTAGGAGTAAAAATACTGTCAACTTCCTCTTTCTGGTCCCAAAAGCCACTCAGTACAGGAAAATCTGTCCGATTTCCAATATCCAAAGAACTAGGATTTAAAGTGCTTATAGTTATTATTTCATGTAGTCTGCACTGAAACAGAGCAAAAGATCATGGTTTATGTAGTTCCCTTTGTTTTTTTAGCTCATGCTCAGTGAATTGAAGCAAAGAAACTTGTAATTTTGATATACTGTCATGGTCCATGATATTACTGACATGACTTCGGTTATTGTTACATCCCTAATGGTATGTAGCCCACACTCCTATATGCACTCTTTTGTTTTTTCTCCAACCACATCTGAACCTGTGTCCTCAGAGTCTTACCCTGCAGACAGAGGACACCTACAGTCTCAGTATAAATTGATTATTTGTTTATGTGCAGAAAGCGTCACTGTCTGTGCAGTTAACATCAAGTTGCAATGTTACCTATGCTCTGTTGACAGCACTAAAACAGTTTATGAGCGTGTGATAAAATAATACTGATGCTAAATGAACATTAATGAGTGGGATATGTCTTCATGATCCAATGATGCTTAATGATTAACTAACATAGTTTCATAAAGGGTACAACTCAGGGGGACTTTCCATCTTGGGGACCTTTCAGCCATGGGGACTTTTCAGCTGATTTCTGACAGGACAGTGGCTCTTTCTGTAGGAGACATGCACAGTAGAGCACCAAGTGTGTGTCTATATGAAGAGGCCTCATGTGAAAGATCAGAACCTCCAGAATTCACTCAGTGAGCTGCAGAGGCTGCACTAACACTGACTCAGGATCAGTGCTAGTGACCATTCTGATCAGTGCGTCCTTTCAGGTTTAAACCAGCTGGATTTCAGGACTCTAAGGCTGCGTTCAGACTGCAGCCTGAAGTGACCCAAATCCGATTTTTTGGCTTCTATGTGACCTGTATCTGATCTTTTAATGACAGTCTGAACGGCACAGATCAGATTTTTTCAAAATGTGACCCAGGCCACTTGGATATGTGCTCCTGAAACTGATACATATCTGATCTTTTGACATGTGACTTCAGTGTGAACGGCCAAAGTGCATTCATCCACCTACACGTTATCAACAAGACACAAACGTCACTATTCTGCGCTGAAGTAGGCAAAAATTGTTAATGAACTCTGTGTGACTGAAGTGAAGCACATCACCACTCAACACTCTTGGCTCCGTCTCCACATCCACACGTTCCTTTCAAAAAACCTCGTCCTTCTCCTTCTCAATCTCCTCTTTAAAACAAGTAAGTTGTTCATGTTCTGGCTCCAGTACGAGAGGAACTTTAAAATCTCCAGGTGCTCAATGCTGCGTCCATGTTTAGACAACTTCTGTAAACACAGAGCACGCTCGCTGTGGTTGACGTTGTTGTGTCTCCAGTGCACATGTGGGACACTTTCGGGCCGTTTACTGTTCACACAGGGGATCGAATACAAGTCGCATTTAATTGGAAATGTGAACGACCTCACAAAAACATCGGAAATTGGAATTGAGCATTAAGCCCTGCAGTATGAAAGTAGCCTCAGTGGCAACTTTGAGTGCTGAAGTATTCTGCTTTCTGATTGGAAAATTGTCTTGAACCAAAACACCAGATTATGATTTACATCACTGGCACAACTGGGCCAGTGTGCACAATGTTTTTGTGACTCAGACTAAATCAGCATTGCAGTCGTTATCAGTGAACGCAATATTTAATTTAATCAAATCTTATCTTGTGGCCATACTTGTCAAAGCCTGATCTCATCAGATCTCAGAAGCTCAGCAGGACCAGACCTGGTTAGTACTTGGATGAGAGACCACTGGGACTGGGAATTTCAGGTGCCACAGGTGTCATTGTGTCCTTAGGCAAGGCACTTCACCCATATTGCCTAGTATAAAAGTGGTGTGTGTGTGTGTGTGTGTGTGTGTGTGTGTGTGTGTGTGTGTGTGTGTGTGTGTGTGTGTGTGTGTGTGTGTGAGTGATGGTGGTGGTGGTCGGAGGAGCGATGTCACAGATTGGCAGCCTTGCTTCCGTCAGTATGCCCCAGGGCAGCTGTGGCCACAGTAGTAGTTTACACCACCGAGTGTGGAGTGACTGAATAATTCTCTGTAAAGCACTTTGGGTGTCTTCAAAGGCGCTACATAAATGCAATGATAAATTAAGTAAGTAATAATCTTGGAATACAGATCATATTATTAGATCACATTAGATTATAAATGTTTAATCAGAATCTTACAAACAGATTCTTTCAATGTTGATCTTATTTTTACAGTTTATTCAGGTGTCGTGTGATACTTGAACACTGAACATTCTGGTTAGTTACTCCCACACACAGACCTGGTCAGTGACTTTCCCTGGACACTGCACCTGTTCCATGTGTCTGTGTATGTGTGTCTGTGAGTGTGTGTGTGAGTGTGTGTGTGTGTCTGTGTCTGTGTGTGTGTGTGCGTGTGAGTGTGTGTGTGTGTGTGAGTGTGTGTCTGTGTGCGTATGTGTGTGTGTGTGTGCTGTGGACAGGTGTGGCACACTTCATTGTGTTTGAACTTTGGGTGTTTGCCTTCTGGTTCAGATTAACACACTCTGGTTTCACTCGTCTTGTGGAGGATGTGGCCACGACTTTTACCTCATTTACCACGAAACCTGTGTGCAGACCCCCACTTTCAATATGTGTTAAAGACATACTATTTACATTATTATTTTACCACAAAAAACAGCTAAAATGTCCCTCGGAAAGTACCTCTCTCAAAGTCGTTTTGATTGATTGCTTGACACTGCTCTATCTCAAAATGTGTTCGATTTGTGTTCGAGTTTTGTTTTAACACAATCTGACCATGGAGAACTGATTTAACAGGGCTGATTTGTGCTGTTCAACAAGTCTCTTACATGGAAAATTACAGGTACAAGCAAGAAAGCTTTTTTTTTTCTTCACTTTTTCAGTTAGTCACTCTCATCTTTTTGCTGAAAATCAAACCTAAACAGCTCGGTGCACGCTCATATTGATCGTAGACTCCTGAAATGTGTTTAAATCCATTTTGTACTTTTTCTTGACTTGACTTTTGAGACTATCTTCAAACTTTCTTGCATTCTGTCACCAGGGTAGACGAAGCCGCGTAAAGTCAGGAGGTATGACTAATCCGAATAAGGTCAGGTCATGTTTCAGAAATTGACTGTAATGAAAACAAATGAACTGACTTCCTGCTTAAAACTGCCAAACTGACTCTGCTGGAGACAGGAAGAAGCTCATGCATGAACCACAAGTAAGTACACGGCTGTGGGCGGGGACAGGGGGTGTGCAAAGACAATCTGTTGACACTGTGGTTGCGTGGGATCCAGAATAAAAACTTTTCCAATACTGTATGAAGATGTGAGTCTGATTGACAGGTGGATTAGCCAATCAGGGACTCTCATGGTCATCTGTGTCAAAACGAATATGGCTGTTTAAATGGAAAAAGAGAAAGCCGTATCACAAAAGGAACTGAAAAACATCACCGATTTCTACAGAATCAGTGTGCACCAAACTGTTAATGTGAGGTGAAAGATTCAAGTTTTTTCAAAACGTTAGGTAACCAATGAGCTCTTTCATTTCACACGTGTCACTGAAATAAACAAATCTGATTGGAAGTGTCATGTTTGAATCTGCTCTTTGAATTTGCTCATACAAATTATGTTTGAGGAAGACTTGTATTTTAAGTTTCATGTTGAGAATTACTGAACAAAACTGATGTTAAAGTTTAGTTTTTACCTTAACTTTAGATTCTTTGACATTTACGGAATAATTTACAAAAAAATAAATAAATCTTGAAGTTTTTATGTCAAATACTTAACTCAAGACCTAGAGTAGCTCAACCAAAATGAACTTGTTCTTGTATCTAACTTTTTTTGGTAAAACAAAATAAATAGTATAATGTAAGAATGATATAATAGTACAAATTAAATCAATAAAATACCATAATTAGACATAAGAAACTACTAAATGTACAACAAGGCAACTAAATGAAATCATGAAGCAGCATGAACCTGGTTTGGTGCATATGCATGTCTTGTCAGAACACCTCATTTTACGTGGGTTTCTGAAAAATAACTCCAGTGCCCAATCATAAGGACCTCCTTGGGTTCTGGCCCATTTATTGTGCAGGAGGGAACCTGGGCCAGAATATTCCCCAGACCGTGCCGGGCTTCATCATTTCATCATTATGGTTCTGAGTGTCGGGACCGGCCTGGAGGAGCGCCTGCGTAAACCGTCGAGTGACCGCAGGCGTAAGGTTTGACCCAAAGCTCTGAGCCCCACAGAGTTAAGCGCAGCCGTTGCCTGATCGCACTTTGCATCACCCTGCTCACTGGGGTTGGAGTTAGAATTGTGTAAAAAATAAAAAAATAATAAAGAAATCTGTTTGTAGTGCTCAGTTTTCATTCTGTGGCGCTGCACCACAGATTTCTCTATGGGTCCGGTCAAGCAGTAACGGAGGGAAACAGGGGCAGATTTTTGACATTCAAATGTCTCTTATTCAGAAACTAGAGGAACTATTGAAATAAGTAAAGTATCAGAATGTAGGAAAGAGTTACACTCCAACAGGGTCAAGTTAAACCTGCGATATTCTTTCAAAAATCTTTTTAAAAACTCATGTCGGAAACGGAGGGAATGAAATATGCAGCACTTTTTGGGCAATAAATCCAAACAGTGATAACTCTTGGTTCTCACTTCCATATCCTTAACAAACTGGTTTGAATATTTGCTTCATATAGTTTTCTACCATATGGTACAAGATTAGGTTGAAAAACCTCTTACTTTTTGAGTCATGAGATTTTTTATTAAAAAAGGTCATGGTAACGGAGGGAAAAGTAACGGAGGGAAAATTGTGCAAACAAGTAGAAGGTGCAGGATTTTACATCATTTGTCAACTTTTTTCTTCTGAATACTTTAATATTATTTCAAAATGAAAGGAAACTATTTCTATAAAATATGTCAGTCCTTCCAAGCTAATTTTTATCATTTTAAATAAAATTTTTTTGTAAAATCATGTACCTTCATCAACAGTTCAAAGATCAAATAACACAAGATATGATGAAATACATCCATTGATTTGCAGGTCTTTGAAATTTGGGAGATAATTTTTGTTCCATGTTTCATACATGGTCTGTTTAAAACGTATGGAACTTTAGAACCAAAAATGGTCCAGAAAAAAGGTCAACAGTTTCATAAACTAGAGTACATATGTTTCTGTTGAATACATTTTTATATCAGATACATTAACTTGAATTTTTGGCCTTGCTGTTTATTTCTGCTTGACCAGGCCCCTGTGTATGAGAAACACTGTGAAGGCCAACAGAGGGAGTTGAGACCACACTGGTATCCTTCTGCATAAAAGATTTTTTCTCGTTATCAGTCTCGTTGCCGGGCCAATACACCCAGCCATTTTCATTAGCAGTTATCGTTTACTGTTAAGCTAAACGCTGAGTGAGACAGACACCTCGTGACCCAGCGGTGACAGAGTGACACACAGCCATTTTGTGAAGGTCAACAAATTAACACTACGAGTCTCCAAGGACACTCCCCCGGTCCTCCACTGACCCCTCCCCTCCTCTTCCTCCACTGACCGGGCCCTAGTCACACACCCAGACACACACATAGCACATTAGCAGTGAGCCGACCCCCGGGGGCCACATTGTCAGTGCAGAGGAGACAGTGGAAAAATGACAGAGATGAAGGAAGCAGGCAGCATGTATTATTCATGGACTCTCATAAACTGCTCAGACTGGGTGCGCTGGGATACTGCACCGGGATACAGGGATACACTGGGATACTACTATAGACTAGGGTGATCAAACATCCGTTTTTTTCCCTGGACATGTCAGTTTTTCACGTCCTGTTCTGTTTGTCAAGTTTTTTTTTTTTTGTTTTTTTTTAAATAAAGTTAAAGTAGTATAAAGTATTAGCCGTTAATCTGCTAAACTCAGATAGTGCAGTTAAAAAATAAATGTAAAAGGCTTAGGGAGTGTGCAATCAAAACTGCACATAGACTTAGAGAACGTGCAATTATTAGCAGAATACAAGAATGCAAAGGGTCCTGTAAAGAATCAGTTAAGGGTCCTGTTGGTGCATCACTCGTGGTCATACTTGGTCTCGTATTTATTTTGTTCTATTGTGGTGTTTGTTTATATGGTGTTTTGTGTTGTGTTGTCCTGTTTTTGATAAAGCATGTTACCCCCTGTCCCAAGACAAATTTCTCCCATGGGAAACAATAAAGGATTAACTTATCTTAGCCTATCTTATCTTATCTTATCTTATCTTAAGTGATGGAAATGTCCAGGTTTTCATGATCTTTCACTGGGCCATTAAACTGAGTGTCTCTCGTAGCTCTTTGTGCACTCAGAAGGACAAACAGTTCAACAGACTCAGACACAAACAGTCGGTCAGCCTGCAACGTGCCAAAACCCAAATGCGCATTTAACTATGACTTGTACAAGAAGTGAAGAAGGAGCTGAGTCGAAAGGCTCTTGATTTACCGGTCCATCTTTGTTCCTACTCTCACCTATGGTCATGAGCTCTGGGTAATGACTGAAAGGACAAGATCACGGATACCAGCGGTCGAAGTGAGTTTCCTCCGCAGGGTGGCTGGGCGCTCCCTTAGAGATAGAGTGAGGAGCTCAGTCACACAGGAGGAGCTTGGAGTAGAGCTGCTGCTCCTCCACGTCAAGAGCAGCAGCTGAGGCTTGGGCATCTGTTCCAGATGCCTTCTGGACGCCTCCCTCGGGAGGTGTTCCGGGCATGTCCCCCCAGGCAAGACCCAGGACACACTGGAGGGACTATGTCTCTTGACTGGCCTGGGAACACCTGGGGGTTCCCCCAGAGGAGCTGGAGGACGTGTCTGGGGTGAAGGAAGTTTGGGAGTCCCTGCTTAGACTGCTGCCCCCGTGACCCGGCCCCGGATAAATGGAAGAAGATGGATGGATGGATTGTACAAGAATTTCCCCGCTTTCCATCCTCGTCGGGACAAGTGTGAGGCCGTGTGCACAGTGTGTAAAGCAGCACATATGTTTCAGTGTTCAATGGTGGTGCCAGGGACCTCAAAGCTCAACAGGACACCAAAAAACATTAAAAAGTTTTGCCAGGTGAGACTAGCTCAATATTGATGATGAGGCCCCACCTCCCACCCCCCGTACAGTGTCCTGGTTTTGACAAATGCAGATATGGTCACACTACTATAGACTATATATATAAATTTATAAATACTTACTAAATATAAAAACTGTCACTGCTCTCTCTGTAACTGCTGCAGTCACACTCCTCTTTTTGGTTTTAAAGTGTTCGTATTAACCCACTCTGCATGAGCCTGGTGTTTTTATTGCGCTCTTTTGTCCCAGCCTCGATGAGCTTTACTTGACTGGAGCCGAACGTTATAGAGGTGACGCCACACTCACTTACTGTAATCCACTTCTTTATTCTGCACTTGGATGCTGCGCTGGGATACACAGGAGTGATCTCATGTTTACAGAGAGAGCGCTAACAGGCTGGACACCGTTCTAAGTGTAGGACATGAGGCGTGTGGACAGGAGCCAGAGGAGGGCCCATTAAAGTGATGGAAAAGTGCTATCACAGGAGCCTACTGCTGCACAAACCATATACACTATCCATATTTCAAAGCTACAGTATGTCCACTCATCCTGTGCTGTGGACTCCAGAGTCATCGCCGTAAACACTGGCCTTTACACTTCATATCGACCTCAGATATAGAAACAATAAACATGTATTCTGTTGTCATTGACTCTGTGTAATAAATATCAGGTGTACTCATAAAAATGTTGTCACTTTTATCTCTCCCTGCCTCCAGAGATGACCACTGGTGTGATTGGACCCAGGCCGTCAGGGGTTCAGACATGCACTCTTCAGAACTTTTTAGCAGAAATCTCTTACACGTTTTGTTTTGTTTCTAATATTACAATTTTAGTGTAGAGCTTTGTACATCGCTTTGTGCATTTGTGGACAGGGAAGATCTATAAGTTATAGAAATATATAAGTTTGATTTCTCGCTTGCTCTGTGGAGCTTTGGCCAATCAGATTCAAGTATTTATCATGATGTTCCCCTTTTTCCACACCTCTTTCAGTGAGAGCTGGTCCAGACTGATAATGTCCACGTTTACATGATGTTTTTTTCATTCTGAATTAATTGTTCTGAATTCAGTTGAAATTAAATTTAAATATTGTCATTCGAGTTAAATGGAAATAATAATTCCAAATTGAGGTTTACATGGAAAACACATTAAATCGTCTTTATTTAATTCTGCTCAGTGTCAGGGGGTGGGGAAGGGTTCTGATTGGACAGAGACACAACCGACCGGAAGAAAACACACACTTTTAGCTTTTTTGTCATCTCGGTTTGTACAAACTTTTTCCACAGTCATTCTGATAATTGTGCTGGAGAATTGTCTCATCACACTTTACGTCTGTCAGCTGAGGAGGAGAAGGGAAGAGTGTCGGAGAAGGAGGAAGAAGACAAAGTGAGTGTGAGGCTGCTCTACCTCAGCCCACTCCCACATCCTGCTCACAAATCCAAAGAGACGTGGATGAAAGTCCAAAACCTGGACTGGTGGAGCCAGATCGTCTGAATCGCGTCAGAAGAGCGACACAACGAGCATGTGCTAAACCACTGTATAACCCAGGTTCTAAAAACGTGCCTAACCATGTTGAATAAAATATTTGTTATTTCTACCTGTACGTAAACCACGTAAAGTCACGTGACGCTACGCACACACAGCGTGCGATCATCCAATCAGGTCTCTGGCAGCGCCCGATACAAGCCTCCTGTGGCTGCTCTCCGTCATTCAGGAGTTGGGGAGAGGAGCCACAGGACTGCTGCACAGGTGAGCCACACAAATACAACTTCTTCTTTGATGTATCCGCTCTAAAACTAAAATTGTAACTTACATTTTAGAGGTCTCATTATCACCGCAGAGGACATGTTCTAGCTGCGCAAAGATTTCAAGTGGGATTGGTGAGTCTGTTTGTTGTTTACCGAGTTGTTAGCATTAGCAACTTATGCCACTAGCATTTTACACTTGTTGTTTCACCTCCCGATTGTCATTCATATGCAAATGTCGCCAATTGCAGGTCATTGTTCCGACCCTACAGTGCATTACCAATGCATTTAAAAGCCATTTAAGCCCATTTGATTACCATGCAAGTGCAATTTGTTAGTTGTCTGTATGTGTATTCTATCAATGAAATGCACTTTTAAAGGGAAATATTATTGAATGTGCACTCTGTAAATAATGTGTATACACTGACACTGATATTGATTAATTAATTGAAATTTATATAGCTAGCTAATTGAATTATTCCATTACTTACGGTCCTATCTGTTACTATACAGGCCAGGTGTGCCCCATTGGGTGCAAACCCCCCTTCGATGGCGAACTAGAACAGCCCATGAACCCGCGTGAACCATATCATCATTCTTTCTGCGGTCTGGTAGGAGGCTGTACAGCCAGTCCACTCCCCACCCTGTTTCTACCCACTACTCATTCCTACTACTGTTTTTTGTGCTTAAGGACAATTCAAACCCCCGGTCAAAATTCTGGACTCTCATACTCACTACTACCTTGTGGAAAGTGAGATAGTGACTGTACTGCTATTGCAGTAAATGGTTGGGAGTAAGGAAAAAAATCACTGGACTCTACTACTGTACTGTTTAAACTGTATATATGGTTACACATTCATTCTAAGAAAATCTGTCAAATGTACCTCAACTATTATTGGTATCAAGCTTGATCACTAATCTGCAGAGTTGTAAATATTGTTTTTGTTTTTTCACTGTAAGCACTGTTAATACATGGCACCAGCCACTAAATCATAATTTCTGACTCAGTATTATTCTGTCACGCACCTCCCAGAGCCGATACCTTCTTCTTCTGATCTAGCCTGCAATAATCTTTATTTCATTTTGGCAAGCATCATCATATATGCTACAACTGCAATTATTTTTAAGAAGTATAACCATTTACATAATCCAGGAATAAAATAATTCAGGTTTAAAATCAGAATAAACCATCCAATTACTTCAAAATTAAGTTTAATTCTGAGTCATTATTTTCATTAGGAATTAAGTGTTTATGTGGTCCTTTTTAAGCAGAATACATTTTATTTTAAATTCTTGCTCTGACGTAAATGTGGCAAATGTGTAACTCGTTTCAGTCAGACATTGACAGACCCGAGCCATGGGAGTCAGCTTATATGAAGTAAACATTAACTTAAAACTGAAATGTACATGACACATAATATGCTAAAGTCTGTTTACATCTCCAAAGCTTAAAATGCTCTGTTCCACCTTGTGATGTCATGTAGTGGTAGTTTCCATGTTACTTCTGAGTCTAGTGAAGGTGTATGGAGTTAAAAAACACAACACTTCCTGTATTACCACATGACATCACAAGGTAGAAGAGAGTGTTTTCCATTTGAGAGAAGAACTTGGCTTAAATCTTCAGGGTTTTTGTGTTAAACACAAAAAAACACAACAGGAAACAACATAACACAGATCAGAAAACAGCGTCATATGGGCCCTTTAATTCAGTGCTTTTCCAGGTCGTTTCACCTTGTTTAGTCATGATTTTGTGTGCTCCTGTCCTGTTGGTACTGATGCTGGAAGCTTTAAGAAGCGGTGGAAGTGTGGGCTGAAAAATGGCGCAGCTCGTGGATCATTAACCAGCCGGGATTACACGCTCTGATGAGCCCCATCAGCTCAGGACGAGGGAGCATTTTTCACACATCCGTGCACATTTTAACAGACTCCAGAGCCACACAGCACATTATCTGCACCTCAATGACAAGCAAAGAGCAGCGAAAATATCACCATCATCACTTTATGCTACTGTCCAGTTGTGACCACGACACGCTCCCCGCAGACACTCCACCTGCTCCATGAAGCTAATGAAGGAAGAGGCACGGGCCGTAAATTTCATGACACTTTAGTCACCTGACAGGACAGAGCGGGTGGACGTTTTAACAGCTCAATAACGCCAGAGAATGGAGCGGAGGTCTGGAGAGAAGACTGTTGTGCACGGCAGAGGAATATAATGGGGTAATCAGGTTTATAATGTTGAATAGGGAGTGATTGAAGGAAAACTCACTCAGAGTCCTGCACCCAGGCGGGTACAGGCGAATAGTGGCTGAAACGGGCGGGTTTTAATGTTCTGGAATTTTACGGATGGGTATACGGGTGGGTAGTGATTACACACGGGTGGGTCAGGCCTAAACCAGGACTAAACCAGGACTAAATCAGGTCTAAACCAGGTCTAAACCAGTTCTAAACCAGGTCTAAACTACTTCTAAACCAGGACTAAACCAGGTCTAAACCAGGTCTAAACCAGGTCTAAGCCAGGTCTAAACCAGGTCTAAACCAGGTCTAAACCAAGTCTAAACCAGTCTAAACCATGTCTAAACCAGGTCTAAACCAGGACTAATCTTGGATCTAAGAGAGAGAACCCCAAGCTTGTGGAGCAGGGTGTCCGCAAAGCGTGATCAGGCGACAGCTGCACTTACGTCCGTGGGGCACGGAGCTCTACGCCAGTCGTTTTGTCTGCAGTCACCCAACAGTCTAAACGGGTGCACCTCTGAGCCTGTCCCAACAGTGAGTCCTGGTTCAGTTCTGGTTTGGTCCTGGTTCAGTCCTGATTGAGTCCTCCTGATTCAGCCTGGAATCAGCCCTACGTTAGCCCTGGTTTAGACCTGGTTTAGGCCTGGGTTAGTCCTGGGTCAGTCTGTGGCATGTGAGGCACAAAATCCGGCATCTCGGTCAGTGTTTCTTCTGCTCAGTAAATAAGGCCTGTGAAGTGATGACAGTCGAGTTTCGTCTGTGAATTCGTATTCGTACTGAAGAAAGCACAACCGATTTATTTCATTTCGTGATTGTAATTCTTGAAGTCGTAAATTTAACAGGTCCGGGCGGGTGTGGGTTTAACTTTGATATAATCACGGGTTAATGGGCGGGTGAGAGAATTCTCCAGCTGCTGCTTCATTATCATCAGAATGACTACAAAAAAGTTTGGCTCATGTTTGTGTCGTAACGGCGTAACGACAAAATGAGATGACAAAAAAGTCGGTAAAAGCTGAAGTGTGTATTTTCTTCTGGTTGACGTAAATATGTTTGTGTCAGAACCCTTCCCGAACCCACAATGTTGAGCAGAATTAAATAAAGGCGATTTAACATTTTGGAATTATTCCATGTAAAATCAAAGGATAATATTTTAATTCAGAACAATTAATTCGGAATTAAAAAACATCATGTAAACATGGCTTGTGTTTCGAATGAAGCTGCAGACTTACCCTTATCGGCCACAGACAGGGTGCTGTTGAAGTACTGCTCCTCCACAGCCCAGGTCGCCTCATTCATTTTGTTGGAGATTCCACATGAGCCCTGGCAGCTCACCTTGATCGCTGCAGTGACAAGAGACAGAAGACAGCATTCGTTATTATTATTATTATTATTATTCATTCATTAATAACTAAGAGGAAAGAAACAGGACCTCATGACATAAATACTGTACACAAACCAAGTGTTTTTGAGTGTTCAGAGAAGACGAATTTGGCTGAATGGATGAATGAAACAAGCGTGAATGAAGCAAAACACAAATAAAGATATGTTTTTTACAAGGGAGAAACATAATATAAACAATTTTGCATATGTGCCCTTTAGGTTAGGGTTTAGATTTAAAGTGTGACTAAATACCTCAACTCTGTGTGTGTGTGTGTGTGTGTGTGTGTACTGCAGCACTGTTACTGATACTTCTTCATAATGTGCCTATAATGTCATTTACACTGAACATCCTCCACGAGAAAAACTGCAGAGTAACAGTGAAGTGCATTAATAAAATATAAAATATATTCAGTTTTGAGAAAATATGTTTTAGTTTCTTCAATTATTATGTATTATTATTTATCAGATTTTGTACATTATCAATTATTTAATATATTTTTTATTCTGAGTAATGTCTTGGACCACAACATGAGTGATTTTGTTTTGAAGTAACACTATTTTTATTTGAGTAAAGGTTTTGGCTACTATCACTAGACGTTCATTTTAAAGGGACAGTATGTAGTCTGTGCTCTTACGGGTTTAAAAAGTACAAAAATCATAACTGAATCTGTGTCCTCAGTGCCTTAACCTGCAGATAGAGACACTTCCAAGTTTGTCTCAGTCTCAGTATATGGACCATGGCTCATGTAAAAGCTCAGAACTTCCAGAATTCCCTCCCTGAGCTGCAGAGGCTGCATTAGCACTGACTCGAGATTGGCTGCAGGTTCTGTGGTTTAGGGCCTGTTCTTATTAGTAGTTTAGTTGTAGACAAAGGCACTTGTCCAGGGGCTTATGGACATGATGTGACCACAGAGGTTCATGAGAGCAGACCACAGCTCCTGTCCAGCAGCAGTGGGACATGTTGGAGGACAGGCAGGTCTTGAGCTTCAAAGTCTAGCAACAGCAGCACTTGAGAGAAGTGCAGTGTGGGCCCCTGCTCCAGCTGCTGTGGCTCCTGAGGCTCGGGCTGGACAGCAGTAGTGGTGCCCTGCAGGTGGTGAGGAGAGTTTCATTGTCACAGCTCCAGTCTGAGCTGACGACGCATTTCAAGATGTTACGTTTTAATACTTGTGTTGCCAAAGCAGAACAGAATGTCCAGTGTTAGTGCAGTCTTTGGTGTCCTGCAGAGAGACAGTACTACACTACACTACACTACACAGTAGAGCTGGTATCATTAAGAAGTGGCCAATACGATACATATCTCGATACAAAGGCCATGATACGATACATATCTTGATACAGTGCACTTTCGATTCGATACGATATATTTCAAATTGATTCGATATGGTTCAATAAAAATAAAGACTAAATCATGGCTGTGACACTAAATGTCGTTGTTAAACCACTTCTTGTGTAAAGTTCATATGAAACACAAACATTTTAATCAAAACAGTGAAAATGTCAAATGTGCTGCATAAAGGAGTTTCCTTCCCCTAAACAAACAACAAAACTGTGTCTCTGTAACAAAATAAGTTTAGTAAAATATACCAAAAGTTCTCTTGAAGATATACTGATACATCAGCCCACAATGTTGATACTATATCATACGATATATCGATATTTAGATATTATGCACATCCCTACTACACAGATCATCAAGCAAGCCAACACTGGCCTGTGTGGATTCCCGCAACTGCCAACCCAAATGAGTCACTGATGTGAGGCTCATTCTGATAATCATCTTCAGAACCAAAACACAAAATGATGTCATCTTGGCCTTCATGTCCAATGTTTTTGTAATTAAGTTTTCAATAATTAGCAATATCATAATATTCTGAGTGAATCTGCAGAGTAAACTATAAAAATGAAATGACATTACTGACTACTGATTATATTAGACAGTGTATCAGTTTGATTTTTGAAACTCAGATCACTGATAATGAAAGTCCGACAGCCCTGCAGGCTCTCTCAGATCAGTTATAGTGCTCATTCATCGTC
>NW_026571133.1:42790762-43138262 GCF_026225935.1 Boleophthalmus pectinirostris | reverse complement strand
TATGACATACGTAGAGGTAGTTCCATAATTATCTGCCTGGACTGGACAATAGTTCTGATTGTTGATGGAAAATACCGTATTTTCCGCACTATAGGGCACACTCGTAAGCCTCCAATCCCATCAAAAAATGATCGCGCGCCCCGAAATCCAGAGCGCCCTATACACGAATCCACTCAGGTGTCCTAGCACGACTTCAGTAAACTACAAAGCCACAGACAGCGAGCGCACAGCGAAACACACCCGCAGACACACTCAACACGCCACGCCGACGAGGAACGGAGCGAAGGAACGAACCGAAAAAGCGAGTCCGATGTGCCACTTCTAAACACAACTGAACAACTGAGTCACTGCGAACACGCCGACAATCCGTTGGTCCCAGACAGCACCTCCCTACACGCCACAACTGAACAAAGCCCAGAGTCACCGTGAACGCCACAAACAAACAAAACCACTGACCCATCACACTGTTGGGTTTCCTTTAAAGTCCAGTGCGGTTTATTTGTGAAAAAAAGTTCAAAAATAGACCATTTAATGACAGTGCGTCTTATAATCCACAGCGCCTAATAGTGCAGAAAATATGATACATAAACATTTCATCGGTCAAAACAATGTGCTCATAAGTCAAACCCATAGGTACTTCCTGTATTTTGGGACTTTTCTTCCCTTTTCTTCACAAACTGCCACTAAAACTATGATTCAGCACCGGTACAATCCTCCAAACCAAACCAGAATAAGAACAGCGTGAAACCCTGTCATCTGCACTTGAAGCCTGGTGTCCGGCTTTACGACATCGCCATGGTACTCCTCTCGTTTTACGGCTGGTGGGCGTTTGTTTGTGGAGCGTTTGATTTGCTCGTCTGTGTGTCTGGCTCCTCTCGGTCCACAGAGCGAGCAGCAGTGTGGTGGAGGAGGAGGTGGAGGTGGTGGGCAGATGGGCTGGACGTTAGTGTGATGGTGGAGGGGACAGGGGCAGGTTTTTTTGCTCTGTCTCTCTGAACGTGCCACGGAGCCGCCATCTGCCACCACAGGCTGACAGGAAGTGGGCTAACAGTGTGTGAGGAGAACAGTCACTATCAGTATCTCAGCAAGATGCAACACACTGCGATATCAGAAGATCAGCGATGACAGTGGCATATTTTCTCAAAGTACAGGCTCATGTAGTTTTGTTACATGTAGCTTTGGAAAAATATGTTTTACTGTATATACTTTAACTGAATCTGTGTTGCCAGAACCTTAACCTGCAGATTGAGGACACATACATGTTTTTCTCTGCCGCACCAGCACTGATTCATGATTGGCTGTGGATGCTGGAGTGATGGTAGTGACCGTTCAGATCAGAGAGAGGCATTTTAGGTTCAAACCAAGTGGATTTCGGCATTGGAACTAACAACTAGGGATGGGCATTCGATTAAATTTTCTTAATCGATCCATCGGGAGAATTAACGATGGATTTTTGATTAATCATTAACGTTTTTATATTAAAAGTATAATCATTATTATTACTATTACTCCATCTTTCCATCCATTTTCTTCCGCTTTATCCGGGGCCGGGTCGTGGAGGCAGCAGTCCAAGCAGGGACTCCCAGACTTTCCTCTCCACGCACACTTCCTCCAGCTCCTCCAGGGGGATCCCAAGGCATCCCAGGTCAGCCGAGAGACAAAGTCCCTCCAGTGTGTCCTGGGTCTTCCCCGGGGCCTCCTCCCTCCCTCCTACTATTACTCATCTGCATAAACAAACTCAACTTTACAACATATAAACCATAATCACTCTAGAGCCACATCAGCCCATTTGACATTATCATGTGTTTAATGCAGCTTTGACACATTTGTTTATGTTTTACAGAAATTAAACTTAAAACTGAATGGCTCATTTGCAGTGTTGGGGAGTAACAGATTACATGTACCGGGATTACGTAATCAGAGTACAAATTATGAGTAACTGTATTCAGTTACAGTTACTGTTTCAATGAGAGGTAATTGGATTACAGTTACTTTGTTGAAATAAATGGATTACACGACGGTATTTTCCTGTTTTCACATTTTGGGCTAAACCAGGACTAAAACCAGGACTAAACCAGGACTAAACCAAGTCTAAACCCAGGACTAAAACCAGGACTAAACCAGGACTAAACCAAGTGTAAACCAGGACTAAACCAAGTCTAAACCAGGACTAAACCAAGTCTAAACCAGGACTAAACCAAGTCTAAACCCAGGACTAAACCAGGTCTAAAACCAGGACTAAACCAGGTCTAAAACAAGGACTAAACAATATGACACTTAACAGTAGGTGGACATAATTGAAGGCAGCAGTGATCTCATATAAAAATCATTTCTCTATCAATGTGGTTGCTACATTCATGTTGTTTTAAAAAGCATGACAATCTCAAGTAATCCAAAGTATTCAGATTACGTTACTCACCTTAAGTAACTTAATGGATTATGTTACAAACTACATTTTGAGGTATGTAATCTGTAATCTGTAGGGGAATACATTTTAAAAGTCACCTTCCCAGAACTACTCACTTGTGTAAACTAAAAGCACTGCTCTTAGCTCTTAGCACAGCACTTTATGTTGGTCACTTTTTTTTTTTTTTGGCTACTGTTGTGATGAAAAGACAGAAAAGTGTTTTCTGGATGCATGCACACTCAGCTTTATGTTGTAGTAACAGTGATACAAGCTGAGTGCACCATATATGCACCATGACAAAACCGGGATACTCAAAAAACCCGATCATCCCCGGGACACTGATGTGCTGTAAACACACTCACTGAGCGCTACAGTGTCTCCAAGAAGGAGCCAGAGCCCAAACGTGAGACTGTGAAGCACAACTCCAGCAGCTTCATTTCCTTACGCTACACACAGCAACATACATTCGGTTTGTTGATTAAAAATGAACGTGATCGGCAAAATTCTTAATGATCAATTACGATTAGTCGACAAATCATGCCCATCCTACTGGCAACCCAAATGAGAGAGTCGTGTGAGGCTCATTCTGCTTTCTGATTGGATAATCGTCTTAAGAAACAAAATACCAAATAGGCTCCATTCACAATTAAGTCACAAAACCGACGACGTTTGGAAACATGTGGATGACGATTTAATTTGGACTCTTTTGGCGATAATGACTCTGATGAATCTGGGAAAACGGAGAAAATGGTCCAGTTTTCTTCATCTAGACATCATTGTATTCTTTCCTTTTTCCTTTTATAAACTGTCAGTTAATTTGTGCATTATATTTTGTCAAATTTAAAAAAAAAGTTGTCATTGTAGCACTGCATTATGTTCTGCAGATCAACAGTTCCATCCAGCTGTCTAAGTGACACTGAAGAGGTGATTAGACTCTCGTCCCACATGGAAAGTTTTGTCAGGTTGTGAAGACGCTGCTGCTGCTGAATCCACGGTTTTATCACATGCCCAGTGTTAGTAATTACACTAGAAGTCGTCATCCGCATGTTCCCAACGTCTTCTGGTAAGTGTGAATGAAGCCTTTTATAACAAATAAATGAGGCGTCATAACTCCGGTTCACACAGAGGGAGCTTGAAGGAAAAAGTTTGTAAAGCGCAGTTGAAACCACGAGACGAGCTTCGGCACAGGTCTGCTTCTGCTTCTGTTTTCGCGTTTGTTAACACGACCACAGTCTTGCGTTCAATCCTTTTCACTCCCGATCAGATACAGACATTGTGGTTTCTATAGTGTTTGCCATAGGCCACATGGATCTACAACCTCTCCCCGAGCTGGAATGTGCTGCTCTAGGGCACGCTGGAAATATGTAGCCGTTCTACACTTTTCTCTGTCAGTGGTTTTCCTGATCAAACCCCAGTGCCACAGATGAGAAGTTTGTGTCAACAGAGTAGAGCAGTAGTTGTGTGGGATTGCGTGGCGTTGCATCAGCTGCGGTGATGAGAGCTGCTGTGAGGACTGTCCTGATCATTTCTATATGAACTCATCATTCAGAATGTGACAGACTCTGTAATGATCTCGTGGACTCTCCTGCACTTGCAAAGATACTTTCTCCGTAGTATTAAAAGCCCTGTGTGCCATTTTCCCCCCAAGTATTGGAGTAAAACGTGTCTTGCCCCAGTACAGATATATTCTATAAGAAAGGAGTATTACAGTAGTGTTTTATTGTTTGATAATCAGGAAGTGTGTGTTGGCATGCTAGTTGCTATTAGCTTTACAGTGTACACAGACAAGTACTAATAAAAACTATGTATACTGAAAAATACTAATAAGAACTGCCATGTATACTGAGAAGTACTAATAAAAATGACTATGTATACAGAAATACTAATAAAAATGACTGTGTATACAGAGAAGTAGTAATAAAACTACCATGTACACACAGAAGTACTAATATGAAGTAATATATATATAGAGAAGTACTAATATACACTATGCATACAGAGAGGTACTAATTTAAACTACTATGTATATAGAGAAGTACTACTAAAAACACTATGTATACAGAGAAGTACTAATATACACTATGTATACAAAAAAATACTAATATAAACTACTATGTATGAAGAGAAGTACTAATAAAAATGACTATGTATACAGAGAAGTACTGATCAAAAGCGGGGTTGCATCTCCACAGATCTGAGCTGTAACTTGTTCTGGTTTGGTCTTGATGAAGACAGAGGTTTAATGCCATACTGTGAAACATTCCAGACAAAGCAATAATGTTTCCATGGAGAAAAGCATCTGACGGACCCTCTACCAGAAAAGTTACACAATGTCCCTTTACACATTTAAACTCACTCCATGTATTCTGATTTCTGTAGGGTAAAAAAATAAAGTTCATCAAAGTCCATCAGTGGAACAAAGAGAATGTACCACGAAAAATCCTGACCCCAAAAAACGATCGTTCCTTCTGACATAATTGAACAATAACTCAATGAAGTCATTCCCTTGACCTTTCCCATTATCTCGTGGGCAGATAAGATCCTCCCTTCTGCTCCACGGGCATTATGGGGCAGTGCCAGGCCGTGTGACTCCACTGGACTGACACCACTCCAAACTCAGACCTGCTCTCTCTCTCCTGATGACAACAACATCACGCACATGACCTATGACCTCAGGAAGTCCCCTAGGTGGTGGCATCAACTCATGGATCTATTAAAATAACTGGAGGGTGTTGGTGTTTGTAGCTGGCTCCAGTTGATGTAGTGGAACTTCAGAGGAAAAAAATCCCCTGGGCTAAGACACATTTTTTCTCACAGAGCACAATGTAATCACAAACTGCTTGTGTTCGGCTGACAGGGACCTACAACTTTCAAAAATGTCAGATTTTGTGGTGATGGTTACCTATTTTTAGATCAGCTCAAAATCCTTCACTTGTCTTAAAAAATGCTTTATAATCATGAGCTCCGGCCCCACTCTTCTCCGATTGGTCAAAGTGATCACGTGATACACGCATTCACATGTGCCCGCAGGAGAAAAGAGCACTACTGCACATGCTCAGTTGCTCCACAGTCACTGGAAGTACATCGTTATAGGTGAATCTGGAGTCATGCGCTTTTGAGCTTGGCCCTTTGACTTGAATGGGCGGCCATTTTGAAACTCCGTGGCTTGCGTCAACTCCACTTTCTTTGGAAACGGCATCAGTGTATTTCTGGTAAAGGCATTTTAAAGTGGAACTAAAAGACATAAACTCCGCCCCAAAATCATATTTCAAATAGAGCTGCTAAACTGGGAAGTACCTAGAGGACTCAAGGGGAGAGGGAGGGAGGAGAAGGGGTGGGGTCTGGAGGTAAAAGGAACTGTGTGATTGGTCTAACAAGTAACCACACTTTAAGCTCCGCCCCTGCAGACAGGTGTTTCGTCTAAACCAGGTCTAAATTAGATCTAAACCAGGACTTAAAACAGGACTAAACCAGGACTAGACCAGGACTAAAACAGGTCTAAAACAGGACTAAAACAGGACTAAAACAGGTCTAAACTAGAGCTAAACTAGATCTAAATCAGGTCTAAAACAGGTCTAAAACAGGTCTAAACCAGGTCTAAACCAGGTCTAAACCAGGACTAAACCAGGACTAAACCAGGTCTAAACTAAATCTAAACCAGGTCTTAAACCAGGACTAAAACCAGGTCTAAACTAGAGCTAAACTAGATCTAAACCAGGTCTAAAACAGGTCTAAACCAGGTCTAAAACAGGTCTAAAGCAGGTCTAAACCAGGACTAAAACCAGGTCTAAACCAGGTCTAAACCAGGACTAAAACCAGGTCTAAACTAGATCTAAACCAGCTCTAAACCAGGTCTAAACCAGGATTAAAACCAGGTCTAAACTAGAGCTAAACCAGGTCTAAACCAGGTCTAAAACAGGTCTAAACCAGGACTAAAACAGGATTTAACAGGACTAAATCATACTGCGGGGATGTGTTTCCTCCTCTTCTATCAATAATATTTTTAATTAGGTTCAGTAAAGTCTGGGCTTTTCATTGTCTTTTAGCAAACAAAACATCTTATACGATTTTACGATTTCCTCGTCTTTGCTTCTCTACAGCAAATCAAGTAATCCAAAGTATTCAGATTATGTTACTCACCTTAAGTAATTTAATGGATTCTGTTACAAACTACATTTTGGTGTATGTCATCTGTAATCTGTAGGGGAATACATTTTAATCGTAACCTTCCCAACACTGTTCATCATCAACATCATATCACTGAATCTTTTGTCAAAATCCCCTAAACAACATTCTCAACAGACTCAGAGCTGAATATTGTTTGTGTCCGTCTGAGCGTGCGCGAGTATAAGAGGCTTAATCTGCACACGTAGCATCATAAAACAAGAGCTCCGAGAGTAATCTGCACACCGCCCTCCCATCATTTCCCATCATGCATCAGTGTTTTGGGCCTGGCTCCAGCAGACAGCTCGACCCACAGAGACAAAGCACATCTGTCCACAGCCGCTCCGCAGACCCGGCTCATTTACCGCATTACGTGTTTGGAACGGGCTCAAATGCAGATTTTTTTTTTTGATAAAACTGAAGAGTAAGATTGTGAAAAGTATCAAACATCAGATACTAATCGACACTAAAACTAGAATCAAAAGTAGTTAGTCATTTGACACGTGGAAATAGAAAAGAAAGTACTACCGTTTAACGTTGAAAATCACATTCTAGTGTCTAAAGAAAGAGTGTTTTTTATTATCATCGTGGTATCAGTACTGAGTATTGACTTGATTTCTAAATATCTTTTCTAAGTATGTTTTTTTTTTCTAAAGTAAATCCAGCCAGAACGATGTGGATGCATTTCAGGACGGGATTCGGTTCACAGATCAAGTATTTTACGATCGGGTATTAACTGCTAACACAAAACATATTTAAATCACCATGTTACCGTTTATTGTTTTGGAAATGCTCTGTCCATCATTATTAAATATGTTTTATAAGTTTCTGTTTCTTTTCTGACACTGACATGCATTCTGCTAATGGAACAAATCCTATCAGGTTTGTGAAGTTGTAGCATATTATTTTTAGTGCAAGTGATTAAAAAAATTGAGAGATTCATTAATTATGATCTGTAATTAATTAATCTAATTAATCTCTTTTTTAATCTCACCTAAAAATTGCTGAGAAAAGCTTCAACTTAAGGTATTTTCATTTGAATTCATTATTACATTATTTTCATACTGTCACATCATTATTATTATTACTGTTACTAATCTGCATAAATAAACTCAACTTTACAACATATAAACATAAACACTCTAGAGTCACATCAGGCCGTTTGACATTATCATGTGTTTAATGCAACTTTGTGCAAGTCTCACAGAAACAAAACATAAAACAACATGGCTCATTTGCATAAACTAAGCAGAGGAAAAAAAAAAAAAAAATGCTGTTCAGCTTCTACTAAAGGACACGACTCAGTGGAATATGAGTGTTTTTTCTGTGACAGAGGATGTTGATGCTGAAGGTGAGTTTTTCTGTGTCTGTGTTGCGATGTTTTCAGAGTTCAGACATATGCAGGTTTATCGCAGATGCGGCGAGTACGGGAATGAAAATTAGGCAACAATTCTTTGTGACTGTGTCCCAACAACACATAAAAACAGATTTTATAATAAGGGAACTCACATACAGAAACAGTAAAGTTAGAGATTATAAATAAGATTAACGCAATTAAAAAACATAATGCATTAAATATGACTGTAATTAATTAATCACAATTAACACAATAATTTGACAAACCTAATTATTTTGTTTCTTGCTTTCATATACCATGTGGGAATATGGGTGACACGCGCTTGTGGGCGGAGCATTGGACAGAATCTTACAGCTAAGGAATAAAGTAAGGAGGGTTCAAACAGGGCCACTAAAATACTGAAACATACATGGATGACATCTAAAACCTCTTCAGGCATGAGAGAAACAAAAAAAAAGTTCATTTTGCATAATCCCCTCTTTAAACACATCCAGGAGCACAGGAACTGTCAAAGAATCTCATGTATTTCAGAACACGTTTGTATAGGGAGAACAGGTTTTATGGATTCATACATGAATATGGATTTCATACATTCGTGCTTTTCAAAGTATTACTAGGTAAGTGTTATAAGGAAGTTTAATACCTCGTGTAGTATTTACTCACTGGGCCCTTAGAAACAGCTCCAAAGATTTGCTGTCTCACCGCAGAGGAACAACACTGTGGAAACTACAGTGAAGAAAGGTTTAAGACAGAGCTGAGCACAAGTAAAGTCAAGGACAAGAAGTCACTTGTGAAGACAAGGTAAAGATGTATTCACCTTTTATCTACAGTAATCCTAATCAATCTGACAGTTCCTCATCAATCAAACAGAGTTCCAAATCTGTTCTAACAACCAGCCTGTGTGTACATCTCTCACAAGACAAAAACCCATGCTTCAACAGTTTGTGAACACGTGATGAGACTGGAGAAGGAGCCTGGAGAAGGAAGGAGCCTGGAGAAGGAAGGATCTTGGAGACGGAGCCTGGAGAAGGAAGGAGCTTGGAGAAGGAGACTGAAGAAGGAGCCTGGAGAAGGAAGGAGCTTGGAGAAGGAGCCTGGAGAAGGAAGGAGCTTGGAGAAGGAGCCTGGAGAAGGAGCCTGGAGAAGGAAGGAGCTTGGAGAAGGAGCTTGGAGAAGGAGCCTGGAGAAGGAGCCTGGAGAAGGAGCCTCGAGAAGAAGCCTGGACAAGGAGCCTGAAGAAGGAGCCTGAAGAAGGAAGGAGCTTAGAAAATGAGCCTGGAGAAGGAGCCTGGAGAAGGAGTCTGGAGAAGGAGCCTGGACAAGGAGCCTGGAGAAGGAGCCTGAAGAAGGAAGGAGCTTGGAAGAAGGCAAAAAAGCATCCAGCACTCTCGCCTCGCAACAAGAAGGTTCTGGGTTTGACTCCCAAGCCACAGGACCTTTCTGTGTGTGTCTGTGTTTGGGTGGATTTCCCAATTAAGCCAAAACATGCACAATCACAATGTCCTCCAGCTAAAGTAACCAAGACCAAGAGGAGCTCGAGAAGTGGAGACGGGTCCCAGTGGCACATGTATACAATGTACTGCGTGTACCACATGAAACTGGCACTACTCTGAACACTTATGGAAAGATTGTTATTGTGTAATTATGTCTTGTTCCTGAGCTTTTATGAGCTGTGTAAGCTTTGATCTCTTAAGGGCGGAGCAGGATTGTTCAGCCATCCTTATTGTTTCACTGTGTTCAGTCATAATGTGAGGAAACATCTGCAGAAGAGAGTGACGAAGAAACTGTACAGGTGTGAAAGCCGTCATGGACCCCAGACTGGTGAGTCACTAACACGAGCGTGCTCCAGCAGACTCCCGCTGAGCTCCAGGGCTGTAAAACACGAGGGAATGTTTAAAGCTTTAAGTGGAGCGAGCAGCAGGCTGATAGTCTGACAGAGGAGTGCAAAATAACAAATACTGCCCACCCTCTGCCCTTGAGCTACACGCACAAGGACCCAAACATGTACTACTTCTGTGATACTGGCTAAAGGTTAGGTTCATGTCATTTTCACTGCTCGTTGTTTACATTATGCATAAGAGCTGCAATGTAGTCACTCGCAGAATAAATACAAAGTTACACAACATTAACATTCGCTGATTTCTGCAGAATCAACGAGTGACGCACTGAACTAAATGATATGTGACCAATGAGCTCCTTCGTTTCATTATCTGACTGGACGATCACTTTTGACCAGCTTGAGATGAAACAGAGGAAGTGAGGACCAGATTGATATCTGTCTGTAAACACAGTTATCAGTCAGGATCTGCCAGGAAAACATGCTGTGGCTTTAAAGGTCTTATATTACACTAAACAAACTCTTGTGAGCTTAAAGTCATGTTAGAATGCTGTTACCTCCTCAATAACATAACTGGAGTTGTGTTTTTTCTTTATTATTAGTCTGTCTACATGTCCAAAGCTGCATATTTAGGCTGTGTCTTCTCTGGGATCCTGGCTTGAGTGTCCCCCTGGCTTGAATGTCCCAGGTCAAGTGTCCCATTCTCTCGGTGGGAACATACCCCTCCTCCCTCTGGGCGCCTCCTTTTCTTGGGTGGCACATGGGTAACTGCTGTGCCCGGGACAGGGGGGACGTTCTCGCCACCGCGTCACGCACTCTGATGTATCAAGTTAGAAAATCAGAATTCTATATCATAATACAATTTATTTATTTGAGACAGGGACAACGCACAATTTTTACATTAATTAACCTTAACAGGAGAGATGCATTGTATCAGGTTGTAGCATTAGTGCTAATTTCCACCTGTAGTCCCTGGGCAGATTCATTGATTGATTGTATTTAACTGACCTTGAATATCGACTGTTCATGGAGACATATGTTGCATGTTTTGGGTTGATGGGGGAAACCAGAGCATCCGGAGGAAACAGGGAAACCCCACCCAGACACGGGAAAAAAATGCAAACTCCACACAGAAAGGCCCAGGTGACCCAGGGATCGAACCCAGAACCTTTTTGCTGTGAGGCATGAGAGCTAACCACTCAGCCACCATGCCACCAAATTAAATGAAAATGAAAATGCAAAATTAAATGTGAATGTAGCCAGGCCAAATGTGGGGCCTTGTTTAAGTGATTTTACCGATCTTCTCGAAGCGGTGCACATTTTTTCAGTCTGTAATATCAATCTAATCCTCATTTGCTCACAGAAGTTTGCTATGAAATAATATTTTAAATATTTTTTTCTTGTTCCCCATGTCCTACAGCATGTGTAACTGTTGATTTGGGAAGAAATATGAATTATTTCCTTTCCTGCTGCCATGAACATAATTTGTAAGCAGCGCAACACAAGAAACTTAGAAACAGAGTGAGTGTTTGAGACCACATCATTTTTTGCATGAAAATGTGGTGAGATATATTACAACTTGCATGTGTAACTAATAAAATATATATGATTAATGAAATTTTTGTTTTTGTTTTTTTAATATATGTATATAGATTAACTAACATAGTTTCATAAAGGGAACAATTCAGGGAGACTTTACAGCTTTACAGATTCCCCTTCTCTGATATGGAAAAAAAACTGTTCCACCTTGTGATGTCATGAAGCTCTAGTTTTCAAGTTAACTTCTCCTTTTACATTTTGTTCAATAGAGATTGGCAATTCCAGGGCTGAACTCATTCAAATGATTCTACTGAAGGTGTATAGAGTTTAAAAGGTGGAAGAGTGTTTTCCATTTGAGAGAAGAACTTATCTTAAATGTGCAGGTTTGTGTGTTAAATGTGTGTGAATGAAACAAAACACAACTCCAGGTCTGTTTGTGTTTTGTGTTTTGAAATGGGCCCTTTAATGCCTAAGTGCACAACACCAAAAAGTCGATTTCGATGTGGTCTCTTCTTATTTAGCAGGTATACAATTCCTTTGGTCCACTTGTGTTTTCAATTTCACACAGAGAAAAGAAAATAATGAAATCCGCCGCTACCCTGTGGTTTGGCTAATTCTGACTTAATTCAAAGATGTTGATGACAACAGCTCACCGCAACCTCATACAGACTCCAAAACAAATAAGTGAAGGTGCACCCTCTGGAGCAGTTCTCGTGCAGTTGGCTTATGGCATGAATGAATATTTTACACGTGCTTCTATTCATGTCACCATTAATAATGAACGGGCCTATTATAGAGAGGGAGGCCGGAGCAGGTGAGCAGCAGCAGCCTTTATGTATGAGACGTATAGCAGCAGTATAGAAGCAGACAGGGCACGCTGACAACTCCTGCTTATTCAAGAACAAGCACTAGAGAAAAGACTGAAACAAAAAACTGTATGTTATGAAGAGGAATACTAGCCTGATTCATCAGTCGGTTTCACTTTTTGGAAACTGTCTGATTTAGCAGCATTAGGATTCGTTGGCTTGACAGTAGGCGGGTACTTTTTTATTTAACCAGTCGCAGCTATTTGGTCATGACAAATGTAATGCTCCGCTAACGGGGATAATTGGTATATTAAGCTTTTCCCAATTCCTGTAAGAAGAAGGACAATAACATCTTTCCCCTTGATAAAATTCACCAAACATTCTCTTTGTTCCAGCTTTAAATCCTCGATCTCGGGAATCGTTGCCAATACAGAATGTCTGTCTTCGTCTACATCCATCTGGACACTTTGTTTACTGTTGTGCTGTTCCACAAAAGGGACACAGACATGGCTTCACAGCTCACAGCTGATTGGTCGGTGCGCAGTTTACAAGTTCTGGGGTTCTTGCAAACCGTCTAGTGTATTCTGATTCCTGAACTAGTCACTGGAGAGAAATGAAATTGAGCGGAGGCACTAGACGGCACCAGCCTGGTTAGAGGATTATGGATCCCTCATGTAAATTGTGCTCTTTAAATTACATTGGGACATTTAAACATGTTTTGGGTATGTCCACCAGTGCAGGATTTCTGAAGACAAGTTTCATCTTCAAACTTTTTTTTGATGTAGTAGTACTGTGTTCACCAGACATGCTGATCTTAAATAATCTCTCACAAGTCAAACTTGCCAAGAGAAGGATTTTGTTATCAGGCCTCAAAGCAGCAAAGAAAACAGTGGCCACATGCGTGAAGCCGCCATATTGTTTATCTATTCATGCTTTTTAGATATAGCTTATCTAGAACTTTCTATAACTTCTTGGGTTCTTTTTAAAGACATGCAGTAAAGTGTATTTATCTTGTGGACATGTTTCGGTTACTAGCTGTAAGCCATCTTCAGAACTGTCACTGGTGTTGGTGGTGACTTGTCGTATATCAGCTGTTGTTACTTCCTGTAGTAACAACAGCTGATATATCACACGTATAAATACACTTTACTGCATTGTCTTTAAAAAGAACCCAAGAAGTTAAAGTATATAAGACGACAAAATGAACTTGAGAGAACTTTCTATATCCAGGGTGCATAGGGCCAAGAGTGACGCAATTACCATATGGCATATTTTCATTAATAGTCTCTGACAACTTTGTAGCAGACGTGTGCTTGAGTGAGGGTTTGGATCAGGGTGCGAGGATGTTTTCCTTTTTATATACAAAAGTAATGAGTAATGACTGCAGTAATTGTGAATCTATATGTACATGGAATCTGTACACATCTGATATCAACCATTTCAGAATTTATGAATGTACAGATGAACATTGTGATCAATGCTGTAAAAATAAAAAAAATAATTAAAGAAACTGATCACAAAAAAAGGGAAAAGACTGAAATATAAACTGTTACACAAATATAAGGGACACATGCAGTTTGGACCCGTATGAAAAAGGGTAATGTATAACTCGGGCACACTGTTCACTGATTTACATTGTGGTGTACATTGTCTCACTTAAAATGATGAACAACACATATGGAATATAGTTAACAAAAGAGTGAAGTGAACTCACAACATGTTTTATATTTTAACTTATTTTAACAGTTATAATCTATGACACTTGTGGACCACTATGTTATCATTTGGGCATTTTAAATAAACGTCGACGTAAATGTCATCACAACAAAGAGCTGTGCAGTTGTATTATGTGCACCTCATAATTTGTACTCTGATTACATAACTCCGGTACATGTAATCTGTTACTCCCCAACACTGGTCTTGGGCAGTGTAGACAGAATCTCTACAGTGGAGAATATTCAACTTTTCCACTCTGGAGGGTGGTTTCAGATTATTGTGTTTTTAAGCCCCAAAAACGGCATCACTTGTGATAAAATATTTTGTCATTTTTACCCGCAAGCGTTCTCGCGTAGACAGGCCCTAAATAAATAAAATGTCCACCCTTTGTTTTGATCACTGCTTTGCACTCTTGGAATTCCACAAATGAACCTTGTCACTGCACAGTTGTGAAGTGAAACCCATTTCAGGAGACTTCATCGTGGCAGTGCTGTCAACAAATCAAAAGGTGGATACTTTGAGAAGTCTGAATCTAAATTATAAAACATATTGAGAGTTGTTTTACCTTTTTTTTTCCATTCAATTCACTCCATATATTATATTAAGACATTGAGAGATTGTGATGAAAAGAAGAACATTGGAAAGAAACAGTATCTTAATTATAATTTCAGTCCAGTATTTATATATTTTTGGATTCCCTGGCTTCCACACAAGTCCATAACTGCATCAAAACTGTCTTTATCTGGCTCCCGTTCGAGTTATTGTGTTTGCTAGAGTTCAGTTCCTCCTCACTCATTCACATCCTCGGCCTGAGTTCAAACAGGAAGTGGCTTCTACAATAAAAGAGTGTGTCCGTGTGTGTGTCCATGTGTGTGTGTGTGTGGGAATGTAGCAGCTGTCCGCACTGTCAGGGAGGCTCCATTATAGTGCAAGCAGATCCCAAGTTCTGTTGATTTTAAAAAGCTCCACAATGTCCACTGTTTTTATTTGACTTCCGTACAAACAGAGACATTAAAAACATGAAATTGTAGCTGTGGTTTTGCAGATTCAACATTAGAATATGTATATGATCTTTAATTCAAAATAAATCTAATCAAAAGTAACCAATTTTGATTGTTATCCAGGGTATTTTTAAGCAGTAAAATGCACGTGATCACACCCAATGCAAGATAAGTAAGTTTAATGCCATAATTTGGAACATTTCATCTAAAGCAAGAACATGAAGATGAAAACAAGCTGGTAACAGAACCTCCGCACAAACCATAGCAATTAAAGAGGGGGTACTGTGCAAGATGGACTTTTTGGAGCTTTCTATCATGTTATAACGTTGATGGTTTTATATGTCATCCATGTATGAGTAATGTAGCGATCTCTCCCACGCACTATTCAAACCCTCCAGTTAGCCCACAGGCCTAAGTCATCCAAAGCCCTGCACGGTCATTTTTCACAAAAATACATGAGAGAAATTTAAATATACAAGATTAGGATACAACATTTTACACAACAACTTGACACTAAGTGCTCTGAAGGGGGAGCTGAGAGCAAGGAGAAGAGAAACGGAGGGTCCGTCAAATGCTTTTCTCTATGGTCATGTTACTGCTTGGTCTGGGATGTTTCAGGTGTTGTTGTTTTCTATCTTCATGGAGACCAAACCAGACCAAGTTACAGGTCAGATCTGTGGAGAGGCGACCCCACTCACAGTCAGAATGTCTATTTTTATAGGTATTTTTGAGTTATAAAACCACCTGTAATTGAATAAATGTAAAGTAGAGCAGAGTCCTGCACTTGGTACAGGCAAACAGTAACTGAAACAGGCGAGTTTTAATGTTCTGGAATTTTACGGGAGGGTAGTGATTACACACGGGTGGATCTGGACTAAATCAGGACTACACCAGGACTAATCTTGGACTTAAGAGAGAGAAAGAACCCAGAGCCCGTGGAGCAGGGTGTCCGCAAAGTCCTGGTTTAGTCCTGGTTTAGTCCTGGTTTAGTCCTTGTTTAGTCCTGGTTTAGTCCTGGTTTAGTCCTAGTTCCATCCTTGTTTCGTCCTGGTTTCATCCTGGTTTAGTCCTGGTTTCGTCCTGGTTTCGTCCTGGTTTAGTCCTAGTTCCATCCTGGTTTAGTCCGTGTTTAGTCCTGGTTTAGTCCTGGTTTAGTCCTAGTTCCGCCCTGGTTTAGTCCCGGTTTAGTCCTGGTTTAGTTCTGGTTTAGTCCTGGTTTAGTCCTTGTTTAGTCCTTGTTTAGTCCTGGTTTCGTCCTTGTTTAGTCCTGGTTTAGTCCTGGTTTAGGCTTGTTTTAGTCCTAGTTCCATCCTGGTTTATTACTTGTTTAGTCCTGGTTTAGTCCTGGTTTAGTCCTAGTTCCGCCCTGGTTTAGTCCTGGTTTAGTCCTAGTTCCGCCCTGGTTTAGTCCTGGTGTAGCCCTGGTTTTGTCCTGGTTTAGTCCTGGTTTAGTGCTGGAATCGGGGGCGGGTTTAACTTTGATATAATCACAGGTTAATGGGTGAGAGCAGTGTTGTACTGCGCGGGTGCGGGTGTAGAGCTGTTTAATGTCATACTGTGGAACATTTCAGGCAGAGCAATGACATATCCATGGAGGAAAATATCTGACAGACCTTCTACCAGAAAAGTGACAGAGTGCACAGTTAAATATACATTTTCAGCAAATACATGTGTGACCATGAATCCCCCAAGTGTTCAAAACTAAATATAATACCTTATGAATAGTGAAATGTCCTAAAAAAACCTGAGAATATTCTTCCTCCAGCTGAGACAGAGGCTGCAGTAGTGAACCTGCGTGCGCTCCATTCACGCTGTAATCCTCTTGTTCTTTGGAGAGGCGCAGATGATTCAGAGCGGGTCCTTCAGAGGATTACGGGCCGCGCTCTCATTTAGCTCACCTCACAGAGAAGCTCCATCACGGCCGGAGGAGGCGGAAAGGAGACACAGCGCAATCTGATTAAGCCATTCTTATTCACCAAACTGGATTAAAGCTCCGCTAAGGTCAAGGCAACGCAGCACTAACCAGACAAGAGGGAGGAAGAGGAGAGGGTGAGACTGGGTCCTTGAGTCTTTTTTTATCATAGACGTCTTCCTGCACTTATGGGCTTCTCAAGTAAAAGGTGAACATATTTAGAAATGTGGATACGCCGATACTAGGGATGTGCAAAAATATCAGAATATCGATATATCATATCGTTTAATGTGATGACACAGTATATATCGTGGGCTACTGTATCGATATATCACCAAGAGCATTTTTACATGTGTTTTACTAAATTATTTTGTTACAGAGCTACAGTTTTGTTGCTTGTGGAGTGAAAGGAAACTCATTTATGCGACACATTTGACATTTTGACACTGTTTTGATGATTAAAATGTTTGTGTTTCATATGAACTTTGCACAAGAAGTGGTTTAACAAAGACTTTTAGTATCACAGCCATGATTTAGCCTTTACTTTTATTGAACTGTATCGAATCGATTTGAAATACATCATATCGAATCGAAAGTGCACTGTATCGAGATATGTATCGTATCGTGGCCTGTATATCGAGGTATGTATCGTATGGGCAACTTCTTAATGATACCCAGCCCTAGCCGATACCGATACTGGGAACGGATATCTGCACTAACAAAATGCACTTCCTATAAAATATTTTGTCGTTTTTACCTGCAAACATTCTCATGTAAACAGGCCCTGAATCTCCTGCACAGGCCATTGTTTTGTTTTGGTCGATCTGCTGCTTAAAAATACACACAAAGCTTTATATTAACACCTAAACATGAGAGATAGCTGCACAAATGTGATGGTACAACTCTTTTATAGGTCTGTGATAAAAAAGAGGCTTAAATTTCAATTACATAATTCGGGGAAAATAATCCAAACCGGCCCTACATATCGGCCCAAAAATATTGACGGAGCTTATTGGCCATCAGTTGCTCTGTATTCTAAACAATTGGTATCAGTATCAGACATGAAAAAACTTATCAGTTGATCTGTACTTGTCTCCATGGAAACGTTATTGAATGTATCATAATGGAGACTTCACTGCATTACAATTCAGATCTGTGGAGAGGCGCCCCTATTCACAGAAGGAATTATTGTTTTTTGAGCAATAGAAACGCCCGTAATGAATAAATCCGGGATAGATATGTTTAAAGTCATACCATGGAACATTCCAGGCAAAACAATAACATCTCCATGGAGACAAGAAAAGTTATGCAGTGCACCTTTAAAGCCACAGTGTTAATATCGATATCGGAACCAGAAAAGCCATTCAAGCTGGTGACATAGGACCTCATTTCGTAGTGAGCCAGAGTGTTGGAGACGTGTGGAGACACTTTTTGAAATATTCCATCCAGTCCTTGTATTTGCAGAGGTCACTGGTGTTAGACTAGTGCATGTCAATGGTCATAGTTCTTAGTTCTTAGTCTTACCCACTCCACAAAACACCCGAAACAAATCTATTATTACACCAGACTGTCCATGTGAATGTCTGTGTTGACGGAATAATGTTTGAAATAAAACTAACCTTGCATCACAGGAATTGTCACATGTTGAGGGACTATTTGTGGAGTGGGTAAGACTGTTTTTAGTGGCAGGATAAACTATGACCATTGACATGCACTAGTCTAACACCAGCGACCTCTGCAAATACAAGGACTGGATCCTTGTATCATTCGTTCATTTGTTTTTCAATATAAAACCAAAAATAAGAAAATGAAAAAACAACAGTTTTCTTCATTATTTGTCTCCAAAACCAAAATGAAAAAAAAAAAACAGATAATGATTCGCTTTTTCAGTTTTCGATTTTGTGTTTAAATGAAGAATGGAAAAAACAGGTAACGGCCGTTTCCCGTTTACGTGACTTCAGTGACTGTGATGCCGAACTTTGGGACAAGAGCGGGACCAGGGCAGACTCCAAGCTTTGACTCCGAGCCTCCGCAGGGTTCGAGCCTCAGCTTTGAGCTCCGGTTCTGCCGTGGGCTCTGAGCCTCCAGTCTGGTCCCGGTCTGGTCCTGACCTGGTCTTGGTCTCAGTCCCGGTCTCAGTCTCAGTCTGGTCCTGGCCTGGTCTCAGTCTCAGTCCTGGTCTCAGTCTCGGTCTGGTCCCGGTCTGGTCCTGGTTCAGTCCAAAGTAAAATCCAAAAGTTCGGCATCGCAGTCACGGAAGTCACGTAAACGGGAAACGGCCGTTATCCATTTTTTTCCATTCTTCATTTAAACACAAAATCGAAAACTGAGAAAACGACTCGTTATCCGTTTTTTCATTTTGGTTTTGGAGACAAATAACGAAAAAAACAGTTTTTTGTTTTCTTATTTTTGGTTTTATATTGAAAAACAAATGAACTAACAACACACAGATTGGACTGGATGGAATATTTCAAAAAGTGTCTCCTCACGTCTCCAACACTCTGGATCACTAGGAAATGAAGCCTTGTATCCAAAATGTCGGACTGCCCCAGCCTTATTTATAAGTAAAATGATTTATATTATTATTTATACTTTCTTGGTGGAGGGTCTAAAAGTGTACTGCTTCTCGGTGTACTGTCCTGGCCAAATAAAATAAATTGTAATAATGAGAAAATCATATTGAAATTCGACACGTTCAAACTTCAAGTATTTGTGTGTTCACGTTTAGTCTGAGTTAATGCTGTTTGAGCACAGAGACGGTTTCGGTGAAGGTTTGTGTCTGTCACCGGAGCCTCTTCCTCCCACACAGCTGCTCACACTGTCTATCACTATCACATCACTATCACTGCTACAGGCTGTCTGAGCCCTGTTCACACCTGCTCATGTACTCACAGCTACGGCTCGAGTACACGGGTATACAAGTACACAGATACAACATGAGTACTGCTCAGAGGAGGGGACACACTCACGTACTTCAGTCCATGTATTCCTGTCACTACAACTCACACACAGAGACAGATACAAGCTGAACTGTGACGCTTTTAACATTGAATATTTCAATTATATTACATTTTATTACATTTGGTCCAATATTATTCTATTTTCTGATCTCCGTACACCTTCACTAGAATCATTTGGATAATTTCAGTCCTAGAATTGCTTATTTTTACTAAACAAAAGGTTAAATGTTGCTGTTAACCTAAAAACGTGACATCACAAGGTGGAGCAGAGCATTTTGAGCTTTGGAGATATAAACCGAATAATATATGTGTGAAACAAAACACAACTCCAGGTGTGTTTTTTGAAGAAGTAACAACATTATAAAATGTTTTAAATCTCACAAGAGTCAGTTTTGTGGACTCTTGGAACAGTTTTGTGTACTATAGGTCCTAGATTATACAAAACCTGTCTTCACGATGTCACAAGAGCTTAACTTACAAAAAGATCAATCAGAGAAAAGCACGGCCCGTTCAAGTCCAAACAAACGGTAAAGTAAAATGCTCAGCTCCAGTCAAATGAAGCTCATGAGGCCAGCAGTTATAGGAGGGAATTTGGAGCCAGTCCCATATTAGGAATAGGAATTTATTTATAAATAAAAGAGTGAATGAAAAACACTCGGGGTGTGCAAAAATATCAAAATATCTATATACTCTATATGATTATATATGAGTATATCTATAGATGTGTTTTTGTGTATATTTTACTCAATTATTTTGTTACAGCTACAGTTCTGTTGCTTGTTTAAAGGAAGGAAACTTGTTTATTCAACATAATTAACATTTTCACTGTTTTGATGATTAAATGTTTGTGTTTCATATAAATTTTGCACAAGAAGTGGTTTAACAAAGACTTTTAATATCACAGCCATGATTTAGACTTTATATTTTATTGAACTGTATTGAATTGATTTGAAATACATCGTTTTGAATCACAAGTGCACTGTATTGAGATATGTATCGTATTGTGGCCTGTGTATAGAGGTATCATATCGGCAACTTCTTAATAATACCCAGCTCTATAGTTTAGAGGAAGGAAACTCGTTTATGCAACACATTTGACAAACTCACTGTTTTGATGATCAAAATGTTCAATTCATATTCACTTTGCACAAGAAGTGCAAAGACATCCATGAGTTAGACCAGGGGTGTCAAACTCATTTTGGTCCAGGGGCCATATTCAACCTACTTTTATCCCAAAGGAGAAGGGAAAACTCATGGCATATATTCCCCAAAAAGTTCAAATATTTGTGCAGAGAAACATAAATCTATTACAGAAATCTTTTTTAATTGATGAACTCTTTCTTTTACAAAATATTATAATATTATGAACAACCTGAAACTTTAAGAAAAATGCAATTTCAACACAATGTTTTAACATGAACTTGTTTGCAAATAGGAATAAGTCCATTTTTGTTGTAAAATCCTGCACTCTGCTCCACTTTTCTCATGTTGGACATTTTTCTGATGAGGGTGTCACGGTCAACAGTCAAAACGATCGTCCTTTAAGAGCGTTTGGAAAGAGACAAGTCTTCATTTGTGCTGCTCTGGTGGGAGGGGCCACGTACAGAGACGCTGGAGACGCTGCTGTGATAAACACCACAGAAAATTTACAATATTTTAATAGAAAATATAATTAAAATATTTTAGCAGAAAATCAGCTGAAGTATGTTTGACACCCCTGATTTATTTTTTACTGAACTCTATAGAATCGATTTGAAATATATCGTAATGTATCGTAAATAATCGTATCGAATTGAAAGCTCACTGTATCGAGATATGTATTGTATAGTGGATTATGTATCAAGGTATCGTATCGGCATTTACTTTAAAAACACCAGGATGATGTAGAGCGGATTAATTCAACCATTTTAAAACCCAAATGTAGAGAGAGGCTGCTTCTGATTGGTTAGCTTTACATTGTTTTGCCAATCACTGTCTCTAATAAGTATCACTACAACAAAGTCCACACCTGCTACACATGTACACAGATCCTGCATAAGCACAGCTGAAGGACGCACTGAGGGAAGCTGTCACTCAGGGCTTTAACACAGAGGGCGCAACCATCCTCACTCAAGCCCACAAGCACGGACCTCACACCTCACCCCAATATACAATCTAATGAGGACAAAGCTGTACCTGTACCTGGTTTTTACTGTCTTAACAACGTGAAAAACAGAACTAGTTCATTCCAAAGTTCTTCCTCACTTACACCTTCTGCATTCAGAGCATCCTAATTATTCACCACGATGAGTTTAGAAGCACTTTTCACAACTTTCAGAGATGAGAGCACTTCCTGATTTTGGACAAGAAAACACTTTCCAATTAGATGCAGATAGAACAGACTTATTTTGACCTCAAGAGCTGCTTATTCTATAACTATAACTAATATATCTGTACTGGGGCCAGACACATTTAGCTCAAATTCATGGAAAGAAATGGGGTATAGGCTCTTTAAGAATAAAAAAACAAGGTGTACACATCCTTGGAGTGACGCAGTACACGAGACAGTTAAATATACTGTAATACTGTCTACAAAGTATAAGGAAATGAGATATAAAAGATCTATCAAAGAAAATACACAGAAATGTTATCATATTAGTTAAACATTCTTCGAATTCGGAGTCAGAGTGGACTGACTTGAAGACGTGTACACAAGAATCCATAATTCATGAATAGGTGAAAGAAAATATGACAAAGCCTAAACAAAGGCTCTGTGTGAGTGTGGGAAGAGGTGGGCAGGGCAGTATCAGGTGGCTGTGTGTGTGTGTTTATGTGGGTGTGTGTGTGTGTGTGTGTGTGTGTGAAACAGAGAGTCGGAGGTTAATGTGAGCACACAACATTCACTGTGCCAGGGTTACATATGGAGTAAGAAAGCTGTCAAAAATATTTGTGCGCGTAAAATAGAAATCCGTGCATATTTGGCTGTAGTTGCGCGTAAAATAAATATTTGTAAACTCTCAAATGACTCCAGTTGTACATAAAATATATTGTGTGTATTTTATCCATCAGAATACGAATTGAAAAATTACGACGTCATGAATTACAATCACGAAATGAAAATTTACGATTACGCTTTCATCAGTACGAATACGAATTCACAGACGGAACTTTACTGTCAAAAATACGTCATCACTTCACAGACATTATCCATCGAGCAGAAGAAACATCGATCAAGATCTAGACTGTGCAGCTCAAGTTTGTAGCAGAGGGTAAACACAGAGTGGCTGTAGCCGTGAATGTTTTAATCTAAACATACAGAGAACGCCGATATTTGCTAATTAGCCCTGGGATAACGTTACGTCTGATGTTGCCAACTGGCTCCACTATGTTTTCTAACATATAGGTGCAATTTCCCGTTCAAAGGAGGTGTTTCTACACAATATTATACAGCAGCGTTCGGTTCCCGAATTCAAGACATTTTTACAATAGATTTGAATTAACCCACTTGTTGGTCGCTGTTGTAGCTTCTTGTGCTGTTACTCTGTTTTTACTCAGATACAAACTTGAGCTGCACAGTCTTGATCTTGATCGATGTTTCTTCTGCTCGATGGATAATGTCTGTGAAGTGATGACGTATTTTTGACAGTAAAGTTCCGTCTGTGAATTCGTATTCGTACTGATGAAAGCGTAATCGTAAATTTTCATTTCGTGATTGTAATTCATGACGTCGTAATTTTTCAATTTGTATTCTGATGGATAAAATACACACAATATATTTTATGTACGACTGGAGTCATTTGAGAGTTTACAAATATTTATTTTATGCGCAACTACAGCCAAATATGCACGGATTTCTATTTTACGCACACGAATATTTTTGACAGCTTTCTTTCTCCATAGTTACAGGCTTCTTCTGCAAAAATTAAACACAATATTGTTTTCCTTTATGTTCTTCAGACAACAGTACAGCGATATGGATATTGATACTTTGACTTTAAGTATCTGCCAATACACAATATTAACCGATACCATAGATTAGTTGCTTAAAACAACTTATTACACAAGATCCTATTGTGTTATCAACTGTTATTTATTAGAAAAACTGAATGAGCCTCACATGATTCTCACATTTGTGTTGCCAGGTTCAATGCTCAAATCCAGTGTGTTTAAACCTAAAATGTCTCTCTCTGATCTGAATGATCTCTACCTAAACCCCAACACCTGCACCAATCCTGAGTCAGTGCTAGTGCAGCCTCTGCAGCTCAGGGAGAGAATTCTGGAGGTTCTGAGGGAAATCAGCTGTAAAGTTCCCCTGAATTGTCCCCTTTATGAAACTAAGTTAGTTAATCTATATACATATAAATTAGAGGTGTAACGATATCCAAGTCTCACGATACGATATCATCACGGTATGAACCTCACGGTACGATATTTATAGCGATATCGTGGGAAAGCTCATGATATGGTGGGAAGCCTCATGATTAGGGATGTAACAATATCCAAATCTCTCAGTATGATGTTGTCACGATATACATCTCACGGTACGATATTTATTGCGATATTTTGTGGAGGTTAACAAAACCGTGAATATGCAACTTTTTCCTCTTAAAATGCCTTGACAAGACAAAATCCAAAGAACTAAGACTTAAAAGTGTTAGAACAGTTATTTCTTCTTGTAGTCTGTGCTGAAATGGAGCAAAGGATCATGGTCTATGTAGTTCCCTCTGTCTTTTTTTTAGCTATTGCTGCCCCATAACTCTTCATTTAACCAAAGAGACTTATAATTCAATATATTGTGATGGTCCACGATATTATTGTGAGAAATTTGACGATAAGATATCACGATATTTCGGTTATTGTTACATCCCTAATATACATTAAAAAAAAAAAAAATATATATATATATATATATAATATATATATATATATATATATATAGTATTAATCACAAACGCAAATTACAATATACAAGTTACAATATCTCAAAAGTGATTCTAAATGATTTTTGAACAAATTCTGTAGCTTTCTACGTTTCTTGTGTTGCGCTGATTACAAATTATGTTCATGGCAGCAGGTAAGGAAATAATTCATACTTCTTTCCAAATCAACAGTTACAGATGCTCTAGGACATGGGGAACAGGAAAAAAATATTTAAAATACGACTTCATAGTAACTCCTGCGAACAAATTACATTGATAATACTTGCTGAAAAAATTTGTCACTTTGGGAAGACCAGTAAAATGACATAAACATTTGGTCCGACATTTGGTCTGGTACATTCATATTTGATTTTATTATGAAATAGAGTTCAGATTTTCTAACTCGATACATTCAAGCCAGGGGGACGCTCAAGCCGATACTCGTTCTGAGCTTTCACATGAGCCATGGTCTGTCCATAAATAGAGAATGAGACAAACGTGTGTTCTATCTGCAGGTAAAGGCTCTGGACACACAGGTTCAGTTGTGATGCATAGTGCAGGCCACAAACAGTTCCTTTCAAAACAAAACTGAACAGAAACTATTCTTAAAAGGTCCATATGACACTGTTTTCTGACCTAGTATGTTATGATGTAGTTTCCTCATCACAAACAGACATGGAGTTGTGTTTTTTTCATTCACATGTTTAACGCACAAACCTGCATACTCAGAGTTCTTCTCTCAAACAGCACTGTTGGACAAGTTACTTTAAAACTGTAATATGTTATTTATGACCTGGTACTGTCATTTCAAAGTAATTTGTTACATTACAATATTACTGTATGTATGTAATGTAAGACATTACAGGACTATTGCAGCACTGTGAACTGTGAAGATGCTGAACTTTTGCGCCGCATATGGACTGAACCAGGACTAAACCAGGACTAAACCAGAACTAAACCAAAACTGAACCAGGACTAAACCAGGTCTAAATCAGGACTAAACTAGATCTAAACTAGGTCTAAACCAGGACTAAACCAGGTCTAAATCAGGTCTAAACCAGGACTAAACTAGGACTAAACCAGAGCTGAACCAGGACTAAACCAGAACTGACCCAGGTCTAAACCAGGTCTAAACAAGGACTAAACCAGGACCAAACCAGGACTAATCTTGGACTAAAACCTGGAATCTAGGACAGCCCCTGAGAGAACCCCAAGTCTGTGGAACAGGATGTCTGCAAAGCGTGATCGGGCGTCAGCTGCGGTTCGCGCCGTGGAGCACGGAGTTCTGCACCGGTCCTTTCATTGTAACGCGCGTTACTGACATTTGTACTGAGTAAAATATTACTATTTTTTCATTACTGTGTTACAGCAAAAAGCAATGCAGAAAACACTCTGTTCCACCTTGTGATGATGTCATGATACAAGAAGTGCTCCACTGTGTTTTTAAACTCCATACACCTTTACAAGAATAATTTGGATGATTTTTGGACTGGAATTGCCAATCTCTACTGAATTAAAGGTAAAAGGAGCTGTTCACTTGAAAACTACCACTACATGACATCACAAGGTGCACAATAATCACAATAATGTTCTAACATGACTTAAAGGTGCACTATGTAACTTTTTGGTTGGGGGTCCGTCACCTGTTTGTATTTATGGACATTTATTTTACATTTATTCAATTACAGGTGGTTCTATAGCTTAAAAAGCACCTAGAAAAACAATGAGTTCTTCACAGATCTGACCTGTAACTTGGTCTGGTTCAGTCTCCATGACGATAAAAAGGTTTAAAGTCATACTGTGAAACATTCCAGCCAAAGCAATAACATCTCCATGGAGAAAAACTTCTGACAGACCTTTAAAACTCACAAGAGTCAATTTTGCGTAATATAGAAGCTTTAAAACATGAATCTCAAATCTAATCGTTCAAGTCTATTTAAAGGACCAGCACATGGAGCGGCCCACAGTCCAACACCGCAGCCTCTGATTGGCCGATGTGTGCTCCTAATGTGTAAATACTGTGTCATGAGTAGCTCCCTCTCATGGCTGCGCTGTAACGACCGCCCGAGTGCGATCGATACCACAGCCGTCTAATGCATTCTATCATCAATAATACAACGCCGCTGCCTTTAGTCTCTGCTCCGGCCTCGCACAAAACCTCTGGAGCTTATTCGTATCTGGACAGATGTATTTCATAGACCGCATTTTGGTAACAGCACGCCCCGCTCACATAAGACAGAAATAACAGGCTAAAAAGGGCCGGTTTGGAGCCGGGCGCTGTAAGCTGAGAGTCTGTTTGGGAGAGCACAAACTTTCACTCAATAAAGACGGTCCCGCTGGCCGTCCCTGCTGGAGACGGATTAAACAAGATACAGTTATTCAGTCTGTATGACCAGCACAGGTGAGGCAAAATATTATAACCACTGGTGCCCCCTTAGAGTACCGATGAAAATAGAACAATAATAAATAGGAGTGTAATGATATTGGCGATATCACAATATCATCGTAGCAAAAGTTCACGAAATAAGAAAGGAGAAAAGATGCCAGACAAACAACAGACAGTATGCAAACACTGCTAATGCACCGTGCAGTTCACCCCGAGAAATACTACAACATGAGAAGTCACTTTTGATAAACCCACACGCCGAAAGTTTTCAAGAATGTGTTCAGAAAATCAAGTCAGGACAAAAGATTATACATGAAGCGTTTACAACAGCACTGCCTCAGAACAGCTCAAGAAATAACAGAATACATGTCAGAATATAAAGCCAGTGATTTGCATCCATTTTCCACAGTGGACGGTGTTGGATATAAAAGACTGGTGGCTAAATTGGAGCTGAAATATAAAATGCCATCACATTTAATTTTGTTTTTTATTTCCTACGAGGAGGACTCAAATATACATTGAGTAATAATATGTTTAATGCAGCTTTGTGCACATTTGTTTACATTTGTTTATATTTTACAGAAACAAAATTTAAAGCCACATGGCTAATTTTGCAAAAGCGCTGAAAAAACAGCTCGCTCCTTGTGCTCTGATGTGGTTCAGCTTCTGTTGGATTTACTCTGAGGCTCCTGACTGCGGGAGCCGTATTGCTCAGCTGTGTACCACATAAAATCGGTTCGAGGTCAGTAAACATAACTAGAATTAATACATAAGATGCACTGTTGATTTTTGAGAAAATTAAAGAATTTTATGTTCACCTTATATTCTGAAAAATACAGCAGTCAAACAGTGTTCCTGCTGTTTACAGCCAGACAAAGACTGATGCACTCCAGAGCCTTAAGCATCAGAGAGCAGCTCACTCACCACTGAAGAGCGACCCAGACTTTTATTACAATTGTTTAGTTAACTTGAATCTTGCACTTCAACTTCAAAGGCTTTTCAAGCTGTTCAAAATGTTATTGATAAGAAAATGACAATAAATGTTCTACCAAATGATGGTCAAATAATAATTGACTGGTCTAATGTAATTGTAGATAGGACACTTTTTTCTTTCTTTGGTTATTTTCTCCAAACAATCTAACCTGAATTTGTTTTTCTACACACTGGATAAGAGAGCAGTGTAGTCATATTTCTGCAGTAGCCTTTTCAGACTCAAGTTTTCAAACCTTTAAGCATATATTCTTTACACATATTTTGAAAGCTGGTTGGGGCAAACAAAACACTAGAGGAATACTGGAGATTTAAGATTTAAGGCTGATAGCTGATGCGTTAAAAAGTCTGTCTCTGCTTGACTACTGTGCTCTACACTGGGAAAGCTGAGTTTGAGCTTGAGCCAGTGTCAGTGGGGAACCCTGTCAGGAGCAGTGGGTGACAGGTGCAGCCTTAGACCACACAGCGCCTGAAAACAACCATCCAAATTAAGACGTGTCTCTCAAATTTGGACAACATCTCCTCTGAACTCAGAAAATCTAAGGCTATGTTCAGACTGCAGCCTGAAGTGACCCAAATCTGATTTTTTTGGCCTCTATGTTCCTGTATCTGATCTTTTAATGACAGTCTGAACCACACAGATCAGATTTTTTCAAATGTGACCCAGGCCACTTGGATATGTGCTCCTGAAACTGATACATATCTGATCTTTTGACATGTGACTTCAGTCTGAACGGCCAAAGTGCATTCATCCACCTACACGTTATCAACAAGCCACAAACGTCACTATTCTGCGCTGAAGTAGGAGAAAATTGTTAATGAACTCTGTGTGACTGAAGTGAAGCACATCACCACTCACCACTCTTGGCTCCGTCTCCACATCCACACATTCCTTTCAACGGACGTCACGACCAAAAACCTTGTCCTTCTCTTCTATCTCCCCCTTAAAACAAGTAAGTTGTTCATGTTCTGGCTCCGGTACAAGAGGAACTTTAAAATGCTGAGCTCAAGGTGCATCCATGTTTGGACAACATCCGTAAACACAGAGACGCTCGCTGAGGTTGATGTCGTGTCTCCAGTGCACATGTGGGACACTTTTGGGCCGTTTAACGTTCACAAAGGGGATCACATACAAGTCACATTTAATTGGAAATGTGAACGACCTCTCAAAAACATCGGATTTCACAAAAAAATCCAAATTGAGCGTTAAGCCCTGCAGTCCAGCCTAAATTGTTTTGTCTCAGATTTACAGTTTTGGTCTCAGAGTTTACTGCTTTGATTGTTGATTCTGCAGAAATGTGTTGTTTGTCAGTCCTCAGTTGTTGTTGTTGTTTTTTACCAGATCACTTCAGAGATGCGAGGAAGAAGGACCTGGACGTGCTCATTCCTCGTATTCAATGGACAAAAGATCAAGAGAACGTGCACCACTCGTTTCTTTGTATTTGGCACAATCTGATCTAATTTTAAGTGTTGCACAGACTCCATTTATCTTGAATGTTTCCTTCTGTGTGACAGGTGCAGACAGCAGCTGGCCTCACTAGTGTACATCTCTTGGAACTGTTCTAGTGTTACATTGAATTGGAAAAGCATATTTGATACTTGGTCCAAAATTCTTAATAAACCACTTAAGCTGATCAAATAGTTGCTCTCTTTGGAGTGAAGTCAGCAGCTGTCAGATTATCAAACCGAGATTCATTTAGCTAAACTGGGAACCAAAAAACACCCGCTTCTCCTTCAGTCATGATAAAAGACTTTGTGAAACATTTAGAACTGGAAAAAGTAAGGCACTTGGGAACAAGGGTAAGGGTAATTTGGGAACATTTTGTTGTATATGGCAACCATTTATAGATTTAATAATTGAGGTGAAACAGTGTTATTCACTGAATCGTCTTGTTGTTCCCTGTCACTGTTTATTTCTTTTGGGGTTCTCTATATCAGTGTTTCTTTTTTTCTGGGGATCCATATTTTAAAAGTCACAAACCTTTGCGACCCAAGTCCATAGAGATTATTCATAAATTACAAAATAAAGGTGGATTTTGAGCAATATATATTTTATTGTTGACTGAGTGATCGTGTCTCTCTGAACAATTAGTGTTAATCAAGTTTTAAACAATGAAAAACAGTGATTGAAGTAGAAATAAAAGGATCCAGAAGTCGCCTATTTGGACCTTAAATGTAGCCCATTTCTTTTTTTTCATCATTACACTGTACCAGCAATATTGGAACAAAACAGTCAATAAAATAATTACAAAAAGATGAGGAAGTATACAAAACATGTCTTAACATTTTAACATTTCTAGGTGGGTCTGTCTGTGTTTTTGTAGCGGGTTCTAGTCTCGGTGCAGGAGGATAGCACAACAGCAGATTAGGCGTAAAGGCAGAACTGTATATCGTATGTGGATCGATTGACATGCAGATCGTGATAAGGCGACCAAAAAAAAAAATCTCTTGCGACCCACCTGAGGGTCACAACCCTGTCTTTGGAAAACAGTGGTCTATATTACATTGTACTGTCCATACATGCTTGTTTTATGAAAAACACAATAAAAATAAATAAATAAATAAATAAAGCAGTACACAATTTGTACAGTATGTGGTCTTGCTTAATCAGGCAAATAGGTTCATGGTCAAGAGTTCCTGTAGGATTTGTCATTTTCAGGCACCCATCCAGACACTGGTAGAACTAGATACTACAGATCAGACATGTCAAACTGAGGCCCGGGAGCCAAATTTTGCCCACAATATAATTATAATTGTCCCGCGAGATCATATCAGATATGTTTTTGAGCTGGTCCGCCCAATACAGAGATAGTCTATAGAGACTAGGGATGGGCATTCGATGAAATTTTCTTAATCGATCATCGGAAGAATTAACGATCGATTATCGATTAATCATTAACATTTTTATATTAAAATGATCATCATTATTATTACTATCTGCACTACTAATATATGCATAAATAAATTCAACTTTACGACATATAAACTGTAACCACTTTAGAGCCACATCAATCCCGTTTGAGATTTTAATGTGTTTAATTCAGTTTTGTTCAAATCTCACAGAAACAAATGTGATGTGGTTCAACTTCTGTTGGATTAAAAGACATGACTCAGTGGAATACAGGTTAGTGTGACCAGATTTGTTTTTGTCAAAACCAGGACACTGTACGGGGGGAGGGGGGCGGGGCCTCGTCATCGACATTGCGCGACTCTCACCTGGTAAAACTTTTTCCCACTGGACGCCGAAACATATGTTCCTGCTTTATACACTGTGCACATGGCCTCCCACTTGTCCCAAACGCAACGGAAAGCGTGGAATTTCTTGTACAAATCATCGTTAAATACACATTTGTGCTTCGGTACGTTGCAGGTGGACTGACTGTTTGTGTCTCGCTCCTTCTGAGTGCAGAGAGACACATGTACACACCTGTTTGGTCACACTACACACAGCAACCTACATTCGGTTTGTCGATTAAAATTAACGTAATCGATGAAATTCTTAATGATCAATTATTGATTAATCGATTAATCATGCCCATCCCTAATAGAGACATTATTTATTTAAAATTTTGTTATAATTTTATATTACGCTTGTGCTGAATTCAGTGTTTAAACAAAACTATTACACACTTATTTTAATAAGAAAAGGTTTAACATTACATATCTCGAAAGAAGAGAAAAAACATACACATGTTGTTGAAATTTTTCAATAAATATTTAGTTTGGCCCACAACTTAGTCCCAGTTTTAATTTTGGCCTCTGTGAATTTGAGTTTGACACTCCTGGTATAGATAGATACTAACTTATAACATTATAACTGCAGGTCTAAAACACGTCTAACCCAAATGTAAACACCAAAAGATCATACATGTATGACCCTGTAATAGTACACTGTGCAGCCATTCTACAGGCTGCCTACATGACCTATGTGTGTGTCCTACTCCTACTGAGCCTGAGTCTGAGTCTGAACAAGGAACCTCTGCAGTCAACAGCCCTCTCTAAGCCCAAATCATGAATGAAGCTTCACACAAACACAGGAAGTGGTTTGCCTGAACAAAGAGCTTTACAGAAGTGCACCATGAGTCAGGCATGTGAGTCAGACATGTGAAGAAGACGTGAGCCGTGCGAGGAGAGAGCCGGTGTCATGAACGCATCGCACTGCTGCTGCTGCCGTGCTGCTGCCGGTGCTGCTGCCGGTGCTGCCGGTGCTGCCGGTGCTGCTGCTGGCGATGGTGGTGCATTTGTGGTACATTAACAGCGTAAAAGCCTGAGCTGAGAAGGCAGGGCTCTACTGTACAGTCAGCAGAAAGTAGAAGTCATGCAAAAAACAAAAACAGGAACAAAAAAACTCTATTTTCATACAAAGGAAAAGGTTTAATGATAGTAACAAATGCATTTTAATGTAATATTTACCACAAAATAATGTTTCTTTGATACTTGACTTCTGGTCTTGTTTAAAAGCTGTTCAGGAAATTGGAAACTGTTAACGACACTTCTTCTTTCAGTGGTGGTTTTACGATCTATCATCTTAGAAAACCACTGGTACGTGTACAATAGAAATGGAACAGAATAGTTCCACAGGTGTGAACAACTCCTCCACATTCTGCAGTAGGTGTGAACTGTGATTTTTTTGTTTCTTTTCCGTTTTGGTGAGCACTGTGTTTTTTGTGAAGAGTCTGACCTCACTGTATCAGCCGTGTCTTCTCAGGGTGTGGAAAAGATACTACTTATCACACTTTATTTCTTTCTTTATTAATTTTTTTTTATGTATTTATTTATTAAATTTATTATTTCATTATTTATGTATATATTTTTTATATTTATTTATTTTATTATGTATGTATTTATTTATTAATATTTTTATTTTTTAGCTTTTAGATTTAAATTTTTTATTTTTTGTTGATCCTTGTGCCAAACATATAAGGATTTTAAACTATTTTGGGAAACATAAATAAAGGGACTTTTTTTATTTATTTTATTTTTTATTATTGAGATTAGACTGCATTCCCATTCTAGACTTTGATGAAAATAATGATAATCATAATTTTAGATGGAGTCTGAGGCCTTTAATAGTAGATTCACTTTTTTTTTTTTTGAAGATATCTCCAAACTTCTGATCCACAAATGTTGAACCTTCTCATTATTTGTTTGGGATCAGCTACACAAACCCAGACGACAATTACGTCTTTGGGGTTGGGTTATGGCACCAATTTCTAAAGCTATTGTGAAGAAATGACTCATTTTATTTAATTTATACTGACACAAGACGTGAACTTTGAGCCAGTTTTTGTTTCATGTGGATAGGCCCAGGAATTACAGAGATATGAACCATAAACCACTCAACAAATCTGTAATCTGACAGTTCCGCAGCAAACTCCACCTGACAATGTTTGACCTTTTTTGGTATGGATTTTAGAATATTGTGACATTACTGCACTGCAACCTGTTCATACTCTGCTGTGACATTACGCCGGGGGTGCTCTATGTGTATCTCTAATGGTGGAATGTTTAAAAGTTACCCTGGAGAGACAATGCGCACATTATTTTGTCAAAAAAGTTTCAAAAAGTCTGAAAACTGAAGAAAATGGATTTAAACAGCGCATCTTCAGGAGCCAGTGATCAATACGAGTGTTTTATTTTCAACAAAAATGGTGATCACAGTCAGAATGTCTGTTTTTCGAGGTATTTTTGAGTTATAAAAACACCTATAACTGAATAAATGTAAAGTAGAGCTGTTGAATGTCACACTGTGGAACATCCCAGGCAGATCTATGGCATATCCATAGAAACCTGCACCAGAAAAGTGACACAGTGCATCTTTACATGTTAAATAACAGTTAGAAAACGTTTAAAGGAAGTAAATGACACTTTGACTTTATTTCCTCTGATATGAGCCTCTGACACTTGATACTTAAACACAAAATATCTGCATCAGGATCTGAGCACAAAAACATGGATCATTTATCTGTAACTATTACTACTAACAATACTACTACTACTACTACTAGTTCTATTAGGCCTACTACTTTTACTAGGCCTACTGCATTTACTACTACTACTACTACTACTACTACTACCACTACTACTACTAGCACCACAACAACTTCTACTTCAACAACAAATACTTTTACTCATACTAATACTTCTACAACAACTACTACTACTACTACTTCTACTACTACTAATACTAATACTATTACTACCACCACTACTGCTACTGCTTCTACTACTACAACTACTAGGCCTACTACTAATATTACTACCACTACCACTACTACTACTACTACTACTACTACTACTACTACTACTACTACTACTACTACTACTTTTACTTCTACTACTACTATTACTACCACTAACTACTGCTACTACTACTACTTCTACTACTAATAATAATACTTCTACAATAACGACTACTACTACTACTACTACTACTACTTCTGCTACTACTATTACTGCCACCACTACAGCTACTACTTCTACTACTACAGCTACTAGGCCTACTACTAATATTACTACTACTTCTATTACTACTACCCCCCCACCACCAATACTAATACTTCTACAACAACTACTGCTACTGCTACTACTACTACTACTACTACTACTACTACTACTACTACTTATTACTATCACTACTACTGCTATTGCTTCCACTAGTACTAACACTTCTACTACAACCACCACTACTTATACTACTACTACTACTACTATTACTAATACTACTACTACTACAACAACAACAATTACTACTACTACTTCTACTACTATTAGATCTACTGCTATTACTACCACCACAACTGCTGTTACTACTTCTACTACTACTAGGCCCACTACTAATATTATTACTACTTCTACTACTCCTACCATCACTAGTACTAATATTTCTATTACTACAAAACAACAACTACTACTACTACTACTACTACAACATCTACTTCTACTGCTAATAATACTTCTACTACAACAACAACTACTACTATTACTACTACTACTACTACTACTACTACTACTACTACTACTACTACTACTACTACTACTACTACTACTACTACTACTACTACTACGACTACGACTACTACTACTTATTATTACCACCACTACTGCTACTACTTCTACTACTACTACAACTACTAGGCCTACTACTAATATTACTACTACGTCTACTACTACTACTACTACTACCACTACTAATACTTTTACAACAACAACAACTACTACTACTACTACTACTACTACTACTATTACTATTACTACCACCACTACTGCTATTACTTCTACTACTGCAACTACTAGGCCTACTACTATTAATAATATTACTACTACTTCTACTATTACAACCACTACTACTAATACTTCTGCTACAACAACAACAAAAACTACTACTTCTAATACTATTACTACTTCTTCTACTACTACTACTACTACCACCACTACTGCTACTACTCAATCAGTTATTTCTGGTCAGATTGAGCTAAAATACATTTCAGATTAAACTCTAATAAAGCCTCAGACAGAGCAGTGCGTACAGTTAGCACCAACTCCCCGGGGAAAGTTGACGACATGAGCTGCAAAGTATCAACAGAACCATCTCGTGTTTTCCAGTTGCAATTATCTTTTGGTTAATGACATTTCTGGACCTGACAGCGATTCTCAGCCTCCAAACCGCAGAACCTTTCATCAGGAGTTTGGTTTTGTGTTTCAGTCGTGTTTCTTCTCCATCTCCTGCTTTTAGATTTGGAGTGAAGAGGACGCCACGACCTCACGCCCTCACGCCCTCACGCCCTCACGCCCCAGCGCCCGCCCTGACCTCGTCTCTGTAACACCATCTGTCTCAGGGCACCGCGGCATTCTGGGTAATCACCTCAGAGTGTCCGGCGCGCAGGTCAGAGCACGACGATTACAAGTGACAGAGAGGTTACTGAACATGATGGTTATGACACTTTTAAAGCATATATAACATTTTAAAGCAACGACAGCTTAATTAAGAATGATTAATAATTTATAATGAACAAATTAAGTACGTAATTAAGAAGGATTCAGGTTAGGTAACGACTGAAAGGCTCTATATTAGGCTATTTTCTGGGTTAGATGCTGTTATTCTGACATACCGCCTTTCGGAGTGGCGGAACTTTAGCTTTTTTTTCAACAATCCGACATTCCAACACACAAGGGAATTTTTAAGTTGCGGCGGCACTCTTTACAGGACAATATTTGCAAGGACTGGCAGTGAAGGAGGCACGTATGAGAGGAGACGCTGTCCGCACGGCGTGGTCTAGTCCTTGTTAAATTCTGGTTAAATCCTGGTTTAGACCTGGGCTTAAACCAGATTTTTGTCCTGGTTTAGTCTTGGTTTACACCTGGTTTAGTCCTGGTTTTAGTTCTAGTTTAGTCCTGATTTTAGACCTGGTTTAGTCCTGGTTTTAGTCCTGGTTTAGAGGCTCGGTCCATACTGTGTATACAAGGCAAAAAAGGCGACACTCCAAACTGTGAGTAGGTTGTCAGAACGGTGACATAAAAGGTGTTGGAATGGTGGCATCAAAAAGTGTTGGAATGGGGCCATGTCGGAATCATGGCATGTCGGGGTGGGGGTCTGTCGGAATAAGGGCTGTACCCCATTTTCTGAGCAATGTTATAATGTTTCCTCATCAGTAACAGACCCGGAGTTGTGTTTTGTTTCAGTCATGACACAAACCCTGCACATTTAGAATTCAAAGTTGGTCAGCGGAAAGAAAAAAGAAAACACACACAATACAAATAGAAACATATCAGTCTCTAATGACCAGTCTGCTCGGTGACTCTCACGCAGGTTAATCAATGACAAAACAATGGGACCATTTATAACATTAAACTTTGTCCCTCCGGTCTCCATCCATCATCAGCCTTATCACCCACACTGTGACGTAACTGCGTCAGCACGACTCAGCGGTTCTGAAGTTACTCAAGACATGCTGGACGTCATCGAGAGAATGAGAGCGAATGAACCTTCACCTCATTCGACACAGGTGAGTTACCGTCAGTGACTCATAACACGGGGAAATCGATGTTTACACTTGTTGAACATCCTGTATCCTGATGGTAAAACATTTCATTAACTTACTCCAAAATTAGGAGTTCTTGAAAAACAATGTGACGAAAATGTGAAGATTTTAACGCACTTTCACGCCGGTGGTGGTGAGCAACAACAGCGGACATGATGCTGAAGTTGTTGATGTTTTGGTGAGCTGATATCGTATCGTCAAAGTTCTCAGAATAATATCATGGACCATCACAATATATCGAATTACAAGTGCTTTGAATTCAAGCTTACATAGACTGATTCCTTTGTGCAGACTACTAACAGTCTTAGAAAGTCAAAACACAGTTAGTCTCCACAAAATCGCATCGTATCATTCATTTAATTTTGCATAATCGATTAATCATTAATGTATTTTAGAATCATTAATTATAATAAACTCACAGCATCTTGTGTCGCTGATGTGGTTCAACTTCTGTCAGATTAAAAGACATGACTCAGGTGAATACAGGTTAGTGTGACCAGATTTGTGTTTGTCAAAACCAGGACACCGTACGGGGGGAGGGGGGCGGGGCCTCGTCATCGACATTGAGCGACTCTCACCTGGCAAAACTTTCCCACTGGACACCGAAACATATGTGCTGCTTTGTACACTGTGCACATGGACTCACACTTGCCCCGAACACAACGGAAAGCGTGGAATTTCTTGTACAAATCATCGTTAAATACACATTTGTGCTTCGGTACGTTGGAAACTGACCGACTGTTTGTGTCTCGCTCCTTCCGATGCAGAGACACATGTACACACCTGTTTGGTCACACTACACACAGCAACCTACATTCGGTTTGTCAATTAAAATTAATGTAATCGATGAAATTCTTAATGATCAATTATCGATTAATCGACTAATCATGCCCATCCCTAATGAGATGTATATCATGAAAATATTGTGTAAATATCATAAGAGATTTGGATATAGTTTCATTGTTTCATCCCTAATCGTGAGCCTCTGTAGCCAGTCTGGCGCCACCTAATGCCTCTGCTCAGTTTCATTTCTGTCCAGCGACTTGGTCAGGAATCAAAATACACTAGATAATTCGCAAAAAACCCCGGAAGTGTGAGTTCAGGCACCAACCAATCAGCAAAGAGCCATACATTCAGTGTTGTCAATGATTCCTGAGATCGAGGATTTAAAGCCGGTGTGAGATAGTATTTTGACCCCGGGGTGAACATAGCGCTATAATAAAGTGACCGCCCCCTTAGGATTTTGACTCCCTTTACTTTTTTCTTTAGTAGTTACTTATATAATCATTATTTCTCATGTCATTTACTTTTATTATATATTGCTACATATTCACTTTCTTTTAAAAGATGTTATTGTCCTTCTTCCTACAGGATTTGGGAAAAAAAACAGTTATCCCTGTTAGCAGCGCATTACAAACGTCACGACCAAATGACAAAAAGTACCCTCCTACCATCGAGCGAATGAATCCTAACACTGCGAGGTCAAACGGTTTCTACGAAGTGAAACCGGCTGATGAATCAAGATAAAGCCTTACCACCATAAAGTGAGCTTTCCCACGATATCGCAATACCGTGAGGTTCATACCGTGATGATATCGTATCGTAAGACTTGGATATTGTTACACCCCTACTGATAATAAACAAGCAGAATGAGCTCCTCACTTTGGAGAGCCAGAAAATCCAGTTGGTTTAAACCTAAATGATTTTCTCTGATGTGAACGGTCACTAATTCAACCCCAGCGCCTTCAGAAAATCATGAATCAGAGCCTGTCCATAAACTGACAACGAGACAAACGTGGATGTGTCCTCGATCTGCAGGTGAAGGCTCTGGAGACACAGGTTCATTTGTGATCGTGGTTTATTTTTAAACCACTACACCCTCCTTTTAACCCATCTTGTTTCCTGTCTCGTATTCTCATTTGAACCCCCCTCATCTGTGTGGGCCGTCCTCATGTAAACACCGTCTCTCCATTAACATTCCTCGGAGCCAAAAAAAGGTCCTCAGAGCAGATAGTGTCTCTCTATTATCACAGAACAATCCCCCGCAAACATGAGCGCTCACAATGGCCCCTCTGTGTCTCCGCTGGAAACCCCACAGCCCCTCTGCACCTCGCTCACCTGCCTCACCTGCCAGTGGGAGTTTTGGGCCCAGTTGAGACACATTAGTGGACTTAAAAGGTCTGGACAGCGCCTGAGATCAAGTCAGTCGTCCAAAAAAACGGTTAAAAATGATGTCTGAAATGAAACAAGCGAAATGCAAGTGCAGAAAAAGTCCAAACATGTGTCAGGTGTCAGGTGCTGCGATTCGGAACAAAAAAGAAGATTCTGTGAGGTATTTAGGAAGATCAGGTGAGGAAGAGGAACAAAGATTCAAAGTATCAAATATAGAAATACTGACTCGATACTGATACTTTCATGCAAATATCAAAAGTCATTAACATATGCAAAATTTAAAGAGGTTTTTGTTCCCTCTTCAAAAGCATGAAGAGGTTTTTTTAGTCGTCCTTGCAGGTTTCAATATTTTAGCGATCTCAACGTTCAAACCCTCCTGTAAGTTTCTGTCCAAGGCTCCGCCCACACGCCAACGTCACACATGCTCCCACTCGACAATTCTCCATAAATACACAAAAGCGGGATACGAAACACGGCAGTTTCACAAACCGGATGTGATGTGCAGTAGTTTGATTTGAAGGAGTGACTTGGATAACAACGCGAGGGGAGAATGCGGGAGTGTCAGAAATGAAAGTGAAACTCATAAAATATGTTAATACGTTGATTTGGGTGAATTATGGCTTTTTCAAAACAATTAAAGGTAACATGGTGATCATATTGTGTTAGGAGTTAATAGACCATAGAAATAAACATGTCAAAACACATCCGTATGTTTTTATGAAATGCCTTCGCCCAAGAGGTTAGATCTGAGGGCGTGTTTACTAAAGAACGTTTGCGGGTAAAAACGACCAAAATATTTTATTGGAAGTGCCTTTTGTTTAGACGGTGACGGCATTTTTGGGGTTTAAAAATGCAAAAACCAACCTCCAGAGTGGAAAAGTTGAACACGCTCCACCATAGTGTTTCCGTCTACTAGAGGTGTGCAAAAATATTGAAATATCGATATATTGCATCACTTAATGTGATGATACAGTATCGATATCTGTATCGCTATATCACCAACAGTATTTTTTGGTATATTTTACTAAATTATTTTGTTACACTGCTACAGTTTTGTTGCTTGTTTAGCGGAAGGAAACTTTTTTATGCGACACATTTGACATTTTCACAGTTTTGATGAATAAAATGTTTGTGTTTCATATGAACTTTGCACAAAAATTGGTTTAACAAAGACTGTTAGTATCACAGACATGATTTAGTCTTTATTTTTATTGAACTGTATTGAATCAATTTGAAATATATCATATTGAATCAAAAGCTCACTGTATCGAGATATGTATCGTATCGTGGCCTATGTATCGAGGTATGTATCGTATCGGCAACTTCATCATGATACACAGCCCTACCGTCTACACTGCCCAAGAGGCAAAACTCTGGTCAGATCTGCTCACGTCGCGTACACCAGACATGTCAAATTCAGGCCTGGGGTCCAAATTTGGCCCGCAATATAATTATATTTGGCCCGCGAGATCATATCAAATCTGTATTAGAGCTGCCCGCAGGCTACAGATACAGGCTATAGAGACATTACTTATTTAAAATGTTGTTATTATTTTATATTTTGCTTGTTCTGGATTCAATGTTTAATCAAAACTATTATTAAACATTTATTTTAAAAGAAAAGCTTTAACATTACATATCTCAAAAGAAGATACATTTTTCAATAAATATTTAGTTTGGCCCATGACTTTGGCCCAGTTTTTACTTTTGGCCCTTTGTGAATTTGAGTTTGACACTCCTGGCATACAAGTTTACATCACATACAAACAGAACACAGAAACAAACATGTCGGATAATTTCCATGCGTCGGACTTTCAGCTCTAATAAATTTACAGGAGGCTCCCAACAAATGTGGAGAATCTGCAGAGATACTATTAGTGAACAGAGAAGGATCTGCAATCACCTCTGTCCAATTCTGGATGCAGGCGAGTCAGACGGATATGGACGAGACCTGGAGAACCTGTCGATGGTGGAACAATTTTGTGGAAGGAGGAGCTGATGAAAATGCGTGGCGTGAAAACTTCTGTATGTCCAAAGACGCTCTTGTTGCTTTAAGTACAAACACACACAATCCAATTCCACACACTTTTGCGTCATCGTATGTGCGTAGATTTCCTCCTGAAAACACTCGTCTAAACGCGGAATATAAAGCGAAGACGCATCGCCACTTTTGCGCCTTCTGTTCAGACCGTCATCATGTAAACGCAGCTTGAGTAATATTGAAAAAATACCTCAGAAAGTACTTGGTTTGATATCGTGTTGATACCAGAAATTTCTATTGTCCATCTCTAATTCAAAGTCGTCATCATAGTATTTGATATGAAAACTTTAAAGTGAGAGTAAATAGTATATTAAGTTACTGCTAAGAGAGTAATATACAGTTTTTTTCCTTGATTAGAAAGTCTGAATCTTTACAAAACGATTTTAGATTTCAGCTGAATAATGTCTGTCTTGTAAAATGTTTTTCCAGATGCTCAAAGTCACGTTTGCGTTCTTCCTTCACTCCGCACTCGGTGGTTTTAAACTCCTATTGTTGCCACATCTGCCTATCTGAGCCACTGGCCCCTCCCACCACTAACACACACACACTTAAGACAAGGTGAGTGAAGTGTCTTGCCCAAGGACACAGCAGAAAAAACAGAACTGCATGTTATAAAGCATTGTATCTAAGTTCTGTCATAATGTCTAAAGCTACTGTGGTAACTCTTGAACTTCGGCAACTGCTGAACATGTGAGCTTCTGAAGCTTACTTTGACACTATAATATGTGTTATTGATATGTTACACTACAGGAAATACACCGTAACTCCAACCTCAACTCCACCAAACAGGAAAAATGATAACGGTTTACAGTTTATCAGAGAAACGGGGTCATAGGAAGGGCGTTCCCACTGTAAATCTCAGATTAATGTAAAGATGACAGATTCTTTAAGGTTGCGTTGATTGCGTTCACACCTGCACAAAGCTGACTCTAAACTGAAACTGAACCTGAAACCAAATCAGGACTAAGACCAAGACTAGACCAAGATGAAACCAGGACTAAACAAAGACTAGACCAGGACTAGACCAAGACTAAACCAGGACTAAGCCAAGACTAGAATAAAAATAAGGTTTAATTTACATTTGCACAATTACTTCAACAAATCTAAGACTAGACCAGGACTAAATCTGAAACCGAATCAGAACTAGACCAAGACTAGACCAAGACTAGACCAGGACTAAACCAGGACTAAACAAAGACTAGACCAGGGCTAGACCAAGACTAGACCAAGGCTAAACCAGAACTAAGCCAAGATAAGAAACAAAATAAGTGTTCATTCACACTTGCACAACCACTTCATCAAACCTAAAACTAAACTGAGACTAAACCTGAAATGCGATCAGGACTAGACCAAGACTAGACCAGGACTAAACCAGGACTAAGCAATGAGTAGACCAAGACGAGACCAGGACTAAGCCAAGACTTGAATCAAACTAAGGGTTCATTAACGCTTGCACAATCCCTCCATCGAAACTGAGAGTAAACTGGGACTAAAGCTGAAACCAAATCAGGACTAGATCAAGACTAGACCAGGACTGAAACAGGACTAAACAAAGACTAGACTAAGACTAAACTGGGATTAAGCAAAGACTTGACCAAAACTAAACCAGGACTAAAGAAAGACTAGACCAGGACTAAGCCAAGACTAGAATCAAAATTAGGGTTCATTCACACTTGCACAATCACGTCATCAAAACTAAGACTAAACTGGGACCAAACCTGAAACTGAATCAGGACTAAACCAAGACTAGACCAGGACTAGACCAGGACTAGACCAAGACTAGACCAGGACTAAACCAAGATTAGAATCAAAATAAAGGTGCATTCACATTTGCACAATCACTTCAACAAACCTGAGACTAAACTGGGACTAAACCTGAAACCAAGTCAGGACTAGACCAAGACTAGACCAGGACAGGGCCAAGACTACAATCAAAGTAAGTGTTCATTCACACTTGCACAATCACTTCTTCAAAATTAAGACTAAACTGGGACTAAACCAAATCAGCACTAGACCAAGACTAGACCAGGACTAAACAGGACTAAGCAATGGCTAGATCAAGACTAGACCAGGACTAAGTCAAGACTAGAACCAAAATAAATGTTCATTCACACTTGCACAACCACTTCATCAAAGCTAAGACTAAACTGGGACTAAACCTGAAACCAAATCAGGACTAAACCAGGACTAAGCAAAGACTAGACCAAGACTAGACAATGATTAAGCCAAGACTAGAACCAAAATAAGCATTCATTCACACTTGCACAATCACTTCATCAATCCTAAAACTAAACCGGGACTAAACCTCAAACCAAATCAAGACTTGACCAAGACTAGACCAAGACTAAACCAGGACTAAACCAAGACTAGAACTCATTACTCACTTCACTAGAATCAAGAATGGTTAATTTCAGTCTTTGAATTTCCAATCTGTACTGAACCAAAGGTAAAAAGGAGTTGTTCAGTTGAAAAACCACTTCATGACATCACAAAGTGTACCATTTTGAGCTTTGGAAATGTAAACAGTCTCTTAAAAGGTTAATGAAACATGTGTGAAGGAAACTAAACAAACATTATAAAATGTCTCAGACTAAAACAGCTCACAGGAGTTAATTTTGTGTAAGATGGAACCTTTAATTTGTTGAGAAAAAAAGCCAGTGAGAGCGAAGAAGACTAGAAGAGGAAGTTACACTGAATGCACCCAAACAAAGTGAGTGGTCACGGTACTGCTCATTAATAACACTGTAATTACGCACCTGTTGTTCTGGCACAATACAACAATTTTTTGCGTCGTAATAACGTGATGCTAACGCGGAGACATGCAAGAGGATGTGGTCAGAGATTTTCACTTCCCAGTACGCTTTTCTTTTTTTTTTTTATTCGAGGGCGTCTTTCTGGGCACCCAAGGGCACCGTAGACCGAGAAAGATCAACAGTCTCCGGCTCTAGCTGACTTTCAACGCAAACAAAACACGAACCAGCGCTCAGTCTACTCCCAGAAGCAACCAGCAACCGCGACAGAGCCAAAAACACGAGCTAAAGCAACCACGAGGGGAGGGAAAAGTAACTTCTTCATATCCAGCGACGTAACCGAGAAACCCCAAAATGCGTAAAAACGGTGTCTTGGATTACCTTTGTATTGCAGCGAGTTGGCGGTGCGTATTTTGAGCGTTCCGGTGATAGACTCCCCCGGGCTGTAGACCACCTTGTTGTTGGTGAAAGTGATGTCAAATTCTTGCAGTTTGCCCATGTCTGCTCGGCGCGCTACGGCGGACAGTCTGCGCGTAAAATGAGAGAGACGGAGAGAGAGCGAGCGATGCTGGCGCTGCTCACCTGCTCCAGCCCCCCTCCCCCAGAGACCAGTGACGTCATGTGACCAGCGCCCAATCACGGCCCTGGGAACGCGGGGGTTATGGAAATGTATGTAAAGTGATATTTTTTTTTAGAGGGGAATCGGACAGTGGAGAAGTGAGAGTAAATATTGGTGTGGAATCATTCACACGCGTAAAATGTCTGGCAAAGGGAATATTCTTGCTTTTTTTAAATCCTTTAATTATTCATATTCCCAAAACTTTTCTTCTGTTTCATTATGTTGACCAAGTCGTCGTTTTGCAAGTCTCAAGTAAGTCTCTTGACATCAAGTCCGAGTCAAGTCCCAAGTCAAATACAGGCAAGTCCAAGTCGTCTGCTTCGAGCTTCAAGTCATTTCAAGTCTTTAAACCAAAAAAGTTTCTTATGTTTCATTATGTTGTGTTTCTAAGCAGAGGTTGGACCAAGTTGTTTTGCAAGTCTCAAGTCTCTCTCCTCAAGTCCGAGTCAAGTCCCAAGTCAAATACAGGCAAGTCCAAGTCGAGTCTCGAGTCACTGGCCCATAAGTCCAAGTCAAATGCAAATCTTTCTTTTTTAATGTTTTGACAAGATCTTAGTGTGAATCATTCTTATGTTTCATTATGTTGTGTTTCTAAGCAGAGGTGGGACCAAGTCATTGTTTTGCAAGTCTCAAGTCTTTGACCTCATGTTCAAGTCAAGCCCCAAGTCAAAGACAGGTAAGTCCAAGGCAAGTCTTGAGTCACCGGCCCATAAGCCCACATCAAGTCAAGTCAATAAGAGTTGTACAAATGCAAATCAATCATTCTTTTTTAAATGTCTTCACAAGATCTTAATGTGAATCATTCTCATGTTTCATTATGTTGTGTTTCTACGCAGAGGTCGGAACAAGTCGTCATTTTGCAAGTCTCAAGTCTCTGACTTCAAGTCCGAGTCAAGTCCCAAGTCAAAAACAGGCAAGTCCAAGTTGAGTCTCGAGTCACTGGCCCATAAGTCCAAGTCAAGTCCAAGTCGTCTTCTTCGAGCTTCAAGTCATTTCAAGTCTTTAAACCAAAAAAGTTTCTTATATGTTTTGTTATGTTGGGTTTCTAAGCAGAGGTGGGATCAAGTCGTTTTGCACGTCTGAAGTCTTCGCCCTCAAGTCCGAGTCAAGTACCAAGTCAAATACAGGCAAGTCCAAGTTGAATTTCGAGTCACTGGCCCATAAGTCCAAGTCAAGTCCAAGTCGTCTGCTTTGAGCTTCTAGTCCTTTTAAGTCTTTAAACCAAAAAAGTTTCTTATGTTTCATTATGTTTCTAAGCAGAGGTTGGACCAAGTCGTTTTGCAAGTCTCAAGTTTTTGACCTAAAGTCCGAGTCAAGTCCCAAGTCAAATACAGGCAAGTCCAAGTCTAGTCTCAAGTCAAGTCATTTCAAGTCTTTAAACCACAAAGGTACCAAATATAGGTTTGATTTTTGCAGTTTACATAAATTTGAAGATAAACTGTACTTAAAAAGTCATGGTATATTTATATATGAGTATTTATATAACAGTTGTACAGATCCAAATCTTTTTTTTTTTTTTTTTTTTTTAATGTTTTGACAAGATCTTAGTGTGAATCATCATCATGGTCAGAATAGAAAGAATTCAGATTTAAAAGAGCTTAATAACAGATATTTTGTCATGGATTCTGCACTGAAATGGTATATTTATATATGAGTATTTATATAAGAGTTGTACAAATGCAAATCTTTATTTTTTAAATATCTTAAATATCCTAAAATTTTAGTATGAATCATTCTTATGTTTCATTATGTTTCTAAGCAGAGGTGGAACCAAGTCATCGTTTTGCAAGTTTCAAGTAAGCCTCAAGTCTTCGCCCTCAAGTCCGAGTCAGGTCCCAAGTCAAATACAGGCAAGTCCAAGTCGAGTCTCAAGTCACTGTCCCATAAGTCCAAGTCAAGTCCAAGTCGTCTGCTTTGAGCTTCAAGTCATTTCAAGTCTTTAAACCAAAAAAGTACCAAATATAGCTTAGATATTTGCAATTTATATGAATTTTAAGATAAATTGTACTTAAAAAGTCATAGTATATTTATATATGAGTATTTATATATAAATTATAATATAATAATAATATATTATAATTATATATATTTATATAAGAGTTGTACAAATGCAAATCTTTCTTTTTTAAATGTTTTCACAAGATTTTAGTGTGAATCATGACATAAGAATAGAAAGAATTCAGATTTGAAAGTGTTTAGTAACAGTTATTTTGTCATGTATTCTGCACTGAAATGGAAGGATAATGTTCTATGCAGTTCCTTCTGTTTTACTGTATTGTTCTGTATATTACTGTAGTACATTTGAGTATCTTAGTACTTCAGTTTCATCCAAAGTATCAAACAGAAGTAGGAGGAACATGTTCCAGTTTGTTCCTGTAAAATTCAGCTCCACATTTATCAACTGTAAACAGAAAAGTATTTTATAAAAAGATATATATATATTTTTAGGAAAAGCATTGAGTCTTCTCAAGTCACAGGCCTCAAGTCTGAGTCAAGTCCCAAGTCTTAGTCCATTTTATCAAGTAAAGTCTCAAGTCCTAAAAATAGTGACTCAAGTCTGACTCGAGTCCAAGTCACGACTTGTAAGTCCCCACCTCTGTTTATTCAAATTCAACTGGTATAAATAAATTAATATTACAAACCGTTAAAGCTCCCATATTATGTAAAAATAGTTCTTGTGAGCTTAAAGTAATGTTCTAATGTTGTTACCTCACTGAAAACAGACCTGGAGTTGTGTTTTGTTTCAGTCACACATGCTTAAGTGACCATTTATTATTAGTCTGTCTACATCTGTAAAGCTCAAAATGCTCTGTTCCACCTTGTGATGTCAGAAGAGGTAGTTTTCAAAACTCCTTTTACCTTTTGTCTAGTAGAGAATGGAAATTCCTAGATTGAAATTATCCAAATGATTCTAGTGAAGGTGTGTGGAGTTTAAAAACACTGGAGCACTTTCTGTATCACCACATGACATCACAAGGTGGAACAGTGTGTTTTCAGTTTGAGAAAAGAACTCAGCCTAAATGTGAAGGTTTGTATGTTAAACATGTGTGAATGAAACAAAACACAACTCCAGGTCTGTTTGTGACGAGGAAACAACATTATAGCACAGATCAGAAAATAGTGTCATATGAGTCTGGATCTGGTCAAGTGGTAACGGAGGGAAACAGGGGCAGATTTTTATATTCAAATGTCTCTTATTCAGAAACTAGAGGAACTCTTGAAATAAGTAAAGTATCAGAATGTAGGAAAGAGTTACACTCCAACAGGGTCAAGTGAAACCTGTGATATTCTTTCAAGTTGTTGACAAAAAATTTAAAAACTCATGTCGGTAACGGAGGGAATGAAATATGCAGCACTTTTGGACAATAAATCCAAACAGTGATAACTCTTGGTTCTCACTTCCATATCCTTAACAAACTGGTTTGAATATTTGCTTCATATAGTTTTCTACCATATGGTACAAGATTAGGTTGAAAAACCTCTTACTTTTTGAGTCATGAGATTTTTTATTAAGAAAGGTCATGGTAACGGAGGGAAAAGTAACAGAGGGAAAATTGTGCAAACAAGTAGAAGGTGCAGGATTTTACATCATTTGTCGCTTTTTTCTTCAGAAAACTTTAATATTACTTCAAAATGAAAGGAAACTATTTCTATAAAATATGTCAGTCCTTCCAAGCAAATTTTTTTCATTTTAAATACTTTTTTTTTTAAAATCATGTACCTTCATCAGCAGTTCAAAGATGGAATAACACAAGATATGATGAAATACATCCATTTATTGACATGATTTGCAGGTCTTTGAAATTTGGGAAATAATTTTTGTTCCATGTTTCATACATGGTCTGTTTAAAACATATGGAACTTTAGAACCAAAAATGTACAGAAAAAAGGTCAACAGTTTCATAAACTAGAGTACATATGTATCTGTTCAATACATTTTTATATCAGATGCATTAACTAGAATTTTTGGCCTTGATGTTTACTTCTGCTTGACCAGACCCATCTGTCACTTTCTGGAGGAGCTCATCATGACTGATTCCATGAAAATACAAAGTTAAAAACATACACTGGATGAAGATGTGTTATAATTAGGGTTGTAACGATATCCAAGTCTCACGATACGATATTGTCACAGTATGAACCTCACAGTACAATATTTATTGCAATATCGTGGGAATGCTCATTCATGATATGGTGGGGAGGCTCATGATGAGGGATATAACAATATCCAAATCTGTCAGTACAATATTTTCACGATATACATCTCACAGTACGATATTAATTGCGACAAACTGTGAATATTCTACTTTTTCCTTCTTTAAGTGTTAGAACTGTTATTTCTTCTTGTAGTCTGCACTGAAATGGAGCAAAGGATCATGGTCTATGTAGTTCTTTGTCTTTTTTTAGTTATTGCTGCACCATAACTCTTAATTTAAGCAAAGAGACTTGTAATTGGATATATTGTGATGCTCCACGATTTTATTGTGACAACTCTGACAATACATTATCACGATATTTGAGTTATTGTTACATCCCGAGTTTTAAGCGCTTTCTTTGTTTTTTGTTGTTGTTTTTTTGGAAGATTACAGCCAAAGGAGATTAAAGTCAGGTCTGTGGAGATGGAAGCCCCCTCTCACTAAGGATGTTTTTTTAGTCCAAGAAAAACATGCTTTTATTTTAGTCTATTTTAAAAGTGAATTAAAAGTTGTGAAGAAAACAAAGAAAACAATACAATAATATGTGTATAATAGTATTTTGCATGTATGATGTATGTTCTGATGTAGTAGTCTGGTTCACATTTTAACATAGTTCTGGCTGCAGGGCTCTGTGCTGGATGGAAAATGTGCGCTTGCGCCCTCTGCTGGTAACAGTGGGGAGTGAAGGAGTTTTAAATGACAAATGAGCAGCATCAGAATCAGGACCAGAACAGGACTAAACCAGGACTAAACCAGGACTAAACCAGGACTAGATCAGGACCAGAATATGAGTAAACCAAGACTAGATCAGGACCAGAACAATACTAAACCAGGATTAGACTAGAGCTACACCAGGACCAGACCAGGACTAAACCAGGACTAAACCAGGATTAGACTAGAGCTACACCAGGACCAGACCAGGACTAAACCAGGACTAGACCAGGACTAGATCGGGACCAGACGAAAATTAAACCAGGACTAGACCAGGGCTAGATCAGGACAAGAACAGGACTAAACCAGGACTACACGAGGACTAAACCAGGACTGAACCAGGACTAAACCAGGACTGAACTGGACTGTTGTATTTATGTGTAATAAAAACCTGTAATCAATCAAACGCAAACCACATCATTTAAAGCCATACTGTGGAACCTTCCGGACAAGTTACATAACACCTCCTCATTTGAAAAGAAAAACAAAATTGCAAACCGTTCCTTTTGACCGAGCGCACGTCCTTGTCTCATCAGTCTCATCAGCTGCACGGAGGCCGGTTTCCATGGTGACAGATGAACGCGGTGGTTGCCTGGTAACACTTGTGTCCGTGCATCTCTGTGTGCGCGAGGAGGCATTTGATCTGGTCCTGAGATTATCTTGTGCTTTTGCTGTGTCATGTTTCAAGTCCGGTCCAGCATATGTCCCACGGGAAGCAACGGGGCAGCCACATGTCCCTGAAATAATACTCCCTACTTCACCCCAGTCACAGACGTACAATCAACTAAATCATTGTTTCCCAAAGACTGGATCGCGACCCTCTGGTGGGCCCATATTTTGAGATCTAAATGTTATGTGTTAGCTCGTCATAGAAGTAAAAATATTCCTACGGAGTAAGAAAGCTTTCAGACATATTGAAATCTGTGCATATTTGTTGGTAGTTGTGCATAAAATAAATATTTGAAAACTCTCAAATGAGTCCAGTTGTACATAAAATATATTGTGTGTATGTCAAATGTGAGGAGAGCCCTTGTTTTTTTTAACTCTGTATGTATTTTATTTGTGGTGATTTTAGTTTTGATGTGTTTTTTTATACTGGAGTTGAAGGACTGGGTGGACTGAACTAATTGAACATTCCCTCCCACCCGATATTATTGGCTGTTGCCGTAGCAGCAGGGGCTTGAAAAGACAGAGGGCATGAGTGGGGAGTGGACCTGGAGTGTGCACGTGCGACACTGGAAACGGAAGAGACGGGGCAAGACAGGTGCAGGAGTGGGAACGGGCGAGGCTGGACCGGCTGGACCAGGCAGAGGACGCGCCGACAAGGACAGATACAAGTAGAGTAGGGTGACCAAACGTCCGTTTTCCCCTGGACATGTCCGTATTTTGCGTCTTGTCCAGGGCGTCCGGGTTTTTTTTTTTTAAGTGATACAAATGTCCGGGTTTTCAGTACAGTTCATTGGGGGCATTAAACTGAGCGTCTCTCGTAGCGTCTGTGACTCAGAAGGAGCGAGACACAAACAGTCGGTCAGTCTGCAACATACCGAAGTGTAAATGCGCATTTAACAATGACTTGTACAAGAAATTCTCAGTTTTCCATCCTGGACGGGACAAGTGGGAGGCCAATGTGCACAGGTTGCGAGGTGAGAGTACAGTGTTCCTTTGTTTATCGTGGGGGTTATGTTCTAAAAATAACCCGCGATAGGTGAAATCTGCGAAGTATCAACTTCATATTTTACAATTATTCTATCTGTTTTAAGTCTGTAAAACCCCTCAGCACAAACTTTATACACTTTTCTCACACAGGACAATTACAACATTTTTACATCCTTCTTAAAACTTATTGCTGCTGTCGTCCTTTTGTTATTTTCCTCCTTCTTTATGTAACGAACCCAAGATTCATTTATTCCGTAAAAGAGCCCTACAGCGCAGAGTCCTGCACAGGTCCATTTTTGGAGACCTGCAGTACAACACCACAGCTCAAGCATTTGCGCTGCCATGGACTGAACCAGGACTAAACCAGGACTAAACCAGGACTAAACCAGGACTGAAACAGGACTCACTGTCGGCGTGGGCTTGGAGGTGACTGCAGGAGAAAGGACCGATGGAGAGCTCCTCACCTCACGGAGGTAAACGCGACAAATGCCTCATCACACTTTGCAGACAAACTGCTCGGCGTTCTCTCTCTTAAGTCCAAGATTAGTCCTGGTTTAGACCTGGTTTAGTCCTGACCCACCTGTGTGTTAAAAAAACAAAACAAAAAAAACATGCAAAAACTTTACGAAACAAAAACGACTGTAGCTCAATGTCGAGGTCCCACCTCCCACCCCCAGTAAGGTGTCCGGGTTTTCACAAATGGAAATATGGTCACCCTAAAGTAGAGGAATGTATCTGGGGGACCTTATGGGCATGCGGGAGGCCAGACATTAGATCAGACCAGACTAGAGTTAAGAGGCACTCTGTTTCCGCAGCAGCTCCGGAGCCGGAGGACCTGTGGCGGAGCGGAGGCAGAGGCCCAGACACGGGGGGCCTCCACGTCTGGGCCTCCATGTTTGCTGCAAACTCGGGATGATTTAGGCAGTGAAAGGTTTCCTTTTTAGTCTTTCCTGTGGATCAATCCTGCCCATCGCCTTCACCTTTCACTATTTTTCAATTCCATTGAGAAGGGAAACAGTTTGAACAGAGGTTTGCAGTCACACACATCTGATTCCCTTTTGCATTATGAAGTTCGCAAACACATTTCTCGAGTCGTTTTCCGCTGTTAGGATCCAACAACCACACAATTACGATGTCCGAATCTAAAAACTAAAATATGACAATAGCAGAACCAGAAACAAAAGTGATATGGTTCAAAAGACTAGAAAAGATCGACTTTGACAAGAGACACATCCCACTGGGAAAACAAACATGGAGGTTTGATGGTCACTTTTTCAGAAAATCCTTCCCAGTATGAATTGCACAATGACCGGAAGTCTGAGATTCTTGATGCGTGTATTAGCAGATATCAGCGTTCTCTGCATGTTTAGACTGAAACATTCACGGCTACAGCCACAGCGAGCATCAGTCTTAACCTTCATCTCAGCTGCATTTCAAGTAGGCTGACTAAAAGTTCCTCAGGATGCTGAAATGTCCCGGTTTACACCAAACACTATCAAACTGTCCTTGATGTCGTAACTTTTCAATTTGTATTCTGATGGATAAAATACACACAATATATTTTATGTACAACTGGACTCATTCGAGAGTTTATGAATATTTATTTTATGTGCAACTACACTCAAATACACACAGATTTCTCAGATATGCACGGATTTCTATTCTATGCACACAACCATTTCTGAAAGCTTTCTTACTCCATATAGTCCTACTTTAATAATATACACAGTTAGTATACTCGTGCACACCGTGAGGAAGTGTCCGGGGTCCCTGTTTAGACTGCTGTCCCCACGACCCGGCCCTGAATAAGCGGAAAAAAAAGATGGACAGTTTATATGTTTATGAATGATGTGTTGTTTTTACAAGGAGAGGATCCGACTGAAATGTGTGAGGAGGAAGGTTTGGGCTCCATCACAAAAGACTAATTTAATTCTGTCAACTGGACAAAAGTCTGAGAAGAGTGAAGACACTTGTTCAAGAGACTTCTTCACGTCTGACAGGGTTCTGGAAGTCACTGCCTTCTCTCTGTCTGATGGAGGAGCTAACTGCACTGAAAAGAAAAAAGAAATGGATTTGTATTTCACTTCATTCATGCTGATTTCAGTAATCATCCGTAAAATGTCTTTTGCCTCTGAGCTTCAGAAAATATGGAGTTTGATTTTCCCCAGGATTGCGGCGCCACAGGTAGAAGTCCTGCACAGTTTAAAGTTCATAAATCACGTCCAGACTGGTTCAAAGCAACTGTGCCGTTAAATCAGGTTTAGGACAACCGCATGTTCTAATATGATCATGTCAGGGCACGTTCACTATGACATAACATGTGCTTTTTGGTTTCTTTTCATACAGAACTACAGTACTGTGTCCTTAACTGCACTACAGTACTCTATACTACAGTACTGTGTCCTTAACTGCACTACAGTACTCTGTACTACAGTACTGTGTCCTTACTGCACTACAGTACTCTGTACTACTAGTCCTTACTGTACTACAGTACTCTGTACTACAGTACTGTGTCTTAACTGCACTACAGTACTCTACTACATACTGTGTCCTTACTACTACAGTACTCTGTACTACAGTACTGTTGTCCTTAACTGCACTACAGTACTCTGTACTAGTAGTACTGTACTACAGTACTAACTGCACTAGTACGTAACAGTACTGTGTCCTTAACTGCACTAGTACTGTACTACAGTACTGACTGTTTCAAGTACCTGTCCTTAGAGGTTGTATAGAGGATTTTCCAAGGAACGAGAAATCCAGCGACTGTTTGTCCTTTTTCAAATGTTGCGCATGCGTGAAACCACCCCCCCTCCCCTACAGCTCCTACGTAGAAACGCTCCTCCCTCCTCCTCCTTACGCCAGAAACAGGTTTGTTTACAGCCGGTGCTGCACATGACTTGTAAACAACTAACTACAGTGTTGGTTAGGCAAGACGGAGAAGTGAGGAGCGGGGGGAGCGGGTGTGCGGACATTTCGTGCGCGAACAAGAAGTGAGGAGCAGGGAGAAGAGCGGAGCAGGGAGAGAGGAGAGAGGAGAGAGGAGAGGGAGAGGAGCGGTGCGCGGAGATTCCGTGCCCGGAGAAGAAGTGAGGAGCAGGGGGAAGAGCGGAACGGGCAGCGGGGACAGGAGCAGGAAAGGGGAGCAGAGAAGGTTGCGCGGAGATTCAGTGCGAATGAACTAGCTACAACACGCAGCAGCAAGCGGACTCTTTCTTTGCCTTGAAAATTACGTTTTCAGACATAGGATATCGCTTTCGTGTCCTGAAAAACGTTTGACTAGCTCTTGGAAATAAAGTACGTTTTCATAATAAGCAGAAGTTTCCTGTCCAGGAGTAATTCGGTGACCAGTGGTTCAGTCTTTAGACCCTGCGTCTGCTTCAGTCGCACCATCGCTGGAATGAATCTTCAAGAATCACCTTAGTTTGGCTTCGCTGCTTTTCCCCTTGTCTTCTTCTTTCAGCGACCTCAAAAACGGACTTTCTTTTGCGGCGAACTGCTCCTGGATTCTTGTCGCCATTGCAACAAACTTTGTGCGAACTGCGAGGAAGATATAGGTCAAAAAAAGCCGCTAAGAACTGTTGCGTTGGTGGAGTAAACAGCGTCTGTGCGTCTTGCGTCTGTGGACTGCGTGACAGTCGTACGTAAACCACGTACCGGCGGCGCGCAGGCAAGTCAGTTACGCTAGAAATGTAGGGAGATTGATTGACAGCCTGTCAGCTCACAGATAACGAGGCAGTGTCGTTATCTATTGGCAAATGTTTAGCCCCACCACGTCCAGAGTTGATGAATTTTTACTCTTTTTTTTTGGTCATCATAATTACAAGGCTACTGCACCTCTATAATGTTATCATTGACAACTTGAAACAAAAAAATAAATAAATAAATCCTCCATACAACCTTTAACAGGACTAAATCATGCTGCGTGGACATGTCTCCTCATCTTCTATTAATAACATTTTTAATACGGTTAAGTAAAGTCTGGGCTTTTTATTTTCTTTTAGTAGACAAATCGTCTCATGTGAAGATTTCCTCGTCTTTGTTTCTCTACAGCAAATCAAGTAATCCAAAGTATTCAGATTACGTTACTCACTTTAAGTAATTTAATGGATTACGTTACAAACTACAGTTTGGGGTATGTAATCTGTAATCTGTAGGGGAATACATTTTAAAAGTCACCTTCCCAAAACTGTAGATTATATACTCCACCTTCAGAAAACTCAGTCTCATCTGACCTCTGAAGCTAAGCAGGGCTGAGTGTGGTTAGTGCTTGGATGGGAGACAGATGGCTGAGAATACCATTGTGTCCTTCGGCAAGACACTTCACCCACTTTGCCCAGAATGAATGTGACATGTGAGGAACTTTGTGTTTTCTTCTAGTAAAACAACTTTGTAAAAAACTAAATAGTTTAATGTCCTGACATGTTTGGGTGGAAGCACTTCTGCTCTGGTCAGAGGTGTCATTGCTGTGACATGTCTCTTATCTGCTGCTGTTCAGGTGAGCTCAGTTTGGCAGATCTGGCCCATCTATCAGACTGACCATGTGTCACTGGTGCTGGTCAGAAGAGAGTCTCATGTATGAGCCAAGGTAAACGCCCCCTCATCTCTGCTGACGGTCTGTGCTCCTGCTTCCTGATTTCAGAGAGCAGCACGTGACTGTAGGCATGTTCAGTCTGATAGATCTGCCACCGTCAAACTGAGCTCCTCTGAACAGCAGCAGATAAAACACGTCACAGCAGAGACACCTGTGACCAAAGAGGAAGACCAACCACCCAAACATATCAGGGAAGAACTTTATTTTTATTATCCTAAACCTTGTGTGGTGTGCAGTGTGAAACAGTCAGACAACAGGCAAGTTTCAGCTGACGTCATTGTTATTAAAAGTCCCCGTTGCATGCTGGGAAATATTTTGGTTGGAGGCAAGAAACACGGTAGCGGTCAAACACAGTGCGTAACCTCACGTATTTATCCCCGATAATGGTACATTCCTGCTGCATTATCGGATGCACAAATAGAAGCACGGAAGAAGGAAAATGTCTTTTTCGTATTCTGAGTGAAAAGAACCACTAACGTTGAATTAAACGGCTTTCAAACATTCACAGAGCAAACGTAGAAGATCCTAACAAACTGTGGACTCCAACAAGTTCAACAACACATCGAGACTCTTGGAGGTTTTCATCTTTTCTGCTGTGAATGGCCCAGGAGTTTCCACCAAGTCATTGTGGATATCACCAAAGTGAATATTTGTCCAGGTAGATGGAGATTCTGACCAGAAATTTGGTTTGGTCCACCTTTTGTCAGGGTTGAAAAGGGTGATTTGTCGTCCGTCGATGCTTATGACCAGTTTCTGGTCAAATGGTCTTGGGTCCTCTGCTGTTAGAGTGGATAAATAACCAGGATCAATACCCTTTACGTGCTTTCTCGCTCTGTCCGTCATGTTGAATTAGTGTTTCTTGCCGCCGACCAAAATAATTCCCAGCATGCAACGCACGTGCTTTTGTCAACAATGAAACTCACCTATACACTATATGATATGATTTTAAAATGTTAATAGTAATAGAGAGTTTATGTAGAGAGGGTAGTACTTAGTTATATTTATTCAGGTACTTTGACTTTAGTAACTCTTTAAAGACATTTTACTGCTCAGGGTATTTCTCTAGCAGCATCATTTTACTCCTACTTGAGTAATATGTATTATTGAAGTAACAGTACTGTTACTTGAGTAAAAGTTGTGCTTCCTCTTCACACTGTGAATAAATCTACAAGTGACAAAAGCTTTATGTGACAATATGAAATGATTTGGACATTTGTGTTTCTTGCCACTCCTTCAAATCTGATTTAGTTTTTGTTTTTTTGATTTTGTGTTTTTGTCCTTTGAAAATAACTCATTTTGTGTATATGTAATGTTTTGTCCTTCACGTTGCAATCACTTCAAATTATAAATCAAATGTTTCCTCCTGACAGTTTTTCTTTAAAAAGCCCATATTACTGTATTTTCTGATGTTCTAATCATGTTTCCTCATCACCACAACTATGAACTTGAGGAATATCATTTTGCAGTAATGTAATTAAGTACATTTTTTGTCTACTTTATTCCCCTCTATGTCCATGTAATGTAATGAATAGATTAGTGGTGTAACTGTGGTGCTTGTTTAAATAATTACAATGCCAGAGGAAAGCCCTTTGTTGATTTTCCTTCTCGTTTTGGCTCGGCTCTCCTCTGCCGCTCTGACCTCTCATTGGCCTATTCATACATTATTCATTAAAGGCCTAATCCCACGTGTCCTTGTCAAACTCATCGAACAACGCGCTGACAATACGGTCACCTTCTCAGAATGAAGAGCTGCTGTTACCGGACCTCTCCATGGGGGAAAAAAAGTATCTCTGGCCTCCTCTAGTGGTCAAATACTGTATCTTCTTTTTACTGCATCAATCATACTTCATCATTAAAAGAGGTTTGGAGTTTGAATTTCACACACATGACCTGACTGTCTCCCCTAATATGAAGTAAACATGTTCAAATCAAATAGAGTTTTTACTGGTAACAGCATCTCCATGGAGACAAACAAGGGGCGGACCCTCTATCAGAAAAGTGACATAGTGCCCCATTAAATAGTAAGTCAGTAAGTAAGTGTTTATTTATATTGTGCTTTTCACAGACATATGTCACAAAGACGCTTTACAGAGCATTATTCAGTCACTCCATACCCAGTGGTGGTAAGCTACTACTGTGTTCACAGTTAACCTGGGGCTGCCTGATGGAAGCATGGCTGCCAATCATGCCCCCCCCCACAACTTTTTTTTTACATCAAAACAGTGACTCAGTTCTCAGTAGGGTTGTCAGATTCTGTAGATTAGGACCCTGCATTTGGTTCCATATCTGGCCAAATATTTGGATCCAAATTTTGTACAAATTAATTCACATTTTGAGGTTGAAAACTGAAACTTGAAAATTGCCCTATAGGGTCTGTACTATCACACAGAACCAAATAAATAAGGCGAACTCGAATAATTTGTCATTTCATTCTGCAATTCTGCAAACATAAACTGCATTTAAAAAAATAAACTTTAAAAAGTGACTTAGAAAGTCCAGCTCCACTGTGTGTGTGTTGGCGTCATTAAAGATGTGCCCGTGTCTTTGACTCCTGCAGTAGAAACCGTTTCTGATCTTCATTCTTTGTTCAGCTACAGTTAAAATCTTGAATAAGCTTCACCTCCTTTCAGTAACATCACTGACACTTTCCTGGAATGCACAGTTTTAGTTCCTTCTGAAAGTCTGCATCATCAGCCCAGTCTGCTGCAGGGGAACTGTTCAGAATGTTTTTGGCAGATCAAGAGCTTTGAACATGGTGCTGGTGGAGACAAACTCACTGATCTGTTCCCTTCATAATTTGTTTGATTAAGAGCATCACATCACTTTTGTGGAACCTCTGAACTTTCCTTTTCCATCATATGGTGAACCATCAGCTTTTTCTGTTCTTCTTTCACATTGGAGTGGAAGAATACCAGGCCAAACATTTCTCCACTCAAGTACCAAAGACGTCCACCCAAAGCCGTTAAGGTACTTTCTTATTTTTATTCTTTTCTTATTATTACTTTTGTATTTTCATATTGTGAAGCTTCTTAAGGAAAACCAAATCATCTGCAGGAGCTTTAAAACTTCATGCAGCTTGAGCAACCTCTAGAACATTTCATTTTTCTTCCAAATTTCTTCCTAAATCATCTTTTGGGTGTTAAAACCTAATGCAGGGTTCTAATCGAGGTTATCTGAAACTTTATTTTTTACCATGTTTTTTTTAACACTGGCCAGTTTTACTCTGCCCATCTCTGATTACTACAAAATGAAATGATAAAAACACACCACACAACAATTTAGATTTAATTTAATAATATTTAAATACACAACATGTACAAGATATGGCAGTAAACAATGACACACTCACAGTACTTTGAAATAAAGCTACAGTAACATCCTACGACTACCCCGCTCTACTCTTTGTCGAACATGTACTCCTTCTCGAAGTCGTACTCTTTGTCCTGCTCGTCCGGGTCTATGAGCATGGTCTCGGCCAGGATCATGGTGACGGAGTAGGGGTCACAGTTGGCGGCGGGTCTGCGGTCCTCGAAGTATCCCCTCTTCTCCTGGCCCACGTGGCGAGGGATGCGGATGCTGGCGGCGCGGTTGGCTACGCCGGTGGAGAAGTCGTGGATGCTGGAGGTCTCGTGGTGGCCCGTCAGGCGCCTCTGGTTGTCCCGGCCTCCGTTGGGGTCGTACAGCTGGATGTGCTTCTCGTGGCGTTTGGCGAGCTTCTCCGTGGCCTCCTCGATGAACCTGAGGAGGAGAAGATGTGTTAAGATGTGGAACTCAAGAGCGCTTTGATATAGACTAAGGTGGTCAAAAGTATCGAAAATCTGATACTGATCAATACCAAAACTATAATATTGAAACTAGATACTCATTTGAGCTGCTAGTGATACTAAGATGTCACATTCACAGGACAGAAATAAACTTTTCCTATGGACTAGTACACGCCCATGGACCACTTAGTTGAGTATCGAGTAGGGGTATAACGATATCCAAGTCTTACTGTACGATATCGTCATGGTATGAACCTCAAGGGACGATATTTATGAAGATAATATTACGATAATAAATAAACGATAATAATAAACTATATTTATTAAGATGAGGAGGCTCACGATTAGGGGTGTCACAATATCCAAATCTTTCACGATATGCGCAATATTTACTCAATATTTTCATGATATACATCTCACGGTACGATATTTATTGCGATATTTTGTTGAGGCTAACAAAACCTCTTAAAATGCCTTGACAAGACTTAATCTAAACAACTAAGACTTAAAAGTGTTAGAACTGTTATTTCTTCTTGTAGTCTGCACTGAAATGGAGCAAAGGATCATGGTCTATATGTAGTTCCCTCTGTGTTTTTTTTAGTTATTGCTGCACCATAACTCTTCATTTAAGCAAAGAGACTTATAATTCGATATATTGTGATGGTCCATGATATTATTGTGAGAACTTTGACGATACAGTAGCACGATATTTTAGTTATTGTTACATCCCGAGTATCAAGTCTTTTTCTTAGTAGAGAAATCGAGTGTACGAATAATCATTAAAAACAAGTGGGCACAGCAGATATTGCACAGCTCTCTGCAAACCTCTAGGGGGCCCCAGGGATTCAAAAAGCCGTGCTCAACGCTGCTATGTGAGTCTTGCTAATATTTACCACTATTTATGAATAAATATGCAACAATTATTGACTCCTTTATCAATACCATAAGTGCACTGTCTGTTATTTTGTATAAGTTATAAATATTTTTGTTCAATTTAAAGCCATCTCTGCTTGTCTCTGTGGAGATGTTGTTGTTTTGCCTTGAAATGTAACTCACTCTTTTTCACTGACAAAATTTTTAAACTTTTCCATGACTTTTTCATGACCTAAAGTGAATTTTCCATGACTTTACAGCACCTACATGTGTAGAATTGATCAGACTTTTACGGCTAAATATCAAATGTGAACTCTTTCCGCTCCCCTTATGGTTTGGTTTTATAGTTTTTTAACATTCAAAATCCTGTCAGTGCATTTATTGTGGTCTCTTTTAAACAAAAGGCGCATCTATTCACAAATAATAAGATCGAGGATTAAAAGAACAAAGAGAATGTTTGGTGAATTTTATCAAGGGGAAAGACGTTATTGTCCTTCTTCCTGAAAGGATTTGACGCATTACATACATCATGACCAAATAGCAGCGACTGGTTAAATAAAAAAAATAAAAATACCCGCCTACCGTCGAGCGACCCTGTACCTATCTCCATGGATAAAGCAGGTGACCACCACCAGACCAGCTCACAGATCAGATCTGTGGAGAGGTCACCTTGCTGTTTTTCATGGTATTTTTAAGCAATTAAAACGTCCAAAATGAAATAAACAGTAAAGGCAAAAGGCAAAGCAATAAAATCTGTATGAGGACTAAGCTCTGGAACACTCTGCACCCTCCATATCCAAACATCAACCCCACGGTGGAGGGTTTTAAGGCTCGTCTTTATTCTCTGGGTTTTAACACTGTGTGAGATGTGTGCTCCTCTGTGTATTTCATTTCATTTTGTTTATATATTTTATTTATTCATTTTTATATTATACATTTTTAGATACATAATTTTTAGCTTTATGCATTTTAACACTTTAGATTTTTTTTGTTTTTATTTATGATTTTCTGTCTTTTATTGTATTAATTTGTCTGTGCAGCACTTGAAACTGTCATGTGTATAAAATGTTCTCTGTGAATAAAGATCAGATTGAATAAAGTGGATTGGACGAGTGTGCAGATTAACCTCCATCATAAAAGTAAAACCGTGCATCTTTGTTTACTTTTGATTATAATCATACCTAGAGATGAGCAGGACTTCCACATTTCTTATGGCGTGTTTGATTAATTCGATCACATTTGACTCGCACTTAATCAGTATTTATAAAGTTCTGATATACTTTTGATCAGTAAAAGGTGGTCATACGTACTTGAGTCCTCCCTCTTCCCTCATGGCCTTGGTGCTGACGTTGGTGTGGCAGCCCGCTCCGTTCCAGTTGCCCATCATGGGTTTGGGGTCGAGGGTCGAGACCACCCCAAAGTCCTCACACACGCGGTGCAGGAGGAAGCGCGCCATCCATAGGTGGTCCCCCATGTCCAGGCCCTCGCACGGCCCGATCTGGAACTCCCACTGTCAACACAACACACACACACAACACACAACACACAAGATTCTGTTTAGTCACGAGAGCCATTAACACATTTGGATCTGTTATAATGTGTTATAATGTTGTTTCCTCATCACAAACAGATCTGGAGTTGCATTTTTTTTTGTTTTTGTTTGTTTTCCACATGTTTAACACACAAACCCTGCAGATTTAGCCTTTAGTTCTTCCCTCTGTACCACCTTGTGATGTCATGTGGTAATAAAATAAGTGCTCCACGGGGTTTTTAAACTCCATACATCTTCACTAAAATCATTTGGATCATTTTGAGACCTGGAATTGCACATCTACAGGTAAAAGGAGCTGTTAACATGAAAACTACCGCTTCACGACATCACAGTCCAATCCAGTCCAACTTTATTTGTGTAGCACATTTTACCTAGCCTGGTTCATCAGCTGTTTTCAATTTGTGGAAACCGTGTGACCTGACAGCATTAGGATTTGTTCACTCAATGGTAGGCGGGTAGTTTTTTTATTTGACCAATCGCTGCTATTTGGTCGTGACGTATCTAACGGGACTAACTGGTATATTAAGCTTCTCCCAAATCCCGTAGGAAGAAGGACAATAACGTCTTTCCCCTTGATAAAATTCACCAAACATTTTCTTTATTCCAGCTTTAAATCCTCAATCTCAGGAATGGTTGACAACACTGAATATATGGCTCTTCACTGATTGGTCGGTGCCTGAATTTGCACTTCCGGGGTTTTTGCGAACCGTCTAGTGTATTCTGATTCCTGACCTAGTCGCTGGAGAGAAATGAAATTGAGTCTAGGCACTAGGTGGCACCAGCCTGGCTAGGTAAAAGGAGCTGTTAACATGAAAACTACCACTTCATGACATTACAATCCAATCCATTTTACCAACACAAAGTTTCCAAAGTCCTGCACAGGGTAGGCAGAATATAAGTGAACACATTAAATAAAATAAAGCATAAAATAAATAAATAAGCAAGTCTATGAAAAATACTAATACTAAAATTAACAAATGGCAAATAAAATCCATAAAAGACAAGACAATTGTCACGCCGTGTTAAAAGTCGGTGAGTAAACGTGAGGTTTTAAATGAGACTTAAAGGAATCGACTGAAGGGAAGCTCTTAATGTGAGGGGGAGAATGTTCCAAAGTTTGGGGCCAACCACAGAAAAAGCCCGGTCACTCCAGAGTCACCCCAGACTCAATCCAGGGTCACTTTTGAGTCTTGTTTTTGGGGCGATAAGTTGGACGCTGCCCTCAGACTTCAGAGTACGAGAAGTAGTGAAGGGAACAATGAGGTTTTTGAGAAGATAACAACATTATAACATGGCTTAAAGCTCACAAGAGTCCATTTTGCGTAACATAGGAAGGAATATTTAAAGTGCCCATTGTTTGACTTGATATATGACATTATTACGCTTCAGTACCTGTGATGGCATGACTTCTGCGTTGGTGCCGTAGATGTTGACCCCGGCGTACAGACAGGCTTTATAATGACACTCCACGATGTCTCTGCCGTACGCACAGCCCGCCCCCACACCGCAGTAGTATGGACCTGCACAACAGCACACACGAGACGATTATATTATTTGATTATTATATTATTTTATATTGCTGTAGGCTGGTTGGATTCAAGTTCAGGATGTGGTCGACTTGTCAATGCTTCATATAAGCTGTGTGTGCAAATGCAACACATGAAATGTTTGCACCAGAAGCAACTGACACTTCACGCGTCACTCTGATTGACTGAATCCACCAGTCATTCTCTCAGAGCATGACAAAGAATGACCAAGAAGAGGAGTGGGCAGGAAGGGTTTGAGTCTGGAGCTCCATTAAAAAGATTCAGAACCACTGAATTGATTTCTAACGATCTCTTCAAAATGGCATCACAGGAATGAGATCATAAGTCTGTTTTTTATCACCATAAGTACATGCCCACTTAACAAACCAAAACATGGATCATTGTGTGAGATGTGAACAAGCCACTGAAGTGCTGCCATGGACGGAGAACATTTACAAACTCATTTGTAATATGATGTAGACCAAGAACTAATTTTGTCAAGGGAGAAATGTAGTTTTATTAAAAAAAAAAAAAAAAAAAAAATAAATATATATATATATATATATATATATATATATATATATATATATAATATATATATATATATATATAAATAAATAAAAAATACAGTAACCTTACCATACACCTTAGTTGTGAATATACATTTTAACACATTTAAAATTTTTGATAATTTTAAAGTTTGTTATTAGAGTAACCTTGAAAAGGAGTTGCCATTTTGTGACTTCTGGCCTCATTATGGATACAAATACTGCTTGTCCTAACTGTGCCTGCTGTGGCAATATGTGTTTATGCAAATGAACGCGGGACATTAATCCTCAGGGCTGTGCTCAGTCGGACGCCTGTAGTCTGGTCCAATGCCCAGTCTGTCTTTAATAAGAGTTACCTCAAATGCACCACAAAAGTACAACATACATGCAGTTACACACATACACAGCTCTACTTTACATTTATTATTCATTTATTACAGGTGGTTTTAGATCTTAAAAATACCTAAAAAAAACAAGAATGGGGTTGCCTCTCCATAGATCTGACTTGTAACTTGGCCTGGTTTGGCCTCTATGAAGATAGAAAGTGTTTAATGCCATACTGTGAAACATTCCACACAGAGCAATAACATCTCCATGGAGAAAAGCATTTGACAAACCCTCCATTAGAAAAGTTACACAATCCACCTTTATGCCTCATCTTTACAGAGAATTGAATGATGTTTTTTGTGAAGAAATGTTACTACCCACCATTTTTTATCTGTCAATATCACTTTCATTCAGCTCTTTTCTCCACACTGGTTTCTGTACTAACAATAGCTGCCTGACTCCATGGTTCCTTTCAGACTGCTCCTGTTACAATACCAGTCTCAAATTGCCACACATTTAGCTTGTTGATTTTTGGGGAATGGAGTTTTTTCAAAGAGGCTCTAACCGATTATTATCTAGAAGAATGGTCTCAACCACCCTCTATTATGACCGCAGTTTGCAGTTATGTGGAGCTGGATCATGTAATTCAAAAACGATTTCTTGCTGCTCAAATTCTTACAATGGTGAAGTGATTCCAAGTTGGCTCCAAGACTTTATTTTTGCTATTATCTGCAGCAATTAGCATTAGCACTATTTCAGATTCAGTCATTATCTTCTATAACGATAATTTCTTTGTGGAGAGCTGAAACGTGTATGTCAAAATATTTCCTGTTACTGTGGAGTTATGATAAACCATTACAGGGAAGGTTGGCAGTTCACTCCCAGCTCTAACCAATGCATATGTGTTATTGTGTCCTTGAGCTAAACTCTTCACCACCACCAGGCACAAATTGGCTATTCATGAGTTTTAAGCTATGGCAATAGTACTCTCTGTTGGCATAATATTTAAAGAGCCCATGTTAAACTATTTTCTGATCTATGTTATAATGTTGTTTCCTCATTACAAACATATCTGGAGTCGTTTCATTCAAACATGTTTAACACACAAACAAGTGCATATTTGGGCTCAGTTCTTCTCTCAAACAGAAACACTCAGTATAGTTAGTTTTGCATTGTTTTCATACATTTACACAATTCAAATTAAATATATCTTTGAATGGGGAAAAGGTCCTCTCAAAATCGGAAGGAATCATTTGTCTGAAACCCATGAGTACAGTAATATCTTACCACGGCTGAACTGAAAGAGTGAAGGAATGATGCACAAAAGCATCTGGAGAAGTGCTACGAGAAGTGCTAAGATTAATGTATTAAAATCCAATTTTCAGAGCTTTTAACCATGTTATAGTTGTTTCCACTTTTCATTTAGCGTCTCAAAGTTGTATTTGATTTGTGCATGTTTGAGTAAACTTTAATCACTTATTTTCAAGATATATTGCCAATCAACCTGTTTTCACCACCACTGGCATACGCCCACTGCTCTGTATTTACCTCCTCCTTCAATTTTATTTTTCTTGATCAAGGATTAGATGTAGGATTTTGGCAGCGTTGTGCAGCTAGTGTGATCTGTGGCTGTCAGTCAGAGTTTACGAGTCTTTGTTGTGATGACATTTACAAGGCACCACAGTTTTTTAACACAGATGTTTCTTTTATGAAATCATTTTAGATGAACATTGCGACTTAAAATGTGCAAGTTAGAACATAATGATCCATGGATGTGATGCTGTAGATTATAACTATTTAGCAGTCTGAAGTACCATATGTTCTTTAATAAGACAGACGTTGTTGTTGTGTCCTTAGGCAAGACACTTAACCTCCCTTGCCCCCAGTGTCTGCCTACATTGGTGTATGAATGTGTGTGTACATGGGTGAGTGGTTCTTTGATATAAACCACTTTGAGCGCATTTCAGGTGTAAAAGTACGATATAAAAGTGTGACCATTACTATTTTACCATTAAATTATTGAGTTCATCAGCAGCCTATTGGAAAAACATGCACATCCCAGTACACACAGATTCCTTCTAAAGATTTACAGACAGGACATATCCGCTCATGTTGTGGTCACTGTCTGAGCTGGTGACAATAGACATGGTTACAGCCCTAATGGAGTATCAGACTCAGGTCCTGTAGTGAGACTAGCAGTGCTCCCTTCACATTAAAGAGGCCATTACTAGACATTGATTGCAGTTAACACGGACGCCAGGCTGCATTAATCGTCCCATCTTTCTGCTCCAATGGCCCCAACCTCTGAGCGCTTCTCCATTTAGCAAGATCCAGGGAAGTCCGAAGATTTCCGTCTCAGTGTATCACGTCAGTGTGGCAAATTTTAAAATGGCAGTGAATAAAGAAACCAATAGGCAAGTTGGTATGATGCAAGATTTGATTACAGTGCACTTTTGGCATTGTATACAAAAGAACACAATAGCATGCAGTGAGTGGGCTAAAGTTAAAAGCATTATCTAGTTTATGCAACAGTATTTTTTACTGTCTTTACATGCAAATTAGAATTCACTTTTTAAAGAATATAATATGATTATTTTATATGGACATTTTAAAGGGCCCACATCACACTATTTTTTGTTCTCTGATATAATGTTTCCTCATAAAAAACATATCTGGAGTGTTTTGTTTCATTCCCACATGTTTAACACACAAACCCTGCAGATTTCTTTTTTCTCCAGCGAATCAGAATACACTACGGTTTGCAAGAACCCCAGAAACTGTAGACCGCGCACCAGCCAATCAATGAAGAGCTGAACCAACCCGAGTTGCGATAGCAGACTGCATATGCTATCCTCCTTTGGACTTCCTTTGTCAAATACTAATTTCGCATTTTTTATTGCACCTTTAATTCATAACTTCATCTCGCAGAAACGACAATGATCTCTAACAGACATGTTCACTCTCTGCTTTGTTTGCTGTTGTGCCAGCAATTATTTGAACACCACTGATAATTCCAGTGCATTACATATGTCATGACCAAATAGCAGCGATTGGTTAAATAAAAAAAGGACCCGCCTACAGTCGAGAGAACAAATCCTACTGCTGCAAGGTCAGACAGTTTCCACGAAGTGAAACCGGCTGATGAATCAGGCTAATCATCTGCTTGTCTCAGTGGAGATGTTATTGCTTTGGTTCCAGGATATGACATTAAACACATCTATCTAGCGTTTATTCAGTACAAGTGTGCTCAAAAATACAATAATTTTCTCTGTGAATAGGGTTGCCTCTCCACAATGTAGCCTATAGGTGTCTCCCTTGAGATAGACAGGTTTGATCTCTATCGTGGAACATTATAGATAAAGCAATAACATCTACATGAAGACAAGCAGGTGATGGACCCTCCACCAGAAAAGTTGTGCAATGCACCTTTAATAAAAGAAACATAAAAAGTGTGTCATTGGTTTCTGCTTGCACCTTTACAGTACATCATCTCACAACAAGGACACAAGAAGGGAAGTCTGGGGTTCTCTGAGTGTATCACGACACTGGGGCCGAGTCAAATTTAAAAATGGCATGAAATGGAAGAAAGAAACCATTAGCTAGACAAGAGAAATTGGTGACTCTGTGTGATGTGGGCAAAGGAGCGAGCTGTTTAATAAAAAGCCTCAGCAGCAAGGTCACACTGGAGTCGCCTGTTTGCAGCAGCCATTTTACCATAATAGGCAGCAATTTTCACAAGCGCCCATGTACGAGAGCAAACTGAAGGAAGATAGGAGTCAAGTCTGTTATAGAGATGAAGCGCTGATATGTGCTGTGAAGGGGAAGCAACAGTTGAAGCCACAGTAACAATACTATAGATTTATCCTGCAATTCAGCTACTTTGACCGAAACCAGTGAGGCAGAACTTCATGACTATCAGCTAGGAGTGTCACGATAACAGATTTTGAAGCACAATATATCACTACAGAGAAATATCACGATAAAACCGCTTTATGCTTCTGACACAAAGCAGCATAACTCCAGTAAATGTATTTTTAGACAGGGTATCATTATACGGCATGAGCTGCAACAAATAAATAGCAGAATGAAGCCTTAATCATTGTTTATTCTACCCTCTAAAGCTCAAATCTTTCCTTATTATATAAACTGTCCAAACCATTGCAAAGAATTTGTGCACACAATAAATACTGATACTCAATATATATTGTTCCAGCTTACATATATTGAAGTCGATAAAGTAATTATCATGACAGATTTACTATCAATCTATTATTGGCCACATTCTGCATTATGGCTACCCAACTGCAACTAGAGTAAGACTGTAAATAAAACTTTTGCAAATGTAACATGTTCTTCCTTGTCCACATTTTAAGTTAATCTGGCATTTACAGTCTTTTCGAAAGTCTAAAATCAGCTGGTTTAATTATGACCAGGGAGGACTTATTTTGAAGTTCGACACTAAGAAGCATATCATTAGTCTTTTAATTGCCATTGGTTTGTTTATTTGGCTGTAATACTCATATTCGTTGGCCGAGGACAGAACAGATGAAGAACAAGTGTGTGTATATATATGCTACAGACCTGTTGATTGCAGAGCTGAGTTCGTGGAGACGGCGTGCGTCGNCTCATCGAACAACGCGCTGACAATACGGTCACCTTCTCAGAATGAAGAGCTGCTGTTACCGGACCTCTCCATGGGGGAAAAAAAGTATCTCTGGCCTCCTCTAGTGGTCAAATACTGTATCTTCTTTTTACTGCATCAATCATACTTCATCATTAAAAGAGGTTTGGAGTTTGAATTTCACACACATGACCTGACTGTCTCCCCTAATATGAAGTAAACATGTTCAAATCAAATAGAGTTTTTACTGGTAACAGCATCTCCATGGAGACAAACAAGGGGCGGACCCTCTATCAGAAAAGTGACATAGTGCCCCATTAAATAGTAAGTAAGTCAGTAAGTAAGTGTTTATATATATTGTGCTTTTCACAGACATATGTCACAAAGACGCTTTACAGAGCATTATTCAGTCACTCCATACCCAGTGGTGGTAAGCTACTACTGTGTTCACAGTTAACCTGGGGCTGCCTGATGGAAGCATGGCTGCCAATCATGCCCCCCCCCACAACAACTTTTTTTTTTACATCAAAACAGTGACTCAGTTCTCAGTAGGGTTGTCAGATTCTGTAGATTAGGACCCTGCATTTGGTTCCATATCTGGCCAAATATTTGGATCCAAATTTTGTACAAATTAATTCACATTTTGAGGTTGAAAACTGAAACTTGAAAATTGCCCTATAGGGTCTGTACTATCACACAGAACCAAATAAATAAGGCAAACTCGAATAATTTGTCATTTCATTCTGCAATTCTGCAAACATAAACTGCATTTAAAAAAATAAAATAAATAACTTTAAAAAGTTGCTTAGAAAGTCCAGCTCCACTGTGTGTGTGTTGGCGTCATTAAAGATGTGCCCGTGTCTTTGACTCCTGCAGTAGAAACCGTTTCTGATCTTCATTCTTTGTTCAGCTACAGTTAAAATCTTGAATAAGCTTCACCTCCTTTCAGTAACATCACTGACACTTTCCTGGAATGCACAGTTTTAGTTCCTTCTGAAAGTCTGCATCATCAGCCCAGTCTGCTGCAGGGGAACTGTTCAGAATGTTTTTGGCAGATCAAGAGCTTTGAACATGGTGCTGGTGGAGACAAACTCACTGATCTGTTCCCTTCATAATTTGTTTGATTAAGAGCATCACATCACTTTTGTGGAACCTCTGAACTTTCCTTTTCCATCATATGGTGAACCATCAGCTTTTTCTGTTCTTCTTTCACATTGGAGTGGAAGAATACCAGGCCAAACATTTCTCCACTCAAGTACCAAAGATGTCGACCCAAAGCCGTTAAGGTACTTTCTTATTTTTATTCTTTTCTTATTATTACTTTTGTATTTTCATATTGTGAAGCTTCTTAAGGAAAACCAAATCATCTGCAGGAGCTTTAAAACTTCATGCAGCTTGAGCAACCTCTAGAACATTAAATTTTTCTTCCAAATTTCTTCCTAAATCATCTTTTGGGTGTTAAAACCTAATGCAGGGTTCTAATTGAGGTTATCTGAAACTTTATTTTTTACCATGCTTTTTTAACACTGGCCAGTTTTACTCTGCCCATCTCTGATTACTACAAAATGAAATGATAAAAAACACACACACACAACAATTTAGATTTAATTTAATAATATTTAAATACACAACATGTACAAGATATGGCAGTAAACAATGACACACTCACAGTACTTTGAAATAAAGCTACAGTAACATCCTACGACTACCCCGCTCTACTCTTTGTCGAACATGTACTCCTTCTCGAAGTCGTACTCTTTGTCCTGCTCGTCCGGGTCTATGAGCATGGTCTCGGCCAGGATCATGGTGACGGAGTAGGGGTCACAGTTGGCGGCGGGTCTGCGGTCCTCGAAGTATCCCCTCTTCTCCTGGCCCACGTGGCGAGGGATGCGGATGCTGGCGGCGCGGTTGGCTACGCCGGTGGAGAAGTCGTGGATGCTGGAGGTCTCGTGGTGGCCCGTCAGGCGCCTCTGGTTGTCCCGGCCTCCGTTGGGGTCGTACAGCTGGATGTGCTTCTCGTGGCGTTTGGCGAGCTTCTCCGTGGCCTCCTCGATGAACCTGAGGAGGAGAAGATGTGTTAAGATGTGGAACTCAAGAGCGCTTTGATATAGACTAGAGTGGTCAAAAGTATCGAAAATCTGATACTGATCAATACCAAAACTATAATATTGAAACTAGATACTCATTTGAGCTGTTAGTGATACTAAAAGGTCACATTCACAGGACAGAAATAAACTTTTCCTATGGACTAGTACAAGCCCATGGACCACTGAGGGATTAGTTGAGTATCGAGTAGGGGTATAACGATATCCAAGTCTTACTGTACGATATCGTCATGGTATGAACCTCAAGGGACGATATTTATGAAGATAATATTACGATAATAAATAAACGATAATAATAAACTATATTTATTAAGATGAGGAGGCTCACGATTAGGGGTGTCACAATATCCAAATCTTTCACGATATGCACAATATTTACTCAATATTTTCATGATATACATCTCACGGTACGATATTTATTGCGATATTTTGTTGAGGCTAACAAAACCTCTTAAAATGCCTTGACAAGACTAAAAGTGTTAGAACTGTTATTTCTTCTTGTAGTCTGCACTGAAATGGAGCAAAGGATCATGGTCTATGTAGTTCCCTCTGTGTTTTTTTAGTTATTGCTGCACCATAACTCTTCATTTAAGCAAAGAGACTTGTAATTCGATATATTGTGATGGTCCATGATATTATTGTGACAACTTTGACGATACAGTAGCATGATATTTTGGTTATTGTTACATCCCGAGTATCAAGTCTTTTTCTTAGTAGAGAAATCGAGTGTACGAATAATCATTAAAAACAAGTGGGCACAGCAGATATTGCACAGCTCTCTGCAAACCTCTAGGGGGCCCCAGGGATTCAAAAAGCCGTGCTCAACTCTGCTATGTGAGTCTTGCTAATATTTACCACTATTTATGAATAAATATGCAACAATTATTGACTCCTTTATCAATACCATAAGTGCACTGTCTGTTATTTTGTATAAGTTATAAATATTTTTGTTCAATTTAAAGCCATCTCTGCTTGTCTCTGTGGAGATGTTGTTGTTTTGCCTTGAAATGTAACTCACTCTTTTTCACTGACAAAATTTTTAAACTTTTCCATGACTTTTTCATGACCTAAAAGTGAATTTTCCATGACTTTACAGCACCTACATGTGTAGAATTGATCAGACTTTTACGGCTAAATATGAAATGTGAACTCTTTCCGCTCCCTTATGGTTTGGTTTTATAGTTTTTTAACATTCAAAATCCTGTCAGTGCATTTATTGTGGTCTCTTTTAAACAAAAGGCGCATCTATTCACAAATAATAAGATCGAGGATTAAAAGAACAAAGAGAATGTTTGGTGAATTTTATCAAGGGGAAAGACGTTATTGTCCTTCTTCCTGAAGGATTTGACGCATTACATACATCATGACCAAATAGCAGCGACTGGTTAAATAAAAAAAATAAAAAATACCCGCCTACCGTCGAGCGACCCTGTACCTATCTCCATGGATAAAGCAGGTGACCACCACCAGACCAGCTCACAGATCAGATCTGTGGAGAGGTCACCTTGCTGTTTTTCATGGTATTTTTAAGCAATTAAAACGTCCAAAATGAAATAAACACAGTAAAGGCAAAAGGCAAAGCAATAAAATCTGTATGAGGACTAAGCTCTGGAACACTCTGCACCCTCCATATCCAAACATCAACCCCACGGTGGAGGGTTTTAAGGCTCGTCTTTATTCTCTGGGTTTTAACACTGTGTGAGATGTGTGCTCCTCTGTGTATTTAATTTCATTTTGTTTATATATTTTTATTTATTCATTTTTATATTATACATTTTTAGATACATAATTTTTAGCTTTATGCATTTTAACACTTTAGATTTTTTTTGTTTTTATTTATGATTTTCTGTCTTTTATTGTATTAATTTGTCTGTGCAGCACTGTGCAGCACTTGAAACTGTCATGTGTATAAAATGTTCTCTGTGAATAAAGATCGGATTGAATAAAGTGGATTGGACGAGCGTGCAGATTAACCTCCATCATAAAAGTAAAACCGTGCATCTTTGTTTACCTTTGATTACCATCACACTGAGAGATGAGCAGGACTTCCACATTTCTTATGGCGTGTTTGATTAATTCGATCACATTTGACTCGCACTTAATCAGTATTTATAAAGTTCTGATATACTTTTGATCAGTAAAAGGTGGTCATACGTACTTGAGTCCTCCCTCTTCCCTCATGGCCTTGGTGCTGACGTTGGTGTGGCAGCCCGCTCCGTTCCAGTTGCCCATCATGGGTTTGGGGTCGAGGGTCGAGACCACCCCAAAGTCCTCACACACGCGGTGCAGGAGGAAGCGCGCCATCCATAGGTGGTCCCCCATGTCCAGGCCCTCGCACGGCCCGATCTGGAACTCCCACTGTCAACACAACACACACACACAACACACAACACACAAGATTCTGTTTAGTCACGAGAGCCATTAACACATTTGGATCTGTTATAATGTGTTATAATGTTGTTTCCTCATCACAAACAGATCTGGAGTTGCATTTTTTTTTGTTTTTGTTTGTTTTCCACACGTTTTTAACACACAAACCCTGCAGATTTAGCCTTTAGTTCTTCCCTCTGTACCACCTTGTGATGTCATGTGGTAATAAAATAAGTGCTCCACGGTGTTTTTAAACTCCATACATCTTCACTAAAATCATTTGGATCATTTTGAGACCTGGAATTGCACATCTACAGGTAAAAGGAGCTGTTAACATGAAAACTACCGCTTCACGACATCACAGTCCAATCCAGTCCAACTTTATTTGTGTAGCACATTTTACCTAGCCTGGTTCATCAGCTGTTTTCAATTTGTGGAAACCGTGTGACCTGACAGCATTAGGATTTGTTCACTCAATGGTAGGCGGGTAGTTTTTTTATTTGACCAATCGCTGCTATTTGGTCGTGGCGTATCTAACGGGACTAACTGGTATATTAAGCTTCTCCCAAATCCCGTAGGAAGAAGGACAATAACGTCTTTCCCCTTGATAAAATTCACCAAACATTTTCTTTATTCCAGCTTTAAATCCTCAATCTCAGGAATGGTTGACAACACTGAATATATGGCTCTTCACTGATTGGCTAGTGCCTGAATTTGCACTTCCGGGGTTTTTGCGAACCGTCTAGTGTATTCTGATTCCTGACCTAGTCGCTGGAGAGAAATGAAATTGAGTCTAGGCACTAGGTGGCACCAGCCTGGCTAGGTAAAAGGAGCTGTTAACATGAAAACTACCACTTCATGACATTACAATCCAATCCATTTTACCAACACAAAGTTTCCAAAGTCCTGCACAGGGTAGGCAGAATATAAGTGAACACATTAAATAAAATAAAGCATAAAATAAATAAATAAGCAAGTCTATGAAAAATACTAATACTAAAATTAACAAATGGCAAATAAAATCCATAAAAGACAAGACAATTGTCACGCCGTGTTAAAAGTCGGTGAGTAAACGTGAGGTTTTAAATGAGACTTAAAGGAATCGACTGAAGGGAAGCTCTTAATGTGAGGGGGAGAATGTTCCAAAGTTTGGGGCCAACCACAGAAAAAGCCCGGTCACTCCAGAGTCACCCCAGACTCAATCCAGGGTCACTTTTGAGTCTTGTTTTTGGGGCGATAAGTTGGACGCTGCCCTCAGACCTCAGAGTACGAGAAGTAGTGAAGGGAACAATGAGGTTTTTGAGAAGATAACAACATTATAACATGGCTTAAAGCTCACAAGAGTCCATTTTGCGTAACATAGGAAGGAATATTTAAAGTGCCCATTGTTTGACTTGATATATGACATTATTACGCTTCAGTACCTGTGATGGCATGACTTCTGCGTTGGTGCCGTAGATGTTGACCCCGGCGTACAGACAGGCTTTATAATGACACTCCACGATGTCTCTGCCGTACGCACAGCCCGCCCCCACACCGCAGTAGTATGGACCTGCACAACAGCACACACGAGACGATTATATTATTTGATTATTATATTATTTTATATTGCTGTAGGCTGGTTGGATTCAAGTTCAGGATGTGGGAGGACAGACTTGTAAATCTTCAGAATAGTAAAAGTGTTAATGTAAGATCGACAGATTTTAAAGTTCTTTTATTGGTTTATAAAGCTCTTGACGGTCTGTATCTGCTTTTATCATATGAGCCTTTCAGACTCTCAGGTCTCCAGGTCTCATCTTTTAACTGTCCCAAGAGTCCAAACTAAAACTCATGGAGAGGCGTCATGCTGATTTTAGCTCTCCATTTTTATTTTTACTATAACCTTTAGGAGCTTTCTGTTTTCTGTTTCTGTTTAAATTGCTGTATATATGGATGAAACAGTGATGTTGGTTTTAATTATTGTAATTTTTCTGTTGCATGTGAAGCAGTTTGTGCTACATTTCAAATGTATGAAAAGTGCTATAAAATTAAGTATGATTGATTGATAAGTGTGTGTGTGTGTGTGTGTGCGTGCGTGTGTGTGTGCGTGCGTGTGTGTGTGTGTATCTAGAGAGAACAATCTGGAGCCCTAAGTAGACTACGCTGTATCCACTAGGGGGCACCAAAACATCTTATTTCAGACTCATCTAAGCCAAGCACTTAAAGGATGTTCATTCATATTCATATTTTTTTGTTTAGTTTTTGAAAGAAGATTTTACTTCTTTAAGGTATAAACTGTTAACATATAGCATACTAAGATCACCATGTTACCTTACAACGTACTAAAACAGACATGTCAAACTCAGACCCCGAGGCCAAATTTGGCCCATGATATAATTATATTTGGCCCATGAGATCATATGAAATCTGTATTAGAGCTGCCCGCAGGCTACATTTAAAAAGTTGTTATTATTTTATATTATACTTGTTCTGGATTCAATGTTTAAGCAAAACTATTATTAAACATTTATTTGAATAAGAAAAGGTTTAACATTACATATCTCAAAAGAAGAGAAAACATGCAGATGATGTTGAAATTCTTCAATCAATATTTAGTTTGGCCCATGACTTAGTCCCAGTTTTTAATTTTGGCCTCTGTGAATCTGAGTTTGACACTAAAATGTTTAATAAGTTTTACTGAGTTTTTCAGGCTGCCCTCACTCCCCGCACTAAGTCACTCCCCATTCAGAGCACTATCACAACACAATCAGCGTGTACCTCTACTAAAACTACAGCACATGCCATGAGGTTTGTGAAGTTCTAGAGTACTGTATTGTATCCTGCTGCACAGTTTGTATAGTTCTGTTTGTATATTTAGAAAAACAGGTCATGTGGAAGGCTGATGGGTGGAGCTAACCGTAAAGAGGCTTCAAATAGTTCCTTGGAGATGATTGAAACATGCATGAATGACATCTGAAACCTCTTCAAACATGTTTTTGACAAGAGAACGTTATAACAGGATAGAAAACTCCAAATTCAGAGTTGATTTTGCATAACTACATGATCTCACATCTCACAATACTCACAATACTCACAATACTCCAATACATCTCATATAAAGTTGATCTTTTCTGCTGTATTCTGATCATCTAAGCATCGAGTCTATGAAATTACAGCATGAGGGGGCTGGACTCACCCTGGGGTTTGGGGTATCCGTTCTTGGGCCATCCAAAGGGGTGTCCGTCCGTCCCGTACAGAGTGTACTCCTGCTCCATCCCAAACCAGATCATCTCGTCCTTCACCTGCTCCATGATCTTCCTACAGCGAGCGCGATGGTTTGTCTCTGAAAACACAAACATCACACACTGTCTCAGCCACGACTAATGTATTCAAGACACAACATGATTCAAGAGATTTCTCTTCTATGTAGCTGTCATCAGACTCAGCATCAGTTCCAGTTAGAATTATTAGTCTTTCTGAATCCTGACAGGATGGTTTCGGTGTCACTGAAGTCCAGGCTTTGTCCATCCATCCAGTGACTTCAGGAAAGTTTCATGGTGCATCCTCCCGGTGTCACAAGTTTCTCGTTCATTCCAAACTGTCTTTCTGCTGCTTGATTATCGTTTTCAGCTGCAGATTTCACGACTTGCAGATTCTAATCTGCAAAATGTGATTTTCTTTTGGGGAGCATTTGTGTTCAGTCTTCTCAGCTGTCTTTTTAATTTTCAGTGGTGTGATCGATTAACCAGACAGGACAGTGGCTCTTTCTGCAGCAGTGACAGCAGATACTGACACACAAGACTAGAGCCTCTCGCCACTTCAGTGTGAACATTTTAATATTTAAGTTGCACCAGAGTATAAGTCGCAGGAAACACCCAAACCATGAAAAAAAGTGCGACTTAAAGTCCAAAAATATGGTACACAAGTTTTCTAATGGAATGAAATGAATAGAATAATCAAATAATATAATAAAATTGCGGTGTGTGTGTGTGTGTTTACCTGCAGGCAGTCGGTTGTACTTGAGCACCTCACACAGCACCAGTTTGTTGGGGTCCAGGGTGAAGGGGTCTCTGAACATGGCCACTGGGATCAGGTACATGTCACTGTTGGAGCCCTCGGCCTGGTACGTGCTGGAACCGTCAAAGTTCCACTCTGGGATTTCTGACACACACACAGAGAGACAATATTTGATTGAATTTATGTTCATGTTTTTATTTTTGTATATTCAGGAGAGTTAAAGTATATTCCCTACAACTGTACAACAACTCACCCTTATGTAACAGATAATACTCCCTACAACTGTACAACAACTCACTCTTATGTAACAGATAATACTCCCTACAACTGTACAACAACTCACCCTTATGTAACAGATAATACTCCCTACAACTGTACAACAACTCACTCTTATGTAACAGATAATACTCCCTACAACTGTACAACAACTCACTCTTATGTAACAGATAATACTCCCTACAACTGTACAACAACTCACTCTTATGTAACAGATAATACTCCCTACAACTGTACACAAACTCACCCTTATGTAACAGATAATACTCCCTACACCTGCACAAAAACTCACTCTTATGTAACAGATCATACTCCCTACAACTGTACAACAACTCACCGTAATGTAATATAATACTCCCTACAACTGTACACAAACTCACCCTTACGTAACAGATAATACTCCCTACAACTGCACAACAACTCACCTTTATGGACCAGATGATAATCCCTTAAACAACTGACCCTAACATACTATAATACTCCCTACAGCTATACAACAACTCACCTTTGTGCAATATAATACTCCCTACAGCTGTGCAACAACTCACCCTTATGTAACAGATAATACTCCTTACAACTGTACAACAATGCACCCTTAAGTAACACATAATACTCCCTACAACTGTACAACAACGCACTCTTATGTAACAGATAATACTCCCTACAACTGTACAACAACTAATCCTTATGTCATATAATACTCCCTACAACTGTACAATAAGTCACACTTTTGGACCAGATAATACTCCCTACAACTGTACAACAACTCACCCTTATGGACCAGATAATACTCCCTACAACTGTACAACAACTCGCCCTTATGTAATAGATAATACTCCCTACAGCTGTACAATAACCCACCCTAATGTAATATATTACTCCCTACAAGTGTACAACCGCTCACCCTAACATAATATAATACTCTTGAGTGAGTAATTGAGTCGATTTTTGGAGTAATTGCACTAATTGTAATTGTAGTAATTGTAAAGTGACTGTCACTATGCCCTGGCTGACAAGTCCAAATGTGAAAAAGTCAAACACGTGACAGTGAACTAAAGGGGTGTAACTATGGTCTGGTTGTGCGTGGTCTTTTGTCCAGGCCAAAATGATCTAAACTGTCAAACACCTGGTTCTTGGGTCCCAGTCAGAACACGTCCTGGTCAGGTCTGGTCAGGTCTGGTCAGGGGGCCCTGCAGTTTTATGACCTCGCATTCACTTGTCTTTCCTTTAAAACTTTCTACCACTGACAGGGTTGTGAAAGTCACTGTAAATTTCACAAAAAGCCACTGACATTTCTAATTTATTTATACCCTGACCTCACTCACTTAAATGAATGCAACAAGTGCTCCTTTTATTAATTAGGATCCAATAACCATGTAAAGTAGATTAAAGTAGAGTAAATTAGAGTGTAGTAAAGTAGAAGCAAGAGTAAAGTAGAATAAGGCAAAGTAGATTGAAGTAAAGCAGAGTGAAGTACAGTGAAGTAAAGCAGAGTAGAGTGAAGTCAAGTAAAGTAGAGTATAGGAATGTAAATTTAAGTACAGTAAAGTAAAGCAGAGCAAAGTAAAGTTGAGTATAGTAGAGTAAATTGAAAGTAAAATAAAGTAAAGCAGAGTAGAGTAAAGTAGAGTAGTGTAAAGTTAAATAAAGTAAAGCAGAACTGAGTGAAGAAGAGTAAAGTAGAGTGAAGTAAAGCAGAGTAGAGTAGAATAGAGTAAAGTAAAAGTAAAGTAAAGCAGAGTAGAGTAGAATAGAGTAAAGTAAAAGTAAAGTAAAGTAAATCAGAGTAGAGTAGAATAGAGTAAAGTAAAAGTAAAGAGTAAAGTAAAGTAGAGTAGAGTTAAAGCACAGTAGAATAGAGTACAGTAAAGTATACCAGAGTAGAGTAAAGTAAAGCAGGGTAGATTAAAGTAAAGAGTAAAGTAGAGTACAGTACAGTAGAGTAGAATACAGTAAAATATAGCAGAGTAGAGTAGAGTAGAGTAAAGATTAAAGTAAAGCAGAGTATAGTAAAGCAGAGGAGAGTGAAGTAAAGTAACGTAGAGTAAAGTATGATTATTGTAATGGAGAGTAAAATGAAGTAGAATAAAGTAAAATAATGTAAAGTAAAGCAGAGTAGAGTGAAGTAGAGTGGGGTTAAGTAACGTAAGAGTAACATAACAGAGTAAAATGGAGTGAAGTAAAGTTAAATGTAAAGGAAAGCAGAGCAGAGTGAAGTAGAGTGAAGTAAAGCAGAGCAGAGTAAAGTAAAGCAGAGTAGAGTGAAGTAAAGTAACGTAGAGTAAAGTAAGAGTAATGTAACAGAGTAAAGTTAAATGTAAAGTAAAGCAGAGCAGAGTGAAGAAGAGTAAAGTAAAGTAAAGCAGAGTCGTGTAAAGTAAAGTAAAGTAAAGCAAAGTAGAGTAAAACCAAACATCCAAAATAAAAATAAAAGAGTATTGTGGTGGTGGTACCCTGTATGGTCTTGGGCTCGTGGGCCAGAGTCCTGGTCTTGTTGCGGAGGCCCTCCCCGCTGCCGTCGATCCACACGTACGTCACCTGACACTTGTCCCCCTGAGGCAGGTTCATGTACTGCTGCCTCACGCTTTTGTTCAGCTGCGAGCTCACTGACATCGTCTCCATGTTCACCTGCAACACAACACAACAAAAAACCTTCACTGCATTGTACACTGCTAAGAGGACTGTAAATAAGTGTAACACAAGTGGTAAGCTCTTAAAAAGTCTACTTAAAATATTACCTGAACCACAACACAAATCCTTACAGCACTGTACACTACTGTCACTAAAGGCCGCTACACACTACAGGATTACAACAATTTTTAAACATGCGACAAAAAGAGCACGCCACAGACACAAGACGAATCTTATGAGACTTCGAATCTCTGATGGCAAAGACTGCAGTGTGATATGTCTGCAGACCACTCACTCTGAGACTCTTAAGTGTTCAAAAGATCCGAGCGCTGCACTTCTACTTTAGATACAAGTCAAAACTGTGTTATTATTATTTGTGAAATGTGGTGCAAAACTTCAGATACAAGATTTTTAAAGCATAAAATATTAGAGATAAAGTCCACAGGAAGTAGAGTCACTATCACTAATCTGAAGCTTCACCTCGATCCGTGCGCTGTATGGATGTAAACAGACACACGTGAGGAACTACTCCCACCTTTTTACTTTTAAACAACAACTCAAACTGGATTAACAGCGCGGTTTTGTGGACTAGATGTCATTATTTGCGGAGGGCAAATTGTATGGATAATGTGGATGAGATGCTGCACTTTAAATGTACAGCTTTACAAGAGGTGAGTGATAAAATCTTCTCATTATTTTCGCTATATCCTTGAGTTTGTATGTTGTGTCTCTGTGTTCGTCACTCCTCTTCTTCCTCTTTCAATTAAAAGTTTCTGAATATTTTTTGATAGAGTGGAGGTGGCATTTTACGTCACTTGCAGGAACCCATACTTCAGAACATTCTCCATGAAGATAAATACATTTTTGTCATACTGTGGAAGATTAAAGCGACATTTGCAGAGAGACAAACAGGCCAAGCAGGTGGAGGCTCACTGACAGGCCAAATATGAGTCAGGTTTGTGAAAAAACCAGTTTGTGTGTTGAATTGTTTGGTGAAAAAAGTACATATTATGGCTTTAAATGCAGTGCAAATTTGTCTCTGGGTTAAAAAAGCCAATATCCTCCATGGTTAAAAACACAGTGTATTTACTCGACCTTTATGAGTAAATCATTTTAGAAAATACAACAGGTGTGTACTGTGTAACTGTGTACTTTTACATCAAGCAAACAAAAGTATTCACCTCAGAAGCGTTTCAGTGAAAGAGCATACGCCAAAGCTTTAAAGTAATTATGTATTTTTATAATTCTCACTTGGGTGGGTAGCACCTGTGGTCAATATTTACAGTTTGTAGAAAAAAAGTGGGAAAGAAAAGTACAAAAACACAAGTAGCGAGTGAGTTCTACAACAAAATACCTCGACCTATGTCATCAACGCAGAAAACACCATCCAAAATGCAGTGACGATTTACATGAAAAAGAAGTATTTTCTGTCACTTTAAACCTTCAATTAACAAAATAAATGTCAAGCTCCTCACCACTGTGTACAAGTCCCTGCATCACCCAGCCTCCACCTCCCTCTCTGAGCTCCGCCACCACCACTGAACCCCCACCCGTGTCCCACCAGAAAGTCAAACTATAATATACACCAACATTTTAAAAACTAGGAAAAAAGCCAGATTGTTAATAAACTCTTAATATTAACTATGTTTTAGTGAAATAAGTAGTCTAGCCTGTCAAATACACTTTAAAAGCATTTTAGAACTATCAAAAAGATTAATAATTGACCTTTTTCACAACAGCCGGAAGTGCAGCGATGTAGGTAAACGTCACTTCCAGTTAATGGTTTTCTGTGGTAAAATATCTGTGGAAATGTCTGGCGTATTCTCCACCAGCTTCATATCATATCATCAATCTGCCCCATCACCAAATCTTCAACTAACAAGGTCCACAAAGGATAAACATTCTAACATGAAGAATTGATCCACAACTATCAAGGGAAGAAAGACGAAAACTTAAAGCCTAACAACGACGCCGCATTAGTGAAGTACTGAACAAAACTAACATTAAAGTCATGAATAAAACAGAACTAAGTAAGTTTTTAATCTATATAGCACTTTACACAGACATTTCTCTCCAAGACACTTTACAGAGCATTATTCAGTCACTCCATATCTGGTGGTGGTAAACTACTATTGTAGCCACAGCTGCCCTGGGGCAGATTGAAGCACTACCAATCTGCACCATCGGTCCTTCGGATCACCACCATGGTAAATGGTCATGGCCAAATTTTCCACCTTCAAGGCTCTCAAAGCGCTTTACAACAAGGAATCACTCACCCATTCACACACCAGTGTACGCAAACACTGTGGGCAAGGTGGGTTAAGTGTCTTGCCCAAGGACACAACGACAGCATTCATCTGTGGGAGCTGGAATCACACCAGCCAACCTGTGGGTCAGTGGAGCTGACCACTAAACCAATGATGGTTGGTGTCAAGAGTGGGATTTGAATCGCCAACCTTCAGATCAGTGGACAAACGCTCTACCAACTGAGCTTCTGCCGTCCGCATCACACACACACCATCACACACACACACAAACACACACCACTTTCATATCAGGCAATGTGGGTGAAGTGTCTTGCCTAAGGACACAATGACAGTTTTTACAACTGGTGCCCCACTGTGGCACCTGAAATTCCCATTGATCCCATCCAAGTACTAATAGGGCCCAACCCCGCTGAGCTTCTGAAATCTGATCGGGATCAGGCTTTGACAAACCGGTGTGGCCATCATAAGTAATAAGTAATTCGTTAATAAGTAACTAGTTCACTCAAAAAATTTAAAATCGATTTTATGATGGAGATATTTTCATAGACAGAGAGATTTGTGCAGTTTAAATGTTCGACATGTAATCTGTGAACATCTGTCGCATCAAACTGCACAAATCTCTCAAGTTACTTCTGTTTTACTCATGACCATATCGATAGTTTTGTTCAGTGTGTCACTAATGCATGGTCGTTCTTCTCCTTTAAGTTTTCGTCTTTCTTCCCTTGAGAGTGTGGATAAATTGTTCATGTTAGAATGTTTATCCTTTGTGGACCTTGTTGGTTGAAGATTTGGTGATTTATGAAGCTGCTGGAAAATATGCCAGACATTTCCACGTACATTTTGTTTGTTGAAAGTGCCCAAACCTCCTTCTCAAAGACTCGTCTGATCTCAGAAGCTAAGCCGAAGCCGAGTCCTGGTTAGTACTCGGAATACCGGGAATACCAGGTGGAAGAACTGCCTGACACTTCACCCACATTGCCTAGTATGAAAGTCACTTTTACATTCTAAAAGAGACCAGAACCGAACCACAAAGATTGAAAATTTGTATCACTTGTGTCTCAAATGCAGAAGACATCGCCTCTCCAAAATTCTCCAAACATTCAGAACAAAATATAGAACCTCTTTTACCTGAGATGAGTCATAGTTTAATTATAGCTTCATTGTTTTTTCCTCTTTTTTACAAGTAAACCGCCACGTCCCAATCTGTAGCCGGACATTCTGGTTCCTCAGGCGCGGCTACTTTGGAGCATTCAAGTTTTAGCTGTGCGTTCGTCAGCCTTGTAACATCACTCCTGTCTCATCTCCACATTCACCATTTTTACTTTCATTTCATTTCCTTTCTTCTTCTTTTTGTTTTTTGTTTTTTTTTTTCAGATTTGAGGTCTGTGAAAAAATATGCTTCCACTTTCCCATCCCGGACAAGAATGAAACAGAATAATGAAAGTGTGAAATGATAACAGCTATTGTGAGAAGTGGGAGGTGAGATTACAAGATTCTCTCACCTCGACAGACTTCAAATCAGTTTTCATCAGTGGAAATTGTTTTTATTTTTTAATTTCTTCCCGTTTTTTTATTATTATTTTTTCCCTGCACCAAATTTAGCAGGTTTAGTTCTTTTTAAACTTAAATTCTCAACATTACCAATATCGTTTTTACTTTAACAATACAAAAGCGCATATTTGAACAGACTGATAACTGTTTCTTGGTATATTATATACTTTACATCCAAAAATATACTTCAGTAGTATTTCAGAGTATTTGGAGTAGAGGTACAGTAGCTCCGTGGACGAGGATTTACCCACTAACCCAAAGGTTGATGGTTGGAATCCCCACTCCAGTCTGCGCATATGTAATAGTAGTCGTATTAGTTTTAGTAACAGCAGCAGTTAGAGTAATGCAGTGCTACTGACTACTTAAAGCCTCACTGTGTAACATTTTAGCTTTGACTCAATAATAATAAATCAGTGGGCCCTGGGACATGTTTTCAAGGTATTATGACACATGTAGGTCTAAATAAAGTCACAGTATGTAACATTTAGATGGTGGTTGTGTTTATTGCACTGAAAATCTTGGAAATTCATGCGTTTTTATTGTGAAGAAAGAGCTTGCATCTCCATAGACCTGACTTTTATTTGGCCTGATTCCATGGAAACGTTGTTAATTTAGCCATGAAATTATCTTATCAACCAATGAAGCCATTTACTTTAAATCAGTTCCTAGTTCTATATAACAGCTGGAGAAATAGTTTGAATAAATATATACAGATTGTGCTTTGTTAAATGCAATACAAATAAATAAATAAATAAATAATAATAATAATAATAATAATACATCAGTTTTATATAGTGCTTCTCTGGACACTCAAAGATGTTTTACAGAGCATTATTCATTCACTCCACACTGGTGGCAAGTCACAGCAGCCCTGGGGCAGACTAACAGAAGAGAGGCTGCCAATCTGACCCATCAGCCCCTCCAACCACCACCATCACTCACACACACACACACACTTTCATACTAGGGTTTCAATACTACGTCTATGTACTATGTTCAAAAACTACTTCTTATGCCAATCCTGTGCAAAAAGTTCTATTTAGGAGAACTAAAATTACTTCAAATAAAAACATTTAAATATTGATTTGAGTGTCTTGGCTTGTCAAATGCTAATCTGGATTTATAGTAACATTTATTTATTTTTTTAAGACTTCCATTGGCATTATTTGCATTCATATTTGCATTTTACAAGACAAGTCAACACTACTCTATTCAAACTTTTCTATTCAAACACTTTATGCAGTGTAGCCCAGTCTGTCCCATTACTTACTTGTGATCAGGGGGTCCAGGTGAGTCTAGATGAGTCTAGATGAGTCCAGGTGAGTCTAGATGAGTCCTGGTGAGTCTCAGTGTGTCCAGGTGAGTCCAGGTGAGTCCCGGTGAGTCCAGGTGAGTCCCGGTGAGTCCAGGTGAGTCTAGATGAGTCTAGATGAGTCCAGGCGAGTCTCAGTGTGTCCAGGTGAGTCCAGGCGAGTCTCAGTGAGTCCAGGTGAGTCCCGGTGAGTCCAGGTGAGTCCCGGTGAGCTTGGGCAGCGTCTGTTTTACTCTGTGTGTTTGTGTGTTTGTGATGAACCGGCTTCAACCTGCTCGTCCTTTAAAGAGGAATGCTGATGTCACAGGACGCTTGTTGCTGTGACGATGGCAGGCCTCTCATTAGCCCTGGGATTGGCCTGGCTCCGCCCACTCTGCACCTTTTAGCACATGGAACCAAATAAAGCACACCGGTGCAGTCAGAGCAGTAAAGCATGTGGGCTGGGCAGTCCTACGTCAATGTACACAACACAAAATTAGAAAAAAGTATTTAGCAATAGTTGTTAGTATTTAATGTCAATAAAAGGTGCTCTATCTGATTTTACAATCTTGAAAATATGAAAAACAGAAATATGGTATAAAGATAACAACAACTAGCATGCTACTGTGCACTCCCCGATTCTTGGGAGCAATATAGACGTTTATAATTCAGTGCAGACAGTACACAGCTTTATGCAAATTTAATACTGATAAGAATAAATAAGGAATCATTATATAAACAAGCAAAAATCTTACTGCTAGACAGAGGTGGTGCTACCATTAGACAAATGTAGATGGCTGCCTAGAGCCCCCAAACCTGGAGGGGCCCCCAAACAATCACCCAAACAATGGTCGAGGCCTCAGAGCAATTTGATTTACTCTCAATATGACATTAAATGAGAATATTTTACTTTTAAACAATAATATAATCATATGTTAAGGATGTAAACAAAAATGTAATTGTACTAGCAAAAAAATAAAACTGCTTTCAGTTCTCGTTATCTAGTAGGCGACTGAACTGATAAAACAAGTTTCTAATCCACCATAATTCAAATAAATAGAGATGTTCATGTCTCAAGAGCAATGGGAAAAAATAGACAATAAATATATTAAAGAAAAAACTAAAACAAAAAACTGTGCGTTATAGTGAGGGCCCCAAACTCAAGTTTGCCCAGGATCCCCAAACTGGTAACTCTGCCACTGCTGCTAGTACATGAAATAGACAGTGTGTCATTTGAGAGAAGGAAGTAGAATCATTTTCCCTGTGTCATTCCTGTAACTGTTCTCGGAACGCTTCAAAACACAGATGCACTCCCACATAAAAAAAACAAAAACAATTACAAACTACAAACTTCATAATGCTTAAAATGACTTTACCAGTCCATCAGTTGTTTTAGATTTTCTGTCAGCACAAAGATGATCACACAACTAAATCTTCCCATTTTAGATTAATGTGATATCTTTTACAGATAATATATAAAATACCACAACTTCTATCCTCCAATCAACTCAATATTATCCAGAACAGTGTGTGCAGGTTTATTCTCCACTGTGTGATGCACCAACTGTCCAGCTCACTCTGTCCTCCTCACGTCGACTTCACTGATTATTATTTATCTTTAAATGCAATAGTCTCAGTCATCCTGAATATCTCAAACAGTATTTAATTCCATTCATATTCTCTTACACTTTACATCACACAGATCAGATATTTTTTGTTGTCCCAAGAGTCAAAAAACAATTAGGAGAACAATCTTCCCTCAGCGATTCGCAAGTTAACTTCTGTCCCTTCGTTGATTTTGATTGTTTTTGATCATCTTGTTGTATTTTGTGATTATATTTGAACTCTGTCTCTGTTTTTTTGTTCAGATTTGACTTTCAGTGTCTAACCGTCATGTATGAATGTGTGTGTGTGTTGACTTTGTTTTGTTTTTTCTATGTTTATTTGAATGTATGTAATCTCCTGTCTGTCCTACTGTATCTGTCTCCTGTTGTTGTGACTGTGAGGACTCCATCGGGCTTATCCTCCAAACAAACACATTCAAAAACCTGTTTACCACACATGACACCTGTTTACAAAAGCATTATTAGAAGCCAGAGAAACTCAAGCCTATGGAACTCTCAAAGCAGCATTCTCACTCAAGACCACATCAGCTATTTCCCTCCAGACTAAAGACTTCAGGTCATTAAACGTTAGAACTCTTTCACTCGGGTTTAACTGACAGAGCTGCAGTTTGCCTGGAGGGAGGAAGATCATCTGCTGACTGCAGTGTGGAAGATCACAACCCACTGAACACAATTACAGAGAGATTCCACAGGGTCAGACATCCTGGGACCTGCACCCAAGGGACATGACACCCAAGGGACCTGTACTTGGGTGGAAAAATATCACAGAGATAAGCAAAAGGAAAAGCCATGAGTGTCCCTTGAACCATCACATTAACACGGTGAAGGGGTTTGAGCACCACATGACTCTAGGAGCCATGCTGTCGGGGGCTTCATGCCCTTGAGAATCAGGGTGGGTCCCAGGTGACGGGTCAGAACCCTTCATGACGAGTTTAAAAACAAGGCCAGTTGTGTCGCCTGAACTGGTGTTACTGAGCCCCAACCTGGAGCCAGGCCAGAGTTGGGTGCTCAACAGTGAGTGTGTGGGGGTACAGCCTGAGGAAGTGAAGGAAGAACCCTTCAGGTCAGGGGGAAAGATCTCTCACTGTTGTGTTGCCCCATTGTTGCAAACAGTGTACCGGCCTTCTTTGAGTCTAAAGGGGTACTAGACACCCACCGAGCACTCTGATGTTCGACTGGGGGGCTTCAACACCCACAAGAGCAACGTCAGGGCTCCAGGACAGAGAGGCCAGACGCCCATGATGCATGAAGGTGACATGCAGACGAATTGGACATGGCTTTTGTAATTGTCTCATGTGACCTTCAGCTGCGTGTCTTCACTCGGGTGAAGAAAGGAGCAGAGCTATAGACAAGTCAGAAAGACTGAGTATGCTCGATGCACTTAGGTCTGCACCCAAGTGCATCAAGCATACTCAGTTAATCTATCTAAGATCTAATTAATAAGATCTAACTACTAGGCCTTCTAGTTAACTAGTGTGTTAGTGAAAATGGCAGGAGGGGAAGCTGGACAGACGGTGCTGACTCAGGTGTATGGTGACGGTCTGTCTGATGCAGCCTCTGTCAGCAGTAGGGCTGGATATCATTAAGAAGTTGTTGATACGATACATACCTCGATAAATAGACCACGATATGATACATATCTCAATACAGTGAGCTTACAATTCGATACTATGTATTTCAAATCAATTCGATACGGCTCAGTAAAAAATAATGTCTAAATCATGGCTGTGACACTAAAAGTCTTTGTTAAACCACTTCTTGTGCAAAGTTCAGATGAAACACAAACATTTTAATCATCAAAACAATGAAAAAGTCAAATGTGTCACTTAAACGAGTTTCTTTCCTCTAACCAAACAACAAAACTACTGCGCTGTAAGAATTTTTTTTTGTAAAACATACCAAAAAATATTCTTTGGTGATATATCAGTACAGCAGTCCCCGATATCGATACTGTATCACACCTCAGCAGGGCCTTCAGCTCTACAAGTTCAACTTCAGCTGAATGCATTTCTGTGGAACATTTAACCCAGACATTACCTAAGAAACCTCCACTGTTAAAAAGTGTGATTAAAACTGGTCAAAGTGGATAAAGTATTACTCGTCCAACTCAAAATGGAGCTCATCATTTGGTGTGCACATCTCCATCAAACACACAGTGAACTCTGCACAGGGAACATAACAAAGGGCAGATGTGACAGATGTGACCTTAACACTGATGCCACTGTGATATCTCTGGCACAGTGAGCAGGAAATCAGTTAGAGAGTTGACCCAGTATTTGAGTTAGTCACACTTACAGGAAATATCTAGATCACTCCCCCTCTTTCATGTTTAGTTAGATTAAAATCTTTAACTTGAAATTCCAAAAATTGGCCCTTGTGAGTTATGATATTATGATTTCATGTGGTAACACAGGAAGTGCACCATTGTGTTTCTGAATTCCTTCACTAGAATCACTTAGATAATTTCTCCTCTGGAATTGCTAATCTCTAAATCTCTAAAAATACCATTTCATGACATCACAAGGTGGAACGGAACATTTTGAGATTTGGAAAAGTAAACAGACTAATAATGCAGGTATATTCACTGCAGATATTCACTGTCCGCACTTGTAAGTAGTTTATATATTTTTATTATAAGCTCATTGTGTTAGATTAAAAGAGTGGAGGTGGAATTAAATACGTTTCTTCTTCCCACTCCTTTTTGGGCACATTTTTTTTGTTGTGGTAATTTTTTATTTCTGTTATGATTTCACTTATGCTATATGTTCCATTTTATAAGAATGTAAATATTTACTTACCCAATATAAATACATAAAAAATAAATAAATAAATAATAATAATAATAATAATAATAATAATAATAATAATAATATTATTAATTATTATAATATTATTATGAATAATAAACCCTACTCATCTATGGTCATGAGTTTTGGGTAATGACCGAAAAGATGAGATCGTGAATACAAGTGCGCGAAATGAGTTTCCTCCACAGGGTGGCTGGGTGCTCCCTTAGATATAGGGTGAGGAGCTCAGTCACACGGGAGGAGCTCAGAGTAGAGCCGCTGCTGGCTCAGGCATCTGTTCCGGATGCCTCCTGGACGCTTTCCTGGAGAGGTGTTCTGGGCATGTTCCACCGGGAGTAGGCCCTGAGGAAGACCCAGGACACGCTGGAGGGACTATGTCTCTGGGCTGGCCTGGGAACGCCTCGGGGTCCACCCTGAGGAGCTGGAGGAAGTGTCTGGGGTGAGGGAAGTCTGGGAGTCCCTGCTTAAACTGTTGCCCCCGTGACCCAGCCTTGGATAAGCAGGAGAAAATGAATGGATGGAAAAATAAAAAATTTAAAATAAATACGTCCTGCTCACTGGCCTTTCCAAATGAGCTGTGAGACGCTGCAGAACGTCCAGAACGCTGCAACTCGGGTCCTGACTCGAACTAGAAAGCATGAGCACATGCCTCCTTTGCTCAGGTCTCTGCACTGCCCCTGTGGCTCAGAGACTTTAAAGTGGCTCTGCTTGTACAAGTCTCTCCATGGATGAGCACCAAAGTCCATCTGTGACATTTTTGCCTTTATGAAGGCTAAAGGGCTGAAACGTGTTGGCGTGATTTGACCTTTATCTGCCATGTGGTATTAGGCTTTTAATTATTTTGAACTTTTGAGTGCCTCAGTTTATTCAACTTTGTATTGAGACTGGTCCCTACACTGAAGAGCACCAAAAGGACAATTCTGCACAACCTCTGTACATCCAAGTAGCACTCCTGCCCCCTAAAGTTATACATTTCTTACACGTTAGTCCCATTTGAACCATCTGCACTCTGAGGAGCTCAGGGACCGACCTCCTGCTGGTGCCCAGAGTCACGACTAAACACGGGGAGTCAGAGTTTCAGATTCATGCAGCTCAAACCTGGAACAGTCTTCCTGAACATGTGAGACAGACTCTTCTGTGACGCTGTTTAAATCCAGGTTCAAAACAGTTTAATATAATCAAAATTAATTTTCTCCTTTTTTAAATTTTACGGTGATTATTTATGTTTTGATTTGTTTGTATTGTGATTTGAATGTTTTTCTTGTTCTGTAAAGCACTATGAATGACTTCATGTACAAATTGTGCTATACAAATAAACTTGCCTTGCCTTAAATCTCACAAGAATTCATTTTGTGTAATATTTATTTAATCACTGTGCACCTCTTTTTATAATTATATGCGTAATACTAAATTTAACTAATAGGCCCACTTCTTCCACTCTGACATATTAGATCATTACAGTGATTGTGTTGGATTGAACATTACATTCTCATCTAAAATACATCTGAGGAATTGAAACAGTGATTCATTTGCCGTCATGAGTTTGAATAATGACACTGCTGTGGGTGTTTCCTGGTTTCATATAAAACAAAACAAAACCAAAGACGTCGTCAGCTCTGAGCGTAAACACCGCGGCTCTCGTCACTTCACCGTGAACTAACCGGACCGGCCACATTCCCCTGTCAGCGCACCTGTCACGGAGAGGCAGCATTCCACCAAACAAACACACACCAAAACTTTTATTGTGTTAAGCTATTTTAGATAATAGTCTGGGTTTAACAGGACCTGATGTAAGATTTCATTTTTAATGGTTAATTGTTATAGCAAGCTTATTATGATTATTATTTGTCATTCCAAGAAACCCATGGATGATTCACAACGGCTTCATAAAAATTCGCTTAGTGGAATATATTTCAAAACTACTGTTACTGTAATACAGGCTGATGCAATAATCCACATAACAATTCAATAAATATATGAATAATACAAGATTTTACAGAGAGAAATGAGCTGTTTTCTTAAATGAAAATGTGGGTTGGCTAATTTGATCTATTATTTTCTTTACTAAATCCTAATTTAGTCTTGACTTGTGCCCCGCCATGTAAAAACAGCCCAACAGTGGAGTGTTTTGGGACTCGTCTTAAGATATCTTTTTTTTTTTTTTTTTGGCAAAGTCTGACTTGTAAAACCATTAAAGGTTGTAAGGAGATTTTTTTTTTCCAGTGAAAGTTCAAATAACATTATCAAGATGCAGAAGCCTTGTAATTATGATGAGCACAAAAAAAAAAAAAAAGAATGAAAATCCATCATCTGTGGATGTGGTGGGGTCAAATACACATTAGCCAATAGATAACAAAGCTATTAGGTTGTCAATCAAACTCCCTGCGTTTCTAGCACGGATCTATAATAAGAACTGGAAGGCAGAGGTGGGTAATTATGTTTTCCACGGGGCCACATGAGAAACAGAAAATATTGTGGATGGTCAGAATACTCAACTCAATTCTGCATCATATGAATTGTATTTCTTTATTAAAATCCATATATTGCGTTTTTCTGACAAGCTGCTCAGACTGGGAAGAGTTTATGTTATAACTAAGCAATGAAAAAGTACTACAGTTTCTGAGAGCTTGGGCCCAGAATGAATTCTCACACTGAGCGCAATGTATTTTTTGAGAATTCAGACTGTCCGTGTGCAGCTAACAGGGCATCGACAACTTTCACAAAGAATGGATTTTGTAGGATTCTTTTCTACAACAACATAAACATTTTAAACATTTTTAAATCCTCAAAGTGCCTAAAAGTTAGTTTTGTAAGGCTAAAGGCTGAATTATAGTTCCCACGTCGATTCAACACACACTCTGCCGCCGTCGCCTTGTCGTCGTTGTTTTTGATTTATGGATCTGTGTCGAGGTCTATGCGCTGCAGAGTCATTCACCGCCACAACACTCGGAGGCTAGGATTTTGGTCGGTTCAACACGTAGTTAGAAAAGTGTATGTTGGTTGATGCAGACTCTCAGCGGAGGGTTTCAAGGCGACACAGACTCTCTGTGTCGTGACGTAGACAATTTGACGCATGACCATAAATTGGGCTTTAGCCTCGTCCAGGTCTGAGCCTGCACTAGCTCCGCTCTAGCAGATCTGGCTCTGATTGGTCCACGCCGTGCACGTTACAGACGTCACACGGGTGGGAGGAGCTCGCCTGGATTGAGGAAGTAAATGCAGAAGAGAAAATAATTTTGTGCCCATGAGCCAATAAGCACAGGCCACTGAAAACAATACGATGCCATACTGGGATCACCTTCCAGATTTGATTATAATTCTGTGGTTTCTAGTTTTCTTGCCAGCATGCTGGGATTACTTGGTTTACGTTCGCCTTTCACACATTCCACATATGCAAGACACTGTTTACTCAATCACCCCAGAGTTATTAGCGACTTTTTCGAACTGTAGTTTCCTCGCAGTTTGCCCAAATTCTGTTTCAATGGCGGAAAAGAATCCACAACCAGTTCGCCGCAAAAGAGGTCGCTGAAAGAAGAAGAGAAGGGGTAAAGGAGCAAAGCCAAACTAAGGTGATTCTTGGAGATTCCTTCCAACAACTGTGTGCCCTGAAGAAGATGAAGGGTCTAAAGACTGACACGTCAGCTGCTAAATTACTTCTGGAAAGGAAAATTGCATCACATGTTGAGGGACTATTTTCTCAGCAGCAGCGGGATTTTACCTACTTTATAGGTGCTAGGTGATATCAGTCCTCCGCTGCCGAGCTTCTTATCAGGAAGTACAACTCACTGCTGCTGCTCAGACAGAAATCCTTCAAATGTTTATTTCAAACATTATTCTATCAACACAGACATTCCCATGGACAGTCTGGTGTAATAAGAGATTTGTTTCTGGGGTTTTGTGGAGTGGGTAAGACAGTTTTTAGTGGCAGGAGAACTATGACCATTGACATGCACTAGTCTAGCACCAGTGACCTCTGCAAATACAAGGACTGGATGGAATATTTCAAAAAGTGTCTCCACACGTCTCCAACACTCTGACTCACTAGGAAATGAGGCCCTATGTCCAAAATTCCAGATTGTCCCTCTACGAGTCTGCAAATTCAAATTATTGTGTCAAAAACGATATTACAATATTGCATTCAGAATGAATTTTATGTAGGTTTTGACACATGAGATTGTTGTGAACGCCTTTATACATTTGGACATTTCAAAGATAAGGTCACATGTAGTGTACGGTTCATTGGACTGTTCTCTTGCACCTATAACCATTGCAGAATGCTTTGTCAGCATATTGGTATGAATATGATTTGTTTGAAAGCTACTACCAAAAGTCAAACGTTTGGACACACCTTTATTTTCATGATTATCTGACTTATAGATTTTCACTGAAGCGTCAAAACTGTGAGTAACACGTAGAATGAAGTAAACAAAGACTAAACTCAAAATAACTCTGAACTGGTTTTAGATGTTTGTTTTTTTAAAGACAGACATCTTTTAATTTCGTCAGTGCTTTCACTGAGAGAAGAGTTTGCAGCTGTCAACAAAGCAAAGGGTATAGCTTCTTTGAGGATTTGAATATGCATTTTTAAAAACGTACTGCATAATTCCATATAGTATCAAGTATTTTTGCATCAAGTATTTGACGTGTTCTGTGTGTGTCTGAAAAGTAGAAAGCAGTAAACATAAAGACAATAAAAGGTGTGTCCAAACATTTGACTGGGAGTGTAGTTTAAAAGTAGCCTGATTCATCAGCCGGGTTCATTTTGTGGAAACTGTCTGACCTCTCAGCATTAGAATCCATTCACTCGATGGTAAGTGGGTACTTTTTAAATTTAACCAATCACTGCTATTTGGTCGTGACGTATGTAATGCGCCGCTAATGGGGCTAACTGGTATATTAAGCTTTTTCCAAGTCCTGTAGGAAGAAGGACAATAATGTCTTTCTGAGGCAAAGCTCCAATACATACTTAACTTATTTTCAATATCCAAATTAACTAGTAATAATACAGGTCAGCAGTAAATCATCTGAATAGCCTGTCTACCCCATGCACAAACACATGCACACGCACACATATGGTCCACACTCACCAGCTCCTGTCACCTTCGTCCCTATTTGTCTGTAATCTTCATACTCGTAATAATCGTATCGTAATGTTTGTCTTGTATCTTGTATGTTGTTTGTTTCCTATTTGTTGTAATGCATGTAGTTTTCAAATAAAATTATTAATAAAAAAAAAAGACAATAACGTCTTTCCTCTTGATAAAATTCACCAAAGATTCTTTTTGTTCCGGCTTTAAATCCTCAATCTCAGGAATAGTCGTCAACGCAGAATGTACGGCTCTTCGCTGATTGGCTGGTGCCAGGACTCGCACTTCCAGGGTTTTTGCAAACTGTCTAATGTATTCTGATTCCTGACCTAGTAATTTAAAAATGCACTGTGGAACTTGTCCGGTGGAGAGTCCATCATATGCTTGTTTCCATGGAGATGTTCCTAGAATGTTCCACAGTTCCACATTGCCATAAACTAAAAAATCTCCAAGGAGACTTGTGTAACCCAGGTATTTTTCTGTCCCTGGCCCATCTCTACTTTATATTTTAACCACGGTTGTTCACACTTCCACACTTGCAAGCCAAATTACAGGTTAGATTTGTGGAGAGGCGAGCTCACTCACAGTAAGAATAGATGTTTTTAAGATATTCTTGAGCAATAAATAACACCTATAGTTGAATAAATGCAAGACAGATCAGTTTAATGCCATACTGTGGACAATTTCAACTAAAGCATTAACATCTCCATGGAGACAAAAAGGTTGCAGACCCTCAGAAAAGTTACACGGTGCACCTTTAAGTATCAGTATTATTGATTAGATTAAAATAACAACTTAATAGTGTGGATAATGTGGATAACTTTCTTTCGTTAACTTGTTCCCTTTTTGAGTTGTATGATTTTTGCCTAGATTTTTATTCCAGGGGCCCTCCCAACCACAAGTGGACATTGCAGGTGAAGCGTCTTGCTCAAGGGCACTTCAAACTCTGGCAGGATTTGAACCAGAAATTCTCAAATTTTCAGTTGGACACTTGAATTATTGCTGCCCCCAAAAAATGCACACACACATTTTTTATTTTAATTCAAACTAGTTTTTATTGAGTATCATGTCATTTTTAAATTTCTCTCTCTTTTTTTTTTTTTTTTACACATGCTTTAAAGATAAACCAATAATTAAATTATCCCCCAAAACAACCCCAGAACATTTTGTTTCTGGGAACATTCAAAATAACACAAAATGATCTTTTATATCATTTTCTGGGAATCAAACCTGGGACTTTCTCGCTGTGAGGCAAGTGCACTGAACCCCAACATTTATATCTCAAACTTGAACTGATATTTCTTGTACATATTTGCAATTTGTTTCAGAAAGGACTCTTATAATAATGTGGTAATAACATTTCAACAGAGACAAGAATTTGACAAACCCTCCATTAGAAAAGTTACACAATGCAGCTTTAAAGGAGGTCTATTCTGCAAAATTTACTTTTCAGAACGTTTAACCATGTTATAGATGTTTCCTCTCACCATTCACTCACCTGTAGTTGTATTTGGAGTGATTCGTGCATGTTGTTCAAGACAACCTCCGCCCACTGCACTGCAAAAAAGCTTGGCCAGAATGTAAGATATAAAGATTTATATCTATCAGAAAATGACTTAAAAGTAGTGAAATGATCTGTCCATGCAGCAAGATCATTTTACTTGACCAGTTCTCTTAAAATAAACGACCTCTAGACTAGAATGAAACATCTCCGAACTAGTAAGTAGATAATAAATCTGAAAACAAGACAAATAATCTGATATAAATTTTCAAATCTTGGCCAGATCAGAGAAATTTGCAGTGTGCTACTTTGTTCTATAATTGTATTTTCTTAATTGGTGATACATCTTTTGTTTAATAGAGATGTGCAGTTCCAGGACTGAAATGATTCCAGTGAAGGTGTATGGAGTTTAAAAAGACATTTGAAAGAAGAACTAACCCTAAATATGCAGGGTTTGTTTGTTAAGCATTTGAGAATGAAACAAAACACAACTCCAGGTTCTGTATGTTTGTGATGAGGAAACATTGTACCACAAATCAATAAATAGCGTCATATGGATCAGTCCTGGTTTAAGGCCGCTACACACTACAGGATTTTTTTGGTCTTAAATGATTTTTATACATACAAAAAAAGTATCATATTTTCTGGGCTATTGGGCATTCTGGATTATAAGACACACTGTCATTAAATGGTCTATTTTCAAACTTTTTTCACAAATAAACCACACTGGACTTTAAACAAAACCCAACAGTGTGATGGGTGAGTGGTTTTGTTTGTTTGTTCGTTCACGGTGACTCTAGGCTTTGTTCAGTTGTGGCGTGTAGGGAGGGTGCTGTCTGGGACCAACGGATTGTTGGCGTGTTCACAGTGACTCAGTTGTTCAGTTGTGTCTAGAAGTGGCACATTGCACTCGCTTTTTCGGTTCGTTCCTCCGTTCTGTTCGTCGTCGGCGTGGAGTGATGAGTGTGTCTGCGGTTGTTTTTCACTGTGCGGTCGCTGTCTGCTCCGTGTGTGTTTGCGTGCGTTGCGGGTGATGCGGCTTTGTAGTTTACTGAAGTCGTGCTGGGACACCTGAGTGGATTGGTGTATAGGGCGCTCTGGATTGTGGGGCACGCGGTTGTTTTTTGATGGGGTTGGAGGCTTAAGAGCGCGCCCTATAGTGCAGAAAATACGGTATACACCACAAACACAAGGAGAATCTTATGAGGCTTAAAATCTGATCACAAAGACTGCAGTGGGATCTGTCTGCAGACCACAGGATATAAAGTTGTGAGCGCGATCACGTCAGCTGTTTCCTGTCTACAGTAAAACCAGTTGCTTTGAGACTCTTAAGTGTTTGAAAGATCAGAGCTCTGCAATTCTAGTTTAGATACAAGTCAAAACTGTGTCATTATTATTTGTGAAATGTGAAGAAAAACTTCAGATACAGGATTTTTAAAGCATAAAAGGTTGGAGATAAAGTCCTGGGGAAGTAGAGTCACTGTCACTAATCTGCAGCTTCACCTCGATCCGTGCGCTGTGTGGATGTAAACAGACACACGTGAGGAACTACTCCCACCTTTTTACTTTTAACTAACTCTTCAAACTGGATTAATAGCCTGGTTTTGTGGACTGGATGTTATTATTTTATGGATAATGTGGATGAGATGCTGCACTTTAAATTTACCACTTTACAAGAGGAATAAAGTTTTCTCATTATTTTCGATATAGTTTGTATGTTGCGTCTCTGTGTCTGTCACTCCTCTGCCCCCGACGCTCTGTTTTATTGTCTGTTGTCGTAATGTTGCTGATGTTTGGTGGTTATGATTTTACAGAGCAACTCAGAGTCACACTGACACCACACACATAAGGAGCAACTTCAAAATCGCACATGAAGATAAAAAGTCGGGTCACGAGAGAAGCAAATCACAGCCAAAATCGAGCAAATTCTCCAGTTGCGTATGGCGGTCTTTAGACTCCAACAGTAAACATTCACATACTAGAAAACAATGAGCATCTCCATGGTAAATCAGAAAATGTAGGCGAAGCAGACTTGTCCAAAACATTGTCCAAAAGTCTTCTGCTACTTTTTTTTCCACAAACCGGTCAGTAAGGTGCTCCTGAACCTGCCATTGTAGACTCATGGAGCAGATATAGATGTCCAGTCCAGATAAGAGCTTTGAACATGTCCGTTCCTCTTCAGGGTCAGTCCTTCAGGCCTTCCTCACAATGCGACCGCTCTTCCTCAGCTCTCTGGCCCGGTCCGAGCGCTGGGATTGGCTGCTGGTTCGCCACACTCCCGGACACACCCGCGCCCTGGTACAACACATGGACACACACACACACACAGAGTTTTATTAAAGAGTTACTTTTAAACTCCATGAACTCCAGACATTCCCATGGACAGTCTGGTGTAATAATAGATTTGTTTGGGGTGTTTTGTGGACTGGGTAAGACTGTTTTTAGTGGCAGGAGAACTATGACCATTGACATGCACTAGTCTAGCACCAGTGACCTCTGCAAATACAAGGACTGGATGGAATATTTCAAAAAGTGTCTCCACACGTCTCCAACACTCTGGCTCACTACGAAATGAGGTCCTATGCACAAAAGTCTGAACTTTCCCTTAAACAGCAACGTTAGTAGCTCAGTGGGTGGCAGTAGCAGTATTTGAAGGTTGGTGGTTGGAATCCTGCTCTTGACATAAACATCATCAGATCCAAAGACCCACAGGTTGGCGGTGTGATTTCAGCTACACTGGTGTATGAGTGTGTGTGTGAATGAGTGAGTGGCTCCTTCTTGGAAGCGGAAAAGCACTTTATAAAAATGTGACCATTTACATTTATGTAATTACAGGTGGTTTTATAGCTTAAAAATAAATAGAAAAACAGGCAAAATCTGACTGTGAGTGGCGTCGCCTCTCCACAGATCTGACCTCTAACATGGTCTGGTTTGGGCTGAATCCCATTACACCCCTTGACCATACCACTTTCCCGTACCCCACCGTTTTGCACACTCACGTCTAGGGGTGTCACAGTTACAGTTATGGCAGAGGGTTAGGGGAAAGCGTCAGGGATATATTCCCCTCCAAACGAAGATTTTTCAGAGGCACACTCCAAACTGGAGGCACTGAAGGGGTATGAGCAATTTACCTGAATGTCTTGCGAATCACCGACTAGATGGCTGCTACCACGACCACAGAGACAAAAGAAGTTCACAAATGTAGTGTAGTAAATGTATTTTCTCCATTATTTATGGTTTAAAATGTGTGATAACCGCTGTATTGTCTTAAGTTTAAGGTTGTTCCAGTGCATAATAGTCATTTTCTTCATAAAATACACACGAAAAAAAAATCGCTAGTACTATTTTGAGTAGTGTAACGTTATTTGTGATCGGTTGATGCATGGAACTGAAGATGTGAACGAACTGCGAGCCCACGGAAGAGAGACCACCACAGTTGTAGACGGAATGTTGGATTTCTGGCAAAAGCTCGTCGTGTCTCTTACGTAAAAGCTGAGGAGACTACCGATGAAGTATGTGATTGTTGAAGGGGTTCGTAGGGGTTTACTTTGAACCTCTACCGCTTGTTGCTCAGTTTCAAGGGGTAGGGGTAGAAATTAGAAATGGGATTGGCCCTTGGTCCCCCTGAAGATAGAAAAGTAGAAAGATACCACACTGTGAAACATTCCAGACAAAGCAATAACATCTCCATCGAGACAAACATTTATCGGACCCTCCATCAGAAAAGTTACACGACGCACCTTTAAGCAGCACATTTACAGACGTGGTTCAGATGAGGTTCAAACCCCAGTTCTTTACATGCACAGTTTTGTTTTGTTACAGCGCCACACTTGGAGCACTAGTGTAACTGCGCCTGTAATCTGCTCACACAGTCCTGATAATGACAATAACAGCTGGTCATTGTTTGGCTGCAGAGAGCACAATCTGATCTGATCACACAATCATGTCATCACCGTTTCCATTTTTAAACTCAAATGAAGCAGGCCAGTCACAGGAATAATGATCACCACAGACACGCATGCTTTTCAGTGCAAGAAACACAACCAAAATGAAAAAAAAAAAAAAAAAAAAAAAAACACAACTTGCTTTTATTTTAGCCTGTTTTTTGAGCTAATACGTTACACAATGTGGCTTTAATTCATACCCGAACCCCTTATTTAAATAGTTACTAAACCTGAATCATTTTAATAAACTATTTGCTATTATCTATGATTATTTTTCAATTTCTTTATGTCATTTTTATATAATGTATTAGGGAGCAAGTGTGTCTGTCTGTAAACTGAATGAAGCAAAGACTGAGATGATACTGTTTGGCAGAGGTGTGGACCTGGACTTGAGTCAGGCTTGAATCACTATTTTTAGGACTTGAGACTGATAAAACAGACTAAGACTTGGGACTCGACTTGCTCTTGAAGCTCAGTGACTTGGGACTTGAGCCAATGATGTTCATTTTGTCTTCTTATATACTTTAACTTCTTAGGTTCTTTTTAAAGACAATGCAGTAAAGTTTATTTACCTTGTTGAAGCAGCCGAAACATGTCAACAAGGTAAATACACTTTACTGCATTGTCTTTAAAAAGAACCTAAGAAGTTAAAGACTTGGGACTTGACTCGGACTTGAGACCTGTGACTTGAAAAGACTTGATGCTTCTCCTAAAAATATATATGTTTTAGAAAATACTTTTCTCTTTACAGTTGATACATGCAGTGCTTAATTTTACACTTCTCTGTTTGTTACTTTGGATGTAGTACCATGATGTGGTATCCTCAAATGTACTACAGAAATATTCAGTACAATACAGTACAACAGAGGGAACTACAAAGAACATGATCCTCCTATTTCAATGCAGACTACACGACAAAATAAGTGCATTGTTAAATCTGAATTCTTTCTGTTCTGACCGTAATGAGTCACACTAAGTTCTTGTCAAGACTTTTAAAAAGGAAAACAAATTGCATTTCTACAACTCTTATATAAATACCCATATATAAATACACCATGACTTGACCAAGACTTTGTGTTTGGTTTGTGTACTGCTGTCTCCTCTGCCCTGTGTGTTCAGGTGTTGTGGGTGGGACCTGATTGGCCAGCGAGCAGCCAATCAGGTTGGAGAGGACCATTTAAAAAGGAGCGCTCTCGCTTTCTTGCTCTCTCTCTCGCTCTCTCTATACACTTTGCATAGATTTACTTTGTTAGTTTTGTTATATTTTTTGGTTTGTTTATTTGGCACAACTGGCACACGCCTCGTCCCACCAACCTTTGGTTTGTTTGTTTTCTGTGCACGTATTGGTGAATGTCTGGCCCAAAAATAAAAACTGCCAGACCTACTTTGCCTTAAGGATTGTTTTATACTTGTTGTCGCTTGTCGGACATAGGGGACATAACAATTGAAATGACTTGAAGCTCAAAGCAGATGACTTGGACTGGACTTGGACTCATGGGCCAGTGACTCGAGACTCAACTTGGACTTGTCTGTATTTGACTTGGGAATTGGAACTGAGGTCAAAGACTTTAGACTTGCAAAACAACGACTTGGTCCCACCTCTGCTTTGCATCTGGTAGTAACCTCATGGGGACCCCTCAAAAATGATGTGCGCCCCACAGTCACCAACCTTGGACAGTGTTTTTAAATTTGACAAAGAGATAGATTTGAACAAGTTGTGCACACTTTTATTTCATCACGCCTGGACTTCTGTAATGAACTTTATTCTGGCATCTCACAAAACGCACTTTACCGATGACAGTGAGTCCAAAACTCTGCGGCACGACTTTTAACAGGAACCAAAAGAAGAGAGCACATTATTCCAACTTTTACGTCTTTGCACTGGCTTCCTTTTCATTTTAGAATTGATTTTAAGATTTTATAGTTTGTTTTTAAAGCTCTGAATGGACTGGCCCCACAGTATGTCTCTGCCATCCTCCAAATTTACATCCTCGTGTGCTCTGAAGTCTGAGGTCCAGCTCCAGCTCGTAGGGCCTAAGACCAGACTTAAAACCAGGGGGACAGGACCTACTCTGTGACCGACCCCAAACTCTAGAACAGCCCTACAGTGAAGAGTTTTAAGTCTCATCTTAATACCCAATTTTAGTCTCTGGCTTTTAACACTGTGATAATTGTGTGCTCCACTTTCATTGATTTTTGATTTATTTTATATATTTATTGCTATTCTGTAGTTTTGCTCTTATTTTATTTTACTGGTTTTATTGTTTTAAGACTAGTATGATTAAATCTGAGCTTTTATTTTTTCATTACATTATTATTGTTGTTATTACTATGTATCTGTGCAGTGCTTTGAAAATTGTTTATGAAATGTACTATAGAAATAAAGTTGATTGGATATATGTGTGTATTTTGTCCATTGTGCTGTGTATTTCTAACATTTGGTGTTTTTTGGACCCCCTTGAAAACGAGTCAGCACATCTCAAGGGGCATTCCAATTAAAGAAAAGAAAAAAAAATGCTGCTAAACTATACATTATGAATGAAGTCTTCTTAGATCATGCTTTATTAAAGGTCCTATATTACATAAAATGGATCCTCGTGAGCTTTTAGTTATGTTATAGTGTTACCTCATCCATCTGTGTATCATTCATTCACTCGTTTTTCAATTTAAAACGAAAAAACAACAATTTTCTTCATTATTTGTCTCCAAAACCAAAATGAGAAAACAGATAATGATTCGCTTTTTGAGTTTTTGATTTTGTGTTTAAATGAATAATGGAGAAAAAAAAAAAGGATAACGACCGTTTCCTGTTTTTGGGAGTTAAACTGTGATGCCGGACTTTTGCGCTGAATACAGACTGGACCAGAACTTAAACAGGACTAAACCAGGACTAAACCATTTTCAGTCCTGGTCTGGTCCCAGTCTCTGGTCCGGGTCTGTCTCAGTCCCGGGCGCAGTCATGGCCTGGTCCTGGTCTCAGTAGCAGTGGGGTCCAGGTCTCAGTCTAGGTCTCAGTCTTGATCTGGTTTCAGTCTGGTCGGACCTGGTTTAGTCCGTACGTGGCGCAAAAGTTCGGCATCACAGTTTAAGTCATGGAAACAGGAAACGTCCATTATCCATTTTTTCCATTATTCATTTAAAGACAAAATCAAAAATGTTATCTGTTTTTTTAATTTTGGTTTTGGAGACAAATAATGAAGAAAACTTGTTTTTTTGTTTTCTTATTTTTGGTTTTATTTTGAAAAACAAACGAACAAATGATACTCGGATTCTCATCAAAAACAGACCTGGAGTTGTGTTTTGTTTCATTCACACATGTTTGAGTAACTCTATTATAATGAGTCTGTCTACATCTCCAAAGTTTAAAATGCTCTGTTCCACCTTGTGATGTCATGAAGTGGTATTTTTCAACTTAGTGTCTACCTTTAACGTTTACATTTAGTAGAGATTGACATTTCCAGGGCTGAAATTAACCAAACGATTCTAGTGAAGGTGTATGGAGTTTAAAAAACACTGTGGAGCACTTCCTGTATTACCACATGACATCACAAAGTGGAACAGAGTGTTTTCAGTTTGAGAGAAGAACTCAGTCTAAATATGCAGCTTTTCTGTGTGAATGAAACAAAACACAACTCCAGTCTGTCTGTGATGAGGAAACTACATTAGAACACAGCTCAGAAAACAACATAATATGGACACTTTAAGACTAAGACCCGGTTACCTGCTCCTGGGCGGGGGTCCGGTCCGTGCGCGTCCCCTCCCGCTCTGCTTCCTGTACTGCACCCAGCCACACACCAGCTCGTGCGCGATCATCACGTACAGGAGGAAGATCAGCACCCCGGGGTCCATGCGCCAATCTGCCCCAGCCCGGTCACGGTCTCCTCCGCTTCGCCCTCCCTGTGCTCCCGGCTCCGGTCTCTGCGGCGGCGGAAAGATGAGAGAGCGACAAGAGAAAGGGGAGAGAGGAAGGGGAGAGCACGTTGCCGTAGAGACGCCTCGGTTGCTAAGGGCGACTCCTCAGCATCTCCTCGGCAGTGAAGGCGGCCAATCACGCGGCTCAAATCAAAGCTCATTGTTAAAAAAAAATCTCTCTTCGTCAGCTTTCTTATGTAGGGTGAACTAAAAAACATCCATGGGTTTGAGAATGATGAGAAAGACTGTTACCATAGCGATTAACAATAGCAAAATATTGTATCTGTTGAATGGGGGAAAGTCCTCAGTATGATGCGTAAAAGGAAGGTGAAATCATTTTTTCTTTCATTGAGCTGCTCCCTTTTCCTTTAGATTTTTAAAACAGATGCCCTTCCTGTCACAAGTGGACATTGTGAGGGAAGTGTCTTGCTCAAGGACACCAGCATCAGCGGGATTTGAACCAGCAAATTGCAAGTTCTCAGCTGAATCATTGTTGGTCCCAAAGATCATTTAAATATAAGACCTACCTTTACAAAAAATAAAATAAAAATAAAAAAATTAAATATATACCGGTACATGTTTATTTAAATTTTTTATTTTTTTTTGTATTTTTATTGCACATGCTTTGGAAATTAACCACAAATTAATTACCACAAAAATGTATGGAAAAGACACAGGGAGAACATTCAAAATAAAACAAAATGGACATAATTTTTCATCATTTTCTGGGAATCAAACCTGGGATCTTCTGGCTGTGAGGCGAGTGAACTGATCTCTGCACCACCGCCTCCTCGACATTTAAGTGTCAAAATTTGTCAATTTATGTCAATTTGTTTTAGAATAGACTTTTTATAAACATTTTTCAGAAGTGTATAGATCCTCCAAATAATAAAGAACCTTGCACCATTATATTCCACTTTAGATCACTACTAGGGGTGTGCAAAAATATCTAAATATCGATATATCGTATCATTTAATGTGACGATACAGTATCGATATCGTGGGCTACTGTATCGATATATCACCAAGAGTATTTTTTGGTATATTTTACTAAATTATTTTGTTACAGAGCTACAGTTTTGACACATTTGACTTTTCCATTGTTTTGATGATTAAAATGTTTGTGTTTCAAATTAACTTTTGCACTTTTTTTGGGATTTAACAAAGACTTTTAGTATCAGAGCCACGATTTAGCCGTTAATTTTATTGAATCCTACCAAATTGATTTGAAATATATCGTTTTGAATCGAAAGTGCACTGTATTGAGATGTGTATCGTATCGTGGCCTATGTATTGAGATATGTATCGTATTGGCAACTTCTTAATGATACCAGCCCTAATCAATATCGGAATATCGATATATCGTATCGTTTAATGTGATGATACAGTATTGATATCGTGGGCTACTGTATCGATATATCACCAAGAGTATTTTTACATGTGTTTTACTAAATTATTTTGTTACAGTGGTGCAGTTTTGTTGCTTGTGGAGTGAAAGGAAACTCATTTATGCGACACATTTGACATTTTGACACTGTTTTGAGGATTAAAATGTTTGTGTTTCATATGAACTTTGCACAAGAAGTGGTTTAACAAAGACTTTTAGTATCACAGCCATGATTTAGCCTTTATTTTTTATTGAACTGTATCGAATCGATTTGAAATATATCGTATCGAATTGAAAGTGCACTGTATCGAGATATGTATCGTATCGTGGCCTGTGTATCGAGGTATTTATCGTATCGGCAACTTCTTAATGATACCAGCCCTAATCACTACTATTACTATTACTATTATCATTACTACTGACACTTTGCCGCTGATGTCGTCAACATAACTAGAGGCACTGCTTTGTTTGAAGCTCTGTTACACAACTTTACTTTAATCTGAGCTTTGTTTTACACAGTCTGACCATAAAGAAGTGACTCAGCTGGAGCTACAACAGGTGATGATTTGTGCTGTTAAAAACGTCCCTCTCAATAACATCACCGTCGTCACTCTCACCATTTATGTTGAAAATCAAACTCCTAAACAGGACCACAGGCCCCTGAATATGTGCTGTTTAAATCCATTTTGTAATTTCTCTTTTTTTTCTATTTTAGCAGCTAAACATTCCATCATAGACAACCATGCAGTACACCCCGAAGAATCCATTCCATTTCTTTCAGATCTGACCCACTGAAGGCTGCAGTTCCAAGTCTTGCCACCAGGGTTTCCATAGGCGTTCTACCAGTCCACATGGCACAAGTAGTTCTGCTACTGTGGTGCCACGTCCAGACCCACACACAGACCAGCTCAGACCGGCTCAGACCGGCTCAGTCCCGATTCACAGAACCGACGTCCCCATAATCCTGCAAACACACCGCAAGCACAAGAATCACAAAAGAACATTTAAAGAACAAATAACATGCTTACTTTGGCATTTCACAATTAAGAACTTCAAATGATCACTAATGAAATAAAAGCTTCAGTGCTCCCCACACTCTGATCTGATGTAGCTGACATCTACTGGCAGCAGAGAGAATTACCACAGCAAAAACAATTAAACTACGTAACGAGGAACACGTCTGTAAGTATGCAGAGGTAATGAGTGTGATTTGATGAGAGAAATGCTCACAAAAAGTCTGCCGATGATTTATAAACTTAAAAACAGTGCAGTGTCTCTGTCTGTGACGCAACAATCCTGGGGAAATTCAAACCTCTTTGGCGACTGCTCAGAGGCTTTTTACAGAGGATCACTGAAACCAGCGTGAATACAATTCTACTCTAAATATGTTTTAAATAAAGGAATAACATTGTAACATATCAAAAAGCTAAAAAAATAAATATGGCATAACGTGCAGAGAAAACAAGAACTGTGTCTGTTTGCTGCAGGTGTTCAGTCAGTGGGAGCGGGTGGTGGGTGCTCTTGGAAAAAGGATCAAAATGTAATCACAACAGAATCCAGACACTCCAAAGAAGGAAAAATTGCACAAAAATGTTTCCTCGTGCGATTTTTACTTCTTTGGAGTGCCTGGATTCCATTGTGTTTAATGGCATAATATGTGTACTTTTGTCCAGCTGCAGATGTTATTTAAATTTAATTAATTTTTTTTATCATTTGTCAATTTTGAGGGAGTGGATACCCGGCACATCAACAGCAAGACAGACATAACAAATATAAAACTAACACGCATACAAAGAAAGGAAAAAAAAAGAAAAAAAAGAAGAGAGAAAATAAATAAATAAATAATAATAATACAAAAATAATAATAATAAAAAGAAAAAGGGAGGGTAGGAGGGGTTGGGGGAGTGTGTGTAGTACAGAGTTTCTCAGTGCAGTGTTTGCATGTGTGTATTTACATTTTAGGGCTGTCAAATCAAATTTATATTTACATATTTCCTATTTCCTTCCCATATCTTTCGTTCGTTTGTTTTTGACCACCCCAAAACGCACCTACACGTACATGACATTATACAAACATTTACATACACAGATATTTTGACATTGTCCAGCAGTAGATTGATGGATGTTCTTTTTTACTGTGCTTTGTCCAAACGGGGTTATAGATATAAATGAATTTCTTGTTGAAATTTAATTGTACTACAGATTACACACATATGCACATTTACAACTGTGTGTTTGTAAGTGAAGGCAACTGTTTTATTAATGGTACACTAAGTCACTTTTCTGCGACCTGCTGGTCTCCATAGAGATGCTTTTTGGAATGTTCCACAGTATGGCAATAAACTGTATCAAACTAATTTGATGAGTTAGTTTTGTTTTTCACATTTTCAGTCAGTAAATCTGTCTAGCATTTATTTAAAGGTGCAATATGTAATTCTTTTGAAGAACGACCACTACACACTTGTTTCCATGGTGATGTGACTTATCTATTCCCATGAAGACGAGCAGGAGATACCATCAGGCCTAGACTGATCCAGGGGCCGCAAGTGAAGCATTTTGTATAATTAAAAGTAACGAGGAGCTTAGACTATACGCCTGAGTCACACCACAATAAAACTGGGACCGGATCTGTGGAGAGGCAAGCCCATTTTTATGCCAAACTGTAGAACTGTAGAAGGAAACTCCACCACAAAGGTTCTAAAGGTATTGCACTTGTTTTTATTTTGAGCAGGCTTGTTTTTTCCACAGATCTAACTAGTAACTTAGCCTTCTGGCCTTCGTGGAGATAAATAAGTTAAATGTCATACTCTGTAGAAGTCAAGGCAAAAGAATAACATCTCCATGGAGACAAGCAAGTGGGGACCAAGATGTTGAATACACAAACATCTTTTACTGGTATATTCAGAGGGCTGGGCACAAACTCACTGAGAAATGGTTGAAGCCAGCTGCCATCGGGTGGTTTTGAACAGGTGGGACACTCAAGTGATCATCCTGCAAATATACACACATTGATTTGAATAATGGTGCATTCAAATATGTCTTTGCAGTTCACTGAATTTTTTGGCTTTCAGTTGAACAGGGATATCAGTCTGGTCTCCACTCCATCCGTTACGCCTCAAGTCAGACTGAAACTCGCTTGTCTCGATTTGTCAGATTTCAAATTTAGTGCTTCGCTCATTGATTCTGTAGAAATCTGTGATGTTTTTCAGTGTCTTATGATATTTTTGCTTTTCTTTTTTCCCCTCATGAGCAGCCACCAAACAGCTTAGGGAGGTTCAGTGATCAGACTCAAATCTTTGTAAAATATTGGAGAAGTGCGTGTTCTAGATCCCAATTCAAAAATGTGTCAGCTTTGTATTATTTTTCAGGTCCATGTGTCCTGTGTGTACTCAATTAAACTAGCTTGAAGAAACATAACATAAACATAAACACTGTGGTGAACTGATTTAACAAACCAGTTCTACTCGTCTGTACGTGACTATATCGTTACGTTTTTCCCGCAATCAAAACCACCAAAGACGCTCCACCTACTTCATATCATCTTCCCATCTTGGGCGAGGTGGTGTCCTCAAAATACTCATAACATTTTTGTTTGGATGACACAGACAATTTGAATATAGAATACAAATTTTAGGAAGAAGGGACAAATGAAAATAGTGTTCAAGGTCCATTATGTAACTTTTTCCTGGTGGAGTGTTTCACCTGTCAACAATCCCGCAATCCTCAGTTCCAAAAGTAAATTTCCCAATATTTTTTTCACATAGACATTGATGAATACAACATTTAAAATTGATTTCTGAAACTTAAAAAAAAAAAAAAAGTTATAAAAAAATATTTCTAAATCTTTCATTTTACATGTGCTTTCTGGACTTAAAACAACAGCATTTTGGATATTAATCAGCACATAGCTCAGGGGTGGGCAATTCTTTTTTCCATGGGGCCACATGAGAAACAGAAAATATTGTGGAGGCCAAAATGCTCAATTCTGCATAATATTAATTGTACTTCTTTATAAAAAACAGTAAAAATCATTGTTTTGACGAGCTGCTCAGACTGGTAAGAGGTTATATTATGACTAAACAATGAAAAAGTGAGGCTGCCGAACAAAAATGCTTCTAAAGTAAAAGACTTTCAGCTTTAGTCCATGCATGAGGTAAAAGGATAAAATATGTTTATTCTGTAATTCCAAATGAGCTTAAACAGGCCGGTCAAAGTCAACCAAAAGTGTGGCCTGGGAGTTGGACGATGCCCAGGTCTGACGTAGCTCCATCGTGTCTTTAAACTCTTAATATTTAGAGTTATCGAAAAGTCTATGGGGAAATGAATGGGACAGGAAGTGTGTGGGACCGTTATGCGTTATGCTCCAGAGCAAGAAATGGGGAGAGACATTTGGCATTCGAGTCCGGGAAGTGCACCCACTACAACGCGATGGTAACGACCACAACACATTAAAGGAACAGTCCGGAAACTCAATGCAAAAAGACAACAAACGCTTTCAGAGGCGATAAAAGCAGACGGCCCCAACTTGAAAACATTCTTGTAGACGTGAACACCTGCGGCTTATATTCAGGTGTGGTCGATATATGTACAATTTAAAAATGTAGTTCAATTTAGCTGATGTGGTGTATATTCAGGTGCGTTCAATAGAACTCAAATGTGTGAATAAACAAAGGAGGTAACAACCAGTGTTGGGGAGTAACAGATTACATGTACTGGAGTTATGTAATCAGAGTACAAATTATGAGTAAGTGTATTCAGTTACAGTTACTGTTTCAGTGAGTGGTAATTGGATTACAGTTACTTTGTTGAAATAAATGGATTACACTATTTTCCTGTTTTTACATTTTGGGCTAAATCTTTATATTTATCTTTAAATATTTCATAATTCCACTCATTGCCGGACACTAAACCAGGTCTAAAACCAGGACTAAAACCAGGACTAAAACCAGGTCTAAAACCAGGACTAAAACCAGGACTAAAACCAGGACTAAAACCAGGACTAAAACCAGGACTAAAACCAGGTCTAAAACCAGGTCTAAACCAGGTCTAAACCAGGTCTAAACCAGGACTAAAACCAGGTCTAAAACCAGGTCTAAAACCAGGTCTAAAACCAGGTCTAAAACCAGGTCTAAACCAGGTCTAAACCAGGACTAAAACCAGGTCTAAACCAGGACTAAACCAGGTCTAAAACCAAGTCTAAAACCAGGTCTAAACCAGGTGTAAAACCAGGTCTAAACCAGGACTAAAACCAGGACTAAAACCAGGTCTAAACCAGGATTTAACAGGACTAACAGGACTGCGCGGACCGTGTCTCCTCGTCTTCTATCAATAATATTTAAAATTTGGTTAAGTAAAGACTCGTCTTTTCTTTGTCTTTTATCAGACAAAACTTCTTATGTGAAGATTTCCTCGTCTTTGCTTCTCTACAGCAAACCAAGTAATCCAAAGTATTCAGATTACATTACTCACTTTAAGTAATTTAATGGATTCCGTTACAAACTACATTTTGGGGTATGTAATCTGTAATCTGTAGGGGAATACATTTTAAAAGTAACCTTCCCAACACTGGTAACAACATTCTAACACTTAAAGCTCATAAAAGTTCATTTAGTCTAATACTGTGACCTTTAAACCACCATTGTACTTTTTATTAGACTTTTTTTTCTGTAAAACGTAGCAACATTCATTTATAAATTCTTCATCCTGGGTTCTCATTTAATTCTACATTTTTTTTCACTGACAAAAACTGATTTGATCCCAAGGATGGTATGATTGTTATAAGTTTGGATATTGAGATCATGGGAGTTTTGTTGGTACACTCACGGAGAGGTCGGGCTCGTAGGACTGGTTGGAGAATCCGGTTGGTCCTGTGGGTACAGGCATCTGCTCCCGTTTGGACCTCAGGTAGTACACCAGCAGAGCTATGAGCGTGGACACCAGCAGGATGACCACGATGACGGACGCCGCGATGCCCCCCGCGTCCGGCTGTCTCTTCTCTGCACACACACAGTTAGATACAGGGGATGTGACAGGAGTGTGCTCACGATACTAATGCTTCAAACTCGATTTCAGAACTAAAGAAAAGACTCGATACTCAATACTGATTCTGATACCACGATAATAATAAAATATTATTATATGATAGAATGTGATTTTAACATTAAATCATAGTACTTTCATAATATTACACTAATGCGATGGTCCAGGTAGGTTCTTACACATACAGAAAGTGCTCCACTGTGTTTTTAAACTTCATACACCTTTACTGGAATCATTTGGATTGTTTCAGTCCTGGAATTTGACCTTGATCTAAAGTTAAAAGGTAGCTCTTAACTTAGGGTGACAAGACGTCCCTATTTACCCGGGACAGTCCCAATTTTGAGCCCCGTGACCCCTGTCCCAATGGATTTATGGAAAAAACATTGATTTGTCTCAGTTTTATATAAGAAATGTCTCAGGTGTCTCAATTTTTGATCAATTTGATCCCTACCAACAGTAAAGAGAGACATAAATTGTAATTTGTTTAAGTAAAATACAAAAAAAAATCTGCTTAAAAACGACCAAAACACAAAGAAAATGTGACTATACAGACTCACATGTTTGTTTCACTATTTTATTATTAGAAACCACCAAAAAAAAAAAAAAAAAAAAAAAAAAAAAAAGAAAAAACGGCATGTCTCAGTTTTTTTTTTTGGAAATTCTGGTCACCCTATGTTAACTTGTCAACTATAACTATGTGACATCACAAGTTGGAACATGGAATTTTGAGCTTTTGAGCTTTAGAGAGACTAGTAATAAATGATTCTCAAACATGTGTGAATGAAACAAAGGAGGTAACAAGCTATTCAGGAAAGATTCACTTCTTTTCTATCAATGGGAGTTTTTTTGTATTGATACCTGGTCTCTAGGTTCCATACAAGTTTTGGTATCGATTAGTATCTGATTTTCCATACTTCCATCCCTAATCCCTAATCCTTAATGTTTGGATTTACCTGACACCAACTTCCTGTGCCAGCGGAGGTCGGGTTTACACAGGCCGTGTGGCAAAGGCTCAGGCCTGACTTCTGCTGGCTGCTGTCAGAGCTAAAGAAAACCAGAGGCAGACCTTCCCCCCCCGAGTAATTAAACTTTGAAGGATTTAGTCTGCTACTGTTTTGTTTTATATTGCTTGTTAAACGTTATGTCATATTTTAGCTCTACAGCACCTTCAAATAAAAGTGTTTTTTTTTATTTTTTATTTTTATTATTGTTGCCGTCTCTGGGTTCTTAGCTTTTAGTTCTAGTTGGTTTAAGTTCCTGGGTGGTACTTGGGAGGGGTTTAGCCTGTACTTTTGTGTTTGCACTTTGTTTTTTTAAGTTATATTTACAGTGAGGAAAATAAGTATTTGAACACCCTGCTATTTTGCAAGTTCTCCCACTTAGAAATCATGGAGGGTCTGAACTTTTCATCACAGGTGCATGTCCACTGTGAGAGACAGAATCTAAAAAGAAAAATCCAGAAATCACAATGTATGATTTTTTAACTATTTATTTGTTTGATACAGCTGCAAATAAGTATTTAAACACCTGTCTATCAGCTAGAATTCTGACCCTCAAAGACCTGTTAGTCCACCTTTAAAAAGTCCACCCCCACTCCATTTATGATCCTAAATCAAATGTTCCTGCTTGAGGTCGTGAGCTGCATAAAGACACCTGTCCACCCCATACAATCAGTAAGACTCCAACTACTAACATGGCCAAGACCAAAGAGCCGTCCAAAGACACCAGAGACAAAACTGTCCACCTCCACAAGGCTGGAAAGGGCTACGGGGAAATTGCCAAGCAGCTTGGTGAAAAAAGGTCCACTGTTGGAGCAATCATTAGAAAATGGAAGAAGCTAAACATGACTGTTAATCTCCCTCGGACTGGGGCTCCATGCAAGATCTCACCTCGTGGGGTCTCAGTGATCCTAAGGAAGGTGAGGAATCAGCCCAGAACTACACAGATGGAGCTGGTCAATGACCTGAAAAGAGCTGGGACCACCGTTTCCAAGGTTACTGTTGGTAATACACTAAGACGTCATGTTTGAAATCATGCACGGCACAGAAGGTTCCCCTGCTTAAACCAGCACACGTCAAGGCCCGTCTTAAGTTTGTCAGTGACCATTTGGATGATCCAGAGGAGTCATGTGGTCAGATGAGACCAAAATAGAACTTTTTGGTCATAATTCCACTAACCGTGTTTGGAGGAAGAAGAATGATGAGGACCATCCCAAGAACACCATCCCTCCTGTGAAGCAGGGGGGTGGGAGCATCAGGCTTTGGGGTGTTTTTCTGCACATGGGACAGAGCCACTGCACTGGATTAAGGAGAGGATGACCGGAGCCATGTATTGCAAGATTTTAGGGAACAACCTCCTTCCCTCAGTTAGAGCAGTGAAGACGGGTCGAGGCTGGGTCTTCCAACATGACAATGACCCGAAGCACACAGCCAGGAGAACCAAGGAGTGGCTCTGTAAGAAGCACATCAAGGTTCTGCTGTGGCCTGCCAGTCTCCAGACCTAAACCTAATAGAAAATCTTTGGAGGGAGCTCAAACTCCGTGTTTCTCAGCGACAGCCTAGAAACCTGACTGATCTGGAGTGGACCAAAATCCCTCCTGCAGTGTGTGCAAACCTGCTGAAAAACTACAGGAAACAGTTTGACCTCTGTAATTGCAAACAAAGGCTACTGTACCAAATATTAACACTGATTTACTCAGGTGTTCAGATACTTATTTGCAGCTGTATCATACAAATAAATTGTTAAAAAATCATACATTGTGATTTTTTTTTTTTAAAGATTCTGTCTCTCACAGTGGACATGCACCTATGATGAAAATTTCAGACCACTCGATGATTTCTAAGTGGGAGAACTTGCAAAATAGCAGGGTGTTCAAATACTTATTTTCCTCACTGTAGGTGTGATTGCATGGTAGCACTTTCTGTTTTGTTCTGGGTGGGGCTACTGCCCTCTCAAGTCGTCCTTGTTTGTTTTTTTGTAACATTAATGTCCTGTTCGCAGGACTTGGTTCGTCCACCCAGAGGCTGCAAGGTTTTATCCTTATTTTAGAAGATTTTAAGAATTTGGCCATTTTATCGTTTTACCCTCTGTCTGGCTCTTTTTGTAGAATAAATAATAAAAAATTTGTTCTTGCCCCTTTTTAGTCTTTTAATAAATTTTAATTATACATTTAAGTCACATCTCTGTCCTTTTTATTTACAAACTTACCTGTGGCCTTGGTCATTTTATGTGTTTATTTATCTATTTTATTGAAAATAGATAAAAACAAATCATCAATTTAAACCTGTTTTTATTAAATGAAAGTTTAATCTACCAGAGAAATTCCTTTGAGCGTAAATTGTTCAAAGGGATTCAGCGCTACTTCTGTATTTTTGTGATTTCTTTTCAACTATTTTCCACAATCTTCCAGTTAGTTGATGTTTTATACTTCCTGATTGGGCAGGGCCAGCAGATATGATGTGACGTAGAGGTAATTTTGTAGCTGTTACCTAGTAACCATAATGTTAACAAAGAACACAGCTAAATTACAGAATGATTAAAGTCATAAAACAGATGGCAACAGCTTCCTTGAGCATAAATTCTCCCTGTGTTTTGGATGGAATTTTGGGTGTTGGTGACATGTCATATCTCCTCAGAAATCATGATATTAATGGTCATTACTACTGTTACTACTGTGTTACCTAATGAAGTTACATTTCGTGTTTTACGTTTGTTGCCTGAGTAGAGAGTCCCTTCTGGGTCATTCCACACCAAATCTCCCAATGACCCTGCTCAACCATCTCAGATTTGACTGAAAAAATTCTAGGAGGTTCACACACTTTCCAACAGAAAAAGTCTCAGATTTTAGCTCCCAACTCCTTATAATTTTGTCATGAAAAATATTTTGTCAAATATCCCCGAACTGTTTTGAGCAGAGTTTTCCGAGGAGCCACTTTCAGATTGTTGTATCTAAAAACTATTTAGAGTTGGTCAGTCGGCAAATGTTCAAGGGTTAAAATTTGTCAAATGCACTTGTAGAATCTGGACTTTTACACATGTACTTTTGATTTATCACAGATTTCTGGGGCTTGAAAAATTCTGGGGGCATCTTTGAAGGACTGTGGAAAGTGCAGTTTCAAAGACAGAGGTTTGATATTGAACATAACCTTCCCACACAGACCCTCTGTGATGAACACTCTAGAAGATATTAAGTGCTAAAAATGGAAAAAATACATTTGGTGCCATCTTTACCATGTTATACCAAAAAAATGACAGCACCCACCAACGCTAATGGACCATTTTAGAAAGACTAGATATCTGTTTTTAACATATCCAACATTTATGATAGTGTTCTGTCTTATTTTAGCTAAATTAATTTTTGAAAATGTGGTGTCCGCATACATGTAGAGCACTTCAGAAGCTAAGAAAACACTCTGATTTCATGACACAGAGATTAATACTATACAGAGTTGGGAGCTAAAATTTGGGACTTTTCTTATTGGAAAGTGTGTGAACCTCCTAGAAGTTTTTCTGTCAAATCTGAGATGGTGGAGCGGGGGCAATCCCACGCCACATCTCCGATGGAGCGGGGGCAATCCCACGCCACATCTCCGATTGACCCTTCTACATTCTGTTTGAATCCAGAAGGGTCTGGAGCTGGACCATAGAGCGTGAAAATCCTCTGTCCAAACTTGAAACGATCCAACCACAGCCGCTAATTTGTATCACGTCTCTCAAATGCAGAAAACATCTCCTCTTGAAAACTACCATAACATTCAGAACAAAATGCAGTATAGAACTTACAGTATAGAACTAGCTGTGATGAAGAATAATTCAGTGCTTCTGTTGTTGATTCTGAGAAGATCCTTGCTGTTTCTCAGTCCTTTATGTTGTTTTTTTCCCCTTTTTACATATAAGCACCTATATTTATATTTGATGCAAACAGAGCATGTGTCTCTCTGATTGGTTAATCCACCTGTCAATCAGGGCCAGACCAGATATGACTCCAGAAGTTTAGTCAAAGCATGTGTTTCTGGCTGGTCAGGTAAATACATTTCGTAAAGCGATTACATTGAACACCTAGTGCCCCCTAGTGGCATCTGCACCTGTCTACATGTCCACAGAACAAACACCGTGAGAGTGAAATAAACGTGGATCTTACTGTGTGTGTCCGTCTCTTTCCCGGTGCAGTCCACTCCCACGGTGTACTCGATGTCGTCTACAGCCACAAACCCAGTGCTGCCTTTAATGCCCTCCAGTACAATCTGAAACCAGAGAATCACTCATCACTAATCAGCCAAGAATCACATAGAAAGTACATTGACTTCATACTATTATTTATTATGAAAATCTAATATATATACAGAAGAATTATTTTGTTATACTTTTGGACACTTCTCAACATACAGTATGTTTTAAATTATTGTAAGCTTAAATTGATGAAATAATGTCCCTTTGTTGTGGGACTGGGCTTTTTTTTTTATTTTTTTTTTTTTAGATTTTAATAACAATCAATCAATTTTAAAGTAAGTCAGAGCGGTGGTGGCTTGACTTTAAATGGTAAAAGCTCTTCACCTTTTCATTCTGATCATATGCTCTTATTTAAGAACTTGTAAACTGTTATATTTGTGTAGAGATCTAATTGAAATTGCACCATAATCCTGCTTTGCAAGAAAGAAAGACAAGAGAAAACTTCCTTGATTGCACTTTTTTTTTTTTTTTTCCAAAATCTTGATTATTTAACCCAGATTAATTAATTCAATTAATCGGGGTGAATTCAATTTGACTAATTGCCCAGCCCCACTTTGTTAAACATTTGAATTGATTTTAATTACTTGAGAGTGAGTGCCCTCTGCTGGCAGCAACAGGAAGTGACCAAAAAGAAACACTACATTGACCATATTTGCAGAAGCAGATCTTTATACTGATGATCATTTTAGAATTGAAATGATAAGATCTGAGTGTGGTGAAGGGGAATGCGGATTTTACACAAATCCTATATTTTAAAAAAAAGATTCTTCAAGCCTCCCTCCTCAAAACCAAACCTGCAGTTGTGTTTTGATTCATTCACACATGTTGGAGTCACCCTTTATTATTAGTCTGTCTACATCTTCAAAGCTCAACACACTCCGTTCACCCTTGTGATGTCATGAAGTTAGAGCTGCTCAATTACGGAAAAAAATCATCATCACGATTATTATGGTCAATACAGAAATCACGATTATTCAAACGATTATATTTTTAGTTACACAATGCATTTATTCAGCATTTCTCTCTCTCTCAAAAAAAAAACAAAAAACACTTTGTAATTGATAATTTATGCAAAACTTTCAAACTGAAAATAAATATAGGCTCCAAACATGTACCTTAGAGCAGTTGTACGATGTATAAAACATAAAATGATATCATATGAAAAATGCCTATGCCTTAGTAAATAAATGTATTTCTAAGGCATAGGCATATAAATGTATCCACAAAATATATCCAAAATAAACCATAAATGTATCCAAAATAAAATATATGTCCAGCTGTTCTACAATCTCTATATCTAAAATATAATAATAAATATACTTATGTATGTAAAAAATATATACCACAATAAACTCAAAATTAACTTTGTTATGCTTTATCGTTTCAACTTGATTATATGAGTTTGGAGATCGTTTGACACACAAATCAAAATCTAAATCTAAATCAAAATTTGTTTAATTGCACAGCCTTAATTGACGAGGCAGTTTTCAAGTTAACAGCAACCGTGTACCTTTTGTTCAGTACAGACTGGGAGTTCCAGAGCTGAAATTACCCAAATGATTCTAGTGACAGTGCACTGAGTTTAAAAACACAGTGGAGCTGGAGCTGAAGTACCACATAACATCACAAGCTGGAACAGAGTGTTTTCAGTTTGAGAGAAGAACTCAGTCTAAATATGAAGGATTTGTTTGGGTCTGGTAAAACACAAAACAAACCACAACTCCTGATATGTTTCTGACGAGGAAACACAATCAGAAAGTAGTGTAATATATAGTGTAATATAGTATGAAGAGTAGTTTTTGGACACAGACCTGATATTCTTTAGTGGAGATGATGTCGATGTCGAAGCGTTTCCAGGACCCCCCGGTTTGACTGGTGCTCAGTAACTCTGTGTTCTTCCCTTCAGAGCGCAGCCACACTTTGAGCTCGCCCACCCCTAGAGGGCAGCAAAGAGCAAGGCTGAGTACGTTACTACAACACACACAAACTCAAGACTTAAAGTAATTTGTACATGAAAGAAGTAATAGGAAAATGCATTGCAGTAAGCCAATGTCATGCAAGAGGGGTGACCAAAGAGCGACCAAAACTGCAAAAAATAAAAATATACAGAAAAACTTTGAAAAGGAAAGTGAAGGATTGTATTTATTTACAATTGTATTACAAAGATACAAAAGGTAAAAGTGCATTGTGTAACTTTTCTGGTGGAGGGTCCATCAAATGTTTTTATGAAGCTGTTATTGCTTTGTCTGAAATGTTTCACAGTATGGCATTAAACCTTTCTATCTTCACGGATGGACTCCCAACCAAACTGTTTCCAAGTTTAGGGTGTAACTGTGGGTGTAATTTAAGCACACTGGGAAGGTTAAAGGGACAGTCCGGAATTTTGGACATAGGGCCTCATTTCCTAGTGAGTCCAGAGTGTTGGAGACGTGTGGAGACGCGTTTTTAAAATATTCCATCCAGTCCTTGTATTTGCAGAGGTCACTGGTGCTTAGACTAGTGCATGTCAATGGTCATAGTTCTCCTGCCACTAAAAACAGTCTTACCCACTCCACAAAACACCTGAAACAAATCTATTATTACACCAGACTGTCCATGTGAATGTCTGTGTCGATAGAATAATGTTTGAAATAAAACTAACCCTGCATCACATGAACCGGCGCATGTTGAGGGACTATTTTCTCAGCAGCAGCGGAATTTGACTTTGCTGGTGCTAGATTGTGAAGGGAAAGTTCATTTTCTATATGAACTAGTTCAAAGTTCAGTTCACACATTTCAAAACTAGTTTGTTCATAGTTCCAAAAATAATCTAGTTCAGTAGTTGTTTTTTTTTTTCATTTTATTTTTTTTTTTCAGTACATTCCTGAGAGTAATTAGGCCAAAATCATAAATATATATTATGAATATATGTATTATATATAAGCTTGATAATATTATAATGACATAATCATTTTCAACACATTGTGCTGAATAATTAGGGTGCTCAGAATGCATAAGGTCAGACAGGAATAACTTTGGACCACTGTAAAAAAAAAAATAAAATAAAAATAAATAAATAATAATACATTGGTTTTATATAGCGCTTTTCATGGTAACACAAAGACACTTCATAATAAAGCAGACATGTCAAACTCAGGCCTGGGGGCCAAATTTGGCCCGTGAGATCATATCAAATGTGTATAAGAGCTGCTCACCAGCTACAGATCGACTATAGAGACATTATTTATTTAAAATGTTGTTATTATTTTATATTCTGCTTGTTCTGGATTCAATGTTTAAGCAAAACTATTATGAAACATTTATTTTAATAAGAAAAGGTTTAACATTACATATCTCGAAAGAAGAGAAAACATGCAGATGTTGTTGACATTATTCAATAAATATTTACTGTAGTTTGACCCACGACTTAGTCCCAGTTTTTAATTTTGGCCTCTGTGAATTTGAGTTTGACACTCCTGTAATGAAGTAAAACTAAAACAAGGACAAACAGTAATGAGGAGCAATCAGGAGTGTTTTGAGCAGATTTTTGAAGATGTTTAGTGAGTTTCTGATGTGAAGTGGGAGAAAGTTCCAGAGGACAGGAGCAGCCGTGGCAAAGGCTCGGTCCCCTAAGGTTCGGTGCTTAGATTTGAGTGTGGGAGTGAGAAGGTTAGAGCCGGAGGGATGGTGGAGCTGGACGGGGTCTGTGAGGTTTGGAGGTGTCTGGTTATGGAGAGCTTTGGAGATGATCAGGAGGATCTTGAAATTGAAGTTCTGTTTTACACATTTTTAAGACAGTAAAAAATCAGGTACAGCGTCTTTAAAATACATCTGAAACAAGACGATGCTTTGAATAATTGAGAAATGAATAAATGAAGGGCGTGATCTTACCTGAAAAAGGCATATTGGCCCAAAATTTCAAGCAGGTGCCTTTGGTGGGGGGCAGGTGAGGACTCAACAACCAAGCGTTCTGATTGGCTGCTGTCCTGTCGCTGCTGGGTAGAAACAGGAAGTGACCTGGGAAAGACAAAAAAAAGTTGTTTTTTTTTTTTTCGATTTTTATTGGTAGAAAATGGCAATAGGCTGTATTTACACTTACGTCACAAACCAGGACGACATTGAAAAACGTGATGACCAGTTGCGGAGTTAGCAATTTAGGGGCCTTTGGCGAACTTGAGTTTGGGGCCCTCACTATAAAGCACTATTTTTTGTTTTTGTTTTGTTTTGAATATATACTTATTGTCTGTTTTTCCCATTGTTCTTGAGACATCCACATCTTTATTTATGTGAATTATGGAAACTTGTCTTTTTAGTTCAGTAGTCTACTAGAAAACCAGAACTGGAAGTAGTTGTAATTTTTTTTGCTAGTACAATTACATTTTTGTTTACATCCGTTACATGACTTTTTTTTTTTTTTTTTAATGATTATTATTTAAAATTAAACTGCTCTCATTTAATGTCATATTGAGAGAAAATTTTATTTCTCTGAGGCCTTGGCCATTAGTGTCACTGAATTAGTTGGGGGCCCGAGGCAAATGCCTACTTATGCCTAATGGCGATGGTGTAGTTCCCGACTCTGGGCTCAGTGACCGACTGTGATCAAACCCACTGAAGTAAATGTGATCAGTGGTAAAATGAAGACTGCAGACGTATGTGCTGTTTGGAATCATCTGGAATTTGGCGCCTCATCTCTTCTAATCTCATGTACCCAGTGCACTCGGAGTTGTGTGTCAGTGGGGAAATGATGAAAACTGAGGTGCGGTTGTAATGGTTGATGAGCCGAACATAACGGAACACTACAATGACATGGAGATGAAAAAAACTGGGATGTTTTCCTAGATTTTGTCAGACTTACTACCGCGAACAAAATCCCACCAGAAGTTGTCACCAAATGTTTCCAAACATCTTCCTGGTTTGTGACATAAGCATGAATAGAGCCTATACAGAGCTGCAACTGAAAATAGAAGACTTTACTAATCACAAAGTGCACAATAGGAACATAAATAATCTTGCACACTACCAGGCAAATGTTCAGACACACTTTTCAATCAATGCCTTTTCTAAATTGTCATGACTATTTGCATTGTAGATTTTCACTGAAGGAAAGGACTGGAATGAATGCAATGGAGTAAAAAACAAAAAAAAACAACAAAAAAGGATGAAATAATCCAATCATACTTTAGATTCTTCATAGTAGTCCCCTTTTAGTTTGATCACTGCTTTCCACTTTTTACATTTCACTAATAAACCCTGACACGGCACTAGCCAGACTAGCACCACCGTGTGCCTCCAATCAGTTTAATTTCTCATCCAGTGACTAGGTCAGGAATCAGAATACTACACTAGAACAGGGGTGTCAAACTCATTTTGGTCCGGGGGCCGTATCCAACCTACTTTGATCCAAAGGGGCCGGATCAGAAAACTCATGTCATATAAACCCCAAAAATAACAATAAGTTCAAATATTTGTGCAGAGAAACACAAATCTATTACAGAAATCTTTTTTAATTTATGAACTCTTTCTTTTACAAAATATTATAATATTATGAACAACCTGAAACTTTAAGAAAAATACAATTTCAACACAAAGTTTTAACATGAACTTGTTTGCAAATAGGAATAAGTCAATTTTTCTTGGAAAATCCTGCACTCGGCTCCACTTTTCTCATGTTGGACATTTTTCTGATGAGGGTGTCACGGTCAACAGTCAAAACGATCGTCCTTTAAGAGCGTTTGGAAAGAGACAAGTCTTCATTTGTGCTGCTCTGGTGGGAGGGGCCACGTACAGAGACGCTGGAGACGCTGCTGTGATAAACACCACAGAAAATTACCAATATTTTAATAGAAAATATAATTAAAATATTTTAGTAGAAAATCAGCCGAGGGCCAGATTAAAGGTCTTGGAGGGCCGGATCTGGCCCCCGGGCCGTATGTTTGACACCTGTGCACTAGACGATTTGTAAGAACCCCAGAAGATGTAGACCACACACAGACCCGTCGGCTTTGAGCTGTGAAACCATGATGTCAAACTCATTGTGTCTGTCTGTGTCCCTTTTGTGGATCAACACAACAGTAAACAAAGCGTCGAGATGGATGTAGACGAAGACAGACATTCTGTGTTGGCGACGATTCCCAAGATCAAGGATTTAAAGTCAGAACAAAGAGAATGTTTGGTGAATTTTATCAAGGGGAAAGACGTTATTGTCCTTCATCCTATGGGATTTGGTGCATTACACACGTCACGACCAAACAGCAGCGATTGGTTAAATAAAAAAAGTCCCAGCCTACTGTCAAATGAATGAATCCTAAAGCTGCAAGGTCAGACGGTTTCCACAAAGTCAAACCATCTGATGAATCAGACTAACACAGCAGTGAAGTGAAAACCATTTCAGGACACATCATCATGAGGATCCCTGAGAGACGGCCAAGGGCTGGTAGTGCTGTCCACAAAGCAAAGGGTGGAGACTTTGAGGATTTGAATATAAAATGTAACTATTTGATGCCTTCAGGATGTATTCACAATGTAAAAGTAATAAACATAAAAAGGGGGAATTACACTTATATGGGCTATTAATTGCTAACACATACATTAACCTGTATATCACCATGTTTCCTTTTATTGCTCTGAAAATGTTATATTTGCTAGAAAACAACTTATTATCATGTATGATAAGTTTCACTTTGGCTTCCAGCACTAAGTCACTCCCCCTTCAGAGCGCTCTCACAACACAATCAGCGTGCGTCCCCCTAATGAAACTACTGCACATCGCATCCGCTTTGTGAAGCTGTTTATCGTTTTGTATCCTGCTTTTGTATATTTTTGGAGAATTGTGATGAAGGCTTGTGTGTTGAGTTTTGGATAGTAACGTACTGCTAACCATAAGGAGGGTCTGAACAGGGCCCAGGAGAGATCGCTAGATTACTCAAACATGCATGGATGGCATCTAATACCTCTTTAATAATATCTTCTCTTTAAGAACATTGAATGAGAAAGTGTGTCCAAACTATTGACTGGTAGTGCAGAACATCACGGAAATGTCTGTGTCTATATCCTCTCCCACCCTGAGCTTAAAAAAATAATCCACATGCTCATCTTCTCCTGTCTAGACTATTGCAACTCCCTCCAGCCTCGACTCCAAATCCATCTCCACCTCCAACAGGTTCAGAACACAGCAGCTCGGCAGCTCAACACATGACCCGTTTGAGTTCCCTTCAGTGTCGCCTGTGTGTTTTAGAATCGATTTTAAGATTTTCTGATCACTTTTAAAGCTTGTTTAGGCCTTGCACCAAGTTACATTTCAGAACTTTTAACCTCGTACGAGCCTCCTGCAGCCTTAGATCCTCAGGCAGGTCCCTGTGGCAGTTCCAAAGGGCTGATAGTCTTTTCAGTCGCACCATAAGGCTCACACCATCATTATCATCTTTTAAATAATTTCTTTACACTCATTTTTATCGGTTGGTCTTCCTTTAACTGGTTTTAGCTTGATTTTATTCCTTATTGATTTTTATTCTCTTTTATTAACTTATTTATTATAATTAATTGAATATCTGATTTTGTGCTTTCTGGATGCTATTTTTATTCTTTGTTTATTGTTCTTTCCTGCTTGCACAGCACTTTGTTAAACTAGTTTTTAAAAGTGCTTTACAAATGTATTATGATTATTATGATGATGATGATTATTATTATATATTGCAGAAATATGTGTTCAGTGTTGTGAAGGTGACTTTTAAAATGTATTCCCCTACAGATTACAGATTACATACCCCAAAAATGTAGTTTGTAACGGAATCCATTAAATTACTTCAAGTAAGTAATGTAATCTGAATACTTTGGATTACTTGATTTGCTGTAGAGAAGCAAATACTCGGAAATCTTCACATAAGATGTTTTGTCTGCTTAAAAAGTTCAGAAACACCTTTTTAGCCCTGGTTTAGACCTGGTTTAGACCAGTTTAGACCTGGTTTAGTCCTGGTTTAGACCTGTTTAGCCCTGGTTTAGACCTTTTAGCCCTGGTTTTAGACCTGGTTTAGCCCTGGTTTAGACCTGGTTTAGTCCTGGTTTAGACCTGGTTTAGTTTAGACCTGTTTTAGTTTTAGACCTGGTTTAGACTGGTTTAGTTCCTGTTTAGTTTTACCTGGTTAGACCTGGTTTAGTCCTGGTTTAGACCTGGTTTGGATCTAGTTTAGACCTGGTTTTAGTCCTGGTTTAGACCTGGCTTAGACCTGGTTTTAGTCCTGGTTTAGACCTGGTTTTAGTGCTGGTTTAGCCCTGGTTTAGACCTGGTTTGGATCTAGATTAGACCTGGTTTTAGTCCTGGTTTAGACCTGGTTTGGATCTAGTTTAGACCTGATTTTAGCCCCAGTTTAGACATGGTTTAGACCTGGTTTGGATCTAGTTTAGACCTAGTTTAGCCCTGGTTTAGCCCTGGTTTAGACCTGGTTTAGACCTGGTTTTAGTCCTGGTTTAGTCCTGGTTTAGTCCTGGTTTAGACCTGGTTTAGACCTGGTTTAGATCTAGTTTAGACCTGGTTTAGTCCCAGTTTAGACCTGGTTTAGACCTGGTTCAATCCTGATTTAGTCCTGGTTTAGTGTTTGGCAATGAGTGGAATAACCAAAAAAAAAAAAAAAAAAAAAGGATTTAGCCCAAAATGTGAAAACAGGAAAATCCCTCTGTGTAATCCATTTATTTCAACAAAGTAACTGTAATCCAATTACCACTCATTGAAACAGTAACTGTAACTGAATACAGTTACTCATAATTTGTACTCTGATTACATAACTGTGGTCCATGTAATCTGTTCCTGGATGTGGTTGTGTTGTGATGACGTGGTGCTCGTGGTCCCTCACCCTTCTCGTGCTCTAGGGTGTGGTCGGCGTCGGGTGTGGGGTAGTGTCTCTCTGCCTCCCTGCTGCTCCGCTCCCAGTCCAGTCGGTCTTTGAGGACGTCCTGGGTGTTGGTCCAGCTGCACAGACCCTCCTCCAGAGAACACCTGGAATCTGAACGCACACACGCACCAATGTTCACCAGCATGTTTGAAAACGGTACAACGGAAATCTGAGCTGCTCGATCATAGTAAAAAAAACAAGAAAAAAACAAGAAAGAAAATCATGATTACTTGACTCATAACTGAAATTAGCCACGGGACGACGTGGATTTTTTTGAGCCAATGTCGATCACGATATTTGCCGATACCGATTTTTAGCTTTTTCAAGTGGAACTAAACTCCAAAACAAAATTTCGCCCATAACCATATTTCAAATAGAACTGGGCAGTACCTGGAGGACTAAAGGGGAGATGGGGGGGTCTTAAAGACTAAAGAGGAGAGTGAGGGGTTTGGAGGGGTGGGGTCTGGAGGACTAAAGGGGAGAGAGTGAGGGGGGGAGAAGGAGGGGTCTGGGGGACTAAAGGGAGAGAGTGAGGGGGGAGGAGGGGGTGGGTCTGGAGGACTAAAGGGGAGAGTGAGGGGGGAGGAGGGGTGGGGTCTGGAGGACTAAAGGGGAGAGTGGGGAAGGTCTGGAGGGCTAAAGGGGAGAGTGAGGGGGTAGGAGGGGCGGGGTCTGGAGGACTAAAGGGGAGAATGAGGAAGGAGGAGGGGCGTGGCCTGGAGGACTAAAGGGGAGAGTGAGTGAGGAGGAGAAAGGGTGGGGTGAGAGCACTAAAGAGAAGAGTGAGGGGGGAGGAGGGGTGTGGCCTGGAGGACTAAAAAGGAGAAGGGGAGAGTGAGGGGGAGGGAGGGGGGGGGTCTGGAGTACTAAAGGGGAGGGTGAGAGGGAGGAGGAGTGTGGCCTGAAGGACTAAAGGGAAGAGAGACTGGATTTGGAGGGGCGGCGTCTAGAGGACTAAAGGGGAGAGGGAGGGAGGAGGAGGGGCAGGGTCTGGAGGACTAAAAGGGAGAGTGAGGGAGGAGGAGGGAGTCTTGAGGACTAAAGAGGAGAGTAAAGGGGAAGAGGGGTGGGGTCTGCAGGACTAAAGGGGAGAGTGAGTGGGGAGGAGGGCGGGGTCTACAGGACTAAAAAGGAGAGTGGAGAGGGAGGAGGGGCAGGGTCTGGAGGACTAAAGGGGAGAGTGACGTGGGAGGCGGGGTGGAGTCTAGAGGACTAAAGGGGAGAGTAAAGGGGAAGGGGGCGGGGTCTGGAGGACTAAAGGGGAGAGTGAGGGAGGAGGAGGGGCATGGCTTTGAGGACTAAAGGGGAGAGTGAGGGGGAGGAGGAGTGGGGTCTGGAGGACTAAAGGGGAGAACTGCAAAAATGACTAGAAGAGTAGAAAATGTTATGCAAACACCATATACACAGTTTCACTTTAAACAAAACGTGATATCGCAGTACTCTCATACCCCATCATGTACTAACCTTGAGATTCACAGGCATGATTCAAAATATGGACGTCGTCAATGGCAACGTGAGTGTCCTTACCGCCCGCTCCAATCACCTCAAACTCCAACTGCACAACAGAAAACAACTGTCAAACAATAGGGGACCTCCTCTCCATCCTAACCCTGTGAACCAGTGTGTACCTGCCAGTCCACCAGGTCAGAGGAGATGTTACCGCTGCCATGACGCCAGCCCCCTCCCTGATTCAGACTGTTCGAGAAGATCTTCACTCGCCCGCCCTTCACTGGCTTCAAGTACACGGTGAGGGAGCCTTCAAAACACACAAGAGCATGTTCAGCTGTCCGACATGGAGGGGACCTTCAGGCTTAACAATGTGTACAAGGCCTGACTGAACCTTTGAAAAGGAACAGTATGTAACATTTTGATTTAAAATTTCATAAAGATGAGAATTGCAATACTGATTTATTCATAATTACAAAAACCTTGAACATGATGGCCAAGTGTTTATGTTGGTATTTTGCTTCTTAAGACAATTGTCCAATCAGAAAGCAGACTGAGCCTCAAATGAGTCTTTCTTTTGGGATTCAGTGGTGAAATCCAGTTGTTTTAAATCTAAAATGGGTGCAAAAAATTTAATCTAACCAAGTTAAAATTGAGTAAGAATGTCTGATCTTGATTTGAGTAAATTTCAGTGGGTACGCAAAATTCTTAGCCAAGCTGGCCTCTGCTCAATTTCATGTCTCTTCAGCGACTAGGTTAGAAATCAGAATACACTAGATGGTTTGCAAGAACACTGGAAGTTGTAGATCGCACATCAGCCAATCAGCTGTGAGCTGTGAAGCCATGAAGTCAAACTTGTCGTGTCTGTCTGGGTCCCTTTTGTGGAACAACACAACAGTAAACAAAGCGTCGACATGGATGTAGACGAAGACAGACATTCTGTGTTGGCGACAATTCCCGAGATTGAGGATTTAAAGCCGGAACAAAGAGAATGTTTGGTGAATTTTATCAAGGGGAAAGACGTTATTGCCCTTCTTCCTATGGGATTTGGCACATTACAAACGTCACGATCAAATAGTAGCGATTGGTTAAATAAAAAAAGTATCCACCTACCGTCGAGCGAACAAATCCTAATACTGCGAGGTCAGACGGTTTCCAAAAAGGCTAAAAATATCTACCAATAGAACATAACTTTTTGTACTTGAAATAATAAAACACATCTTGTTATACAGAAAACACGTAAAACAACGCATTTTTATAGTTAAATAAGAAACAAAACCTTATACTGCTTGAATGAAGAAAAAACACTTAACTTTACTTGTCAAATTGAATCTACTCAAATGAAGTAAAAATGTTCTTAATTTCAGTCATTTTTAACTTCCCTACATATTACTTTTTGCAGTACAAATACTGAGCATGAGAATAACGTGGATGTGTCCTCTACCGGCAGGTTAAGGCTCTGGAGACACAGGTTCAAGTTGTGATTTGTTGTATAGTAAGATCTGTATACCCACTCTTTAAGACAGACAGCACTTGAAAATGAGAGTTGCTTTTTTGTTTCATTCACTCTGTCACTATATCTGCAGTCTTCTGTCCATCGCCACACACGTTTATACAAGAAGGGTTCCATATTTAGGCCACAGACAACTGCAGTATTAAGAAGAGCAGAACTGGAACTGCTGAACTTCTGCCACCTCAACTCTTCTAATCTCTTTATTTTCTGTTTCCATTGTATTCCCGTGATGCTTATGTAACCGGGTGTTAGCAGGGACTAGTTTTTTGTCGCTGTGCGTGGCTCCCAGCATCACTGATTAGTGATTATATAAGTGTGTGCACGCCGTGGGGAGGCAGGCGGGGCTTTCGGTGGCTAGTGAAAGGACCGGGAGTAGTTTCTCTCTTAATGGTTTTTAGAACATGCCTTAATGCGATGTTTCTGACTATGTTTAAAGGTGTTGTCTGGAGCAGGCGGTGGTGACGGCGGCCGCTCCTAACGTGCTCCAAGCCCCATGTGGCGTGCCCCTCTCCCCCTTCTAAACTTTCGGTAAATGCCTTTTTGTTGTTTACCTGGGGTGGTGGTCACTAATGGCCTACCTGAAGCTAAATTATTGTTCCCTTGTTCTTGCTCTTTATTCTTTATCTTTATTCTTAGTGTTTCTTTTTTATTTGAATGTTGTGGAACAGTAGCTCAGGTGTTTAAGGGAAGTGCAAAATCTGGCCAGGTTCTCAGTGCGATGCAAGGTTAGGTCTCGGGGTTATTGCAAGTCACTTCAGCCCAGATAAGTCGCCTTAGCACAAGCACTTACACCATCTGGAACTCTATGTACTATAACTTAATGAAGCCTACCTCAAATATCTTAGCACTTTTAAATACCAATTCACAGCAGCATTCTTGTTTACATAGCATTAAAACTTTAACTTATTGTAAATGTAGGGTTTAACTCGTGGTTTGTTTTTCATTGATGGTTGGTTTGTGATTACTAATTTGTTCATAATTTTTATACCACATTGCCTTTGTCCTTTTTTATGCCAGAACAGACTCTGTGAGCTGTTAATAAGGGGATCACTTGGTCTGCAACACTTATTAATAATGTTTTAACAGTAACTACTTTATATGACCATCATGATTTTCAAAGCTGTACGTCTGAATCAGTTATACTTTGACACAAGCACTACCACCAAGGGGCATAGAAGAACTGTTGTCCATTTACATTATTGTACACCAATACTAATTCAAACATTAACATTTACAGAAATAAGAATCATTTCAAGTGGTACAAAAAGAGCAGAGTGAAGTGGCATTTCCTCACCAGGACTGTCTCCGCCCATGTGGTACCAGAACTGGAGACAGTGGGTTTTGGACGTGCCCTGGGTGAGCGGGGAGGCGAGGGTGGAGACAGACCCGGCCGGGAGCATGTCAGCGCCAGAGTTCAGCAGCATGTAGTACCCTGGAGAGTACATACATTTAGAATAGAGGTATGGTTCTGCACTTTACATTCAGATAGGAATTTTGTTGTCATTCTTTGAAAATTGTACATACAATTTTGTTTTGTCATCACATATAAGTTATTAACTAATAGCTAATGGTTTCCTTCAGGCCAACTCCAATACAAGTTGATTATATTCATTCTGCTGAGATAAGAGAAGCTTGTTGTCCCTCACTGGTAAAACTGCAGTGTTACACAAGCAAAGTTGTAAGAACAGCGGCCGTACTAATCAAAAATACTCAACATAAATAAGGATTAAAATAGTCCTGCTGTTTACCTACAGATCAGATATTTTAAACTATATATAAAATGTACAACAGTTAAACTTATTTGCATTTATTCAATTGCAAGTGCTTTTATTGTGGCCTGGTAGAGTCATCTACTTGTCTCTATAGAGCTCAGTTAGTTTAATAGACATTTTATGAAAAAAAAAAACTTGCCCCCTGCTGTATGCAGTCAGTAGTGCATGTACGAAAGTGAGACACAGCTGTACACAAGCCCAAGGAGTGGTTCAACTGGAGCATGCAACCTAGTTAAGGCTGTGAGGTACAGGATCTGTAGGTACCAATTTTAAAAAGACCTCCCTTTTAGAAATACTATTAATACTGTGGAATATTCCAGGCAAGGCAATGGCATCTCCATGGAGACAAGCAAGTGACAGACGCTCCACTAGAAAAGTTGCATTGTGCAAAATATAATAATATAATAATATAATAATATTCCATCCATCCATGTTCTTCCACTTATCCGGGGCCGGGTCGCAGGGGCAGCAGTCTAAGCAGGGACTCCCAGACTTCCTTCACCCCAGACACGTCCTCCAGCTCCTCCGGGGGGACCCCAGAATATATATGAATATAATAATATATTAATATATATATAATAATGCCCAGCCAAAAAAAAGGTCACACACTCTAATATTTCGTTGCAGCGCCTTTAGGTTTGATTAAGGCATTCGATGTGGCATTGTTTCGATAAGCTTCTGCAGTGTCACAAGATTTATTTCCATCCAGTGTTGCATTAATTTTTCACTGCGCAAAGCCTTCTCCAGCACATCCCAAAGACTCTCAATGGAGTTAAGGTCTGGACTCTGTGGTGGCCAATCCAAGTGTGAAAATGATGTCTCATGTTCCCTGAACCACCCTTTCACAATCTGAGCCCGATGAATCCTGGTATTGTCATCCTGGAATATGCCCATGCCATCAGGGAAGAAGAAACCCATCGATGCAATAACCTGGTCATTCAGTATGTTCAGATAGTCAGCTGACCTCATTCTTTGAGCACAAACTGTTGCTGAACCTTCACCTGACCAACTGCAGCAACCACAGATCACAGCACTGCCCCCACAGGCTGTACAGGAGGCACAAGGCATGAGGGGTGCATCACATCATCTGCCTCTCTTCTTACCCTGATGCGCCCATCACTCTGGAACAGGGTAAATCCAGGGTATCCTTCCAGTTTTTAATAACACTTTGGACACTTCTTAATCCAACTTTAGTAGTTTCTCCTTAAATGTCTTCTGTGCTTGATGTATGCCAGTGATTTGACCCTTCTTAATCAGACTGACATCTTTTCCACAACCATGGGATGTGTCTTTTGATATGGTTGTTTAAGAAATGAGAAGCTCTTTGCACCAGTTGGGGTTAAATAACTTGTTGCCAGCTGGAAAATAATCACCCATGCAGTATTTATCTAATAGGAGGCTCATACCTATTTGCTTTGTTAAATCCAGGTGGCAACTTTTATTTTTGGCTGAGCAGTGTATATAAAATAATAAATAAAATACAATAAAATACAATAAAAAGAACTATATATAGTCCGAATAGAGTATTATGGAGGTCAATGTGTGGGTTTCAGATGATATCACAACATTCTAAAGGTCAATCATATTTAATACAGTTGTGGGCAGCTAAAATTAATACTGTATTGTTAAAATGCAATTGTTTATGTATTACAAGAGGTTAATGCGTGTAGTCACTAATAGAAATGATCAGTTTCAACATTTGTGAATTTACTTTTTGGCATATTTGGTGGTAAAGTACAATGTAATCAGTCTCCAGTGTAAAGTGTGAACAGCAGCAGTTTACATGTGAGTGCTGTCTGACCCGTTTCAGTCTCCAGCGTGTGGTCGGTGTTGGGGCCTAAGGAGGAGTTGTATCCGTTAGTGTGGCGCCACTTCACGGCCCCAGAGCTGCTGTAGTCACACTGAGAGCCCTCGAATGAGCACATCGTCCACACAGATACACACTCTGAGTTCCTGTATGCCACGTCGTCAACGGCAACACGACCATCAAAGCCCGAGCGGACCAACTCAAACATCAGCTGGATCACAGAGAAAATACAAAATCAGGATTAAGGGTTTAAAGTGTGCTGGTTGTGCTGGGGGGGGCAGTTCTTACCCTGTAGGGGGTGAGCTGTTGTGGCACGGGGCACTGAGCTTCGTGCCACACGTTCCCATGAGCTCCAGTGCGAGACCACAGGGTGAGCTCGTAGCCCAGATCATCCTGCAGCTTCACGTTCAGAGTACCTGAGGCGTATAACTGGTTAGAAGATTGTTATGATGTATTTGTTTATTGACCATCCTGATCTGTACCTGTGTTTGGTCCATAGAGCTTGTAGAAGAAGGAGAAGCACCCCCCTGTGGTGGAGGCGGGCTGTGGGTATGTCAGGAGACGTCCATACGCACCACGGAGAGAAGGCTCCCACAAGTCCACCACCAGACTCCTGCCTGAGCACACACAACTGTGCAGTTTACTCAACAATATAAGCTCCACATTAAGGTACAGGTTATGTAGAGGTTCTGAAATTATTGTTATGCCCTTGGGCAAGACACTAATTTGTTTTAAACAATGAATCATGCAGTGTTTTACCAACACTAATGGTGTGGTCCATGCCGTCCACCAGAGTCCAGTCAAAGTTATCGTTGTTGTCCTGGAGCCATTCACAGAGACTCTCCTCAAAATTACACGACACTCCTGGAAACAAAGCCCAAGATATGACGCCCAAATGCAAGGACAACATGCTTTAAAAGTGTCATGTTTTAATATAGAACACACACTTGAGCACACTTTTGCACACACTATGCCTAAAGGTGCTGTGATTGATTTTTTAATTCTCAAAAAAAAAAAGAAAAACAGAACTAGTTCATTTTATTCACAATGAGTTTCTGAGCACTTTTCACAACGCTAAGAGACTATAGTCACGTTTTTGGTAGGGTGACCAGATTTTCAAAATAAAAACCAGGGACATTCCTGGTTTTTGCTGGTTGGTAATAATAATTGTGAAACGAGTGCGTACTGAAGGAAAATGGTTCTCCACTCTGCACTAATGTGAGTCAGTACAGTCGCATTTTCTTTGTGTTTTGGTCATTTTTAAGCAGCTTTTCTGTATTTTACTGAAACAAATGGCAATTTATGTCTCTCTTTACTGTTGGCAGGGATCAGATTGGTCAAAAATAGGGACACCAGGGACATTTCTTGTATAAAACTGGGACAAATCACCGGTTTTGGAGAAATCTGCTGGGACAGGGGACACAGGGCTCAAAACTGGAACTGTCCCAGGTAAATAGGGACTTTAGCAGACTGGGTGAGACAATTTTGGCTGAAATTTATGGCAAAACATTGTAGTGCAATATGTCTTACCAGTTGGGGCTTGGGGGTAGTAGTTTTGATTGCAGTCGTGGAAGGAAATATTGGTCACTTTGATTTCAGCCATAGTGTCTATCTCAGCCACTTGTCCTTCAAACGCCAGCTAGTACAAGAGAAAAGATACATTTAAAGAGTAAAGGGTATTTTACTTCTATGTGGTATTAACTGCTAACAAAAAACATATTTAGATCACCACACTTTACCCTTTATTGTTTTGAAATGGCTATATTACCCCGTCTTTAGATACATGACAACAAATGTGTCAAATGCCCAAACAAAAGTTTTATGTTGATAAGAGCCTGGACCTGGAAGCGTGATTTCCTCTGCCCGATGTAAACTTGTGTGTGGTTCCAGGAATCTCCCACTGTTCCTGTTTTTCCAGCAAACTCCCACATTTTGGGCTGAGGTCCGAGCACACTGTCCATCACACGCACAGACAGCTCCCCTGCACACGAGACGTAACAAGACACATGACGAAACAAAGTCTGAACTGCATACAACAACACGATTAAGTATTAAGTATTAAGATTAAATATCCCAGTACACTTCAGAGGGTTGTCATAGGTGGTTGTGTCTTAAAGTTTACAAAGTGCCTTTTATTAATACATAGGCCATATCACAGTCTGTTTTTTTTAATGACTGCTTTTACACCCTTTTACCGATATGTTCTGGGGGGCCCGTGAGTGCGTAGTCAAAGCTGAGGGTGCAGGCTGGTCCTGAAGGGCCCAACAGAGGGGTCTTCATCTGGGCTGGGGTCTTCTGGTGTCCTGCTGCCTCTGTCACGTACAGGACCACCTCTGCACAGAACATCCAGGACAGATGAGTCACTCAGGGCTGACGCTGAATGGTTTTCTAGTAACTAGACAAAAGCCCGACTCTGGAGTATCAATCTACAGCTGCACCAAGAGTGACTCAGATCAGCCAGGAACTGTACAAGAGGGATTCTCAAGTGTTTGACATCTCAAACTTAAATGTTTTCTGGTGGGGGGGCCTGAAAACTTCTTTTCTAACTAGAGACATTCTTATGGTTTTGCTTCTTCCACAGAATAAAGAAAAACTTGGCAATCTCCAGTGGGACAAACCAATCCATCAAACCAAGTATTTTTGGCAATAAAAAATTCTCTGTTTGAATAAATCAAAGATATTGACAATACATTTATACTGTGAAACATTCCAGGCAAAGCCATAACATCATCATGAGACAAGCAGGTAACAGACCCTCCACCAGAAAACTTACCTGGAGCAGCTCTAACATATGCCCTCGGACAGTGAAGGGAAAACAGACTTTGGGCTAACTCAGGCTTATTTAAATGAATGACAACTAAAAGGCATCACCCCTGAAATAAAAGACATGCACCTGCTGAGTTATAGTCCCAGCCCTGACTCCCCACACTGGAGTCTGTCCAGCCCTTGTAGCCCTCTGGGTACACAAAGTCACCTGCAACAGACAACACACACAAAACATTATTTAATAGAAATGATATATAAACATGCTAATTTTATTGTCAACTTTGATTATTGTTTTTCATTTTTGATATTACAGATCCATTCAGATCACAGAGAGTCCAGCTGGTTTAAACCTAAAATGCCTCTCTCTGATCCCAAATGGTCACTACCTAAACCCCACCCCACCTGCACCAGTCAAGAGTCAGTGACTAACACTGACTGTGCAGCTCATGGAGGGAATTCTGGAGGTTCTGAGCTTCACATGAGCCATGGCCAGGTTCAGTTGTGAGTTTTAAAGTGCAAAAGCACAGGCTGGAGTAGGATAAATATTGACTATCAGCTGACCACACGTGTCCTCGTCCTTTGCTGCGTCACAGTCCACATTGAAGTCACATATCTTCTCTGAGGAGGTGCAGGGGTGAGCAGGAGGTTTGGGGATGTTAGCCCAGCTCCCGTTTGCTGCCCAAAACAACACACAGCATTACAATATGAATACAAATGCACATGTTACAGCAGAGCCAGTCACAGTATTTTACCTGAGGACAGTTGGCACTCAGGAGACAGCACGATGCTGTCCACACCGATGCCTCCGTATTCAAAGTCTCTGAGGGCAGCCATGATTAAGATCTGAAATCAAACAATACAACAACACATTATCTACCCAGGTCTACAAACATCTCTGACCCCCAGTCACTCATTTACACATCAGACACATACAAAGGCAAAGTGGCTGAAGGGTTTTAGCCCAAGAGCACAACAACAATAAGCACTGATTTGAGCTGGGATTGAACCACAGACCTTTAGGTTTTGGGGGAATACACTACTCACTGAGACACTGCTGCCACAAAATTCAGACCTGATTAAAAAAGAATGAAAGGGGCGGGAACATCTCCTGGTCCCACTGGAGACAACATGGAGAAGTGAAGCAGTTTAAATGAGGCTATTAACAAACAATACTGCAAACAATAAATATCTAAATGAGTTCAAATGACTTCATTTTGATGGCAGTAGTTCTGATTTCATAAAGATACAGTATGTAACTTTCTGGATTTGGCACATCACCTGCATGATTCCACAGAAATAGAAGGTTAAAACCATATTTCAGAACATTGTCCATGGACATAGATCATTTTATGCCACACTGTGGAATATTAATGCCAAAAGAACATTTCCATGGAAACATGCAAGATGAGACTCTCCTCCAGGCCAAATAAGAGTTAGGTTTGTGGAGATGAGAGATTATTAATCTGAATGAATTCTTTTCACTGAGCCTGTACTTGTATTCAGTGGCTGCTACTGTAGATGAAGCTGCTTATTAACAGGAGATGCAGTGGCAGCAGCGACCAAGCCTTTGAGAAAAATAAAAAAGTTCAAAACAAGCCACGCGAACATCACAGCCACAAATAGAAGCAACTAGCTGAATGAGCACTAATGAGATGCACATGTTTTTACATACATATTTAAAATCAACTGTGGCTTTAAGGTTTTAAACCTTTAAACAGCTCGTGTTTCAGTCATTCCTCTTGACTCTATTATATATATCGATCTATCTATATGTGTCATTTCTGAGTCTGTTTGAGCTGAGTGATTCGGGAAAATATGTAATAGAGATTTTTTATGACAAACACTGGGACTTGTGTGGAGGAAATGATGGTATTTGACTTTATGATTTGCTAAGTTCAATGCAATTCTGACTTAAATTTGACTGTGATTTGTCTTGCAGCCCTAGAGTCTCAACATGAAACAGAACTGAACGAGGATCAAAATCACTTCTTTTTTATAGTGAGAAACAGACTTTAAAACTTTGAGGTAGTGGACAAAACTGACCTGGAAAGTGGAGTTGGTGTTGATTTCCACCTCGGCCCGCACCCACAGGTCCCCCAGAGCCCCGCCCCTCTCCCACACGGGGTAAATGTTCTTGTCTGCCACCAGCACCGTGAGCCCACCAGAGCGAGGGCCGAACTGGTGTGTGTACATCACCATCTGCAGACACAGGGACAAACACACAGCACAGTGTGAGGGGGGCTCGCCTGTCACAATATATCTGGGGGGTTAATATTTATCATGGAATTTTTGGATTATATTTTGGCTATACTGTACTATAAGATTTGTATGTGTTTATTTGTATGAATTCTTCTCAGTAAAAGCTCCATGCACTGGGGCCAGTATGGTAGCTGCAGTCTGTCGTATAATGTTGTGCTATTACTGTTGTAATGTTGCTAGATTTGGTGTGTGTCATCCATACACTGTATAAACAAGTGGAATAAGAGTGTGGTGTCACCAACACAGTTTGGCTCAAAAGTCAAATGAAGCTCATTAGGCCAGCAGTTATAGGAGCAACGTTGAAGCCAAGTTCGATATTAGGAAAAGGAATTTATTTATGGACAAAAGAACGAAATAAAAACAGGAACATGCAGTGTGAGTTAATACAAACATTTTAGGACCAAAATGATGAGGATCACAGCAGCAGATACAGAGAGAGGGACACAATTTTTCAATGTAAACTCAACTGGTGTCGATGGAGCCAGAAGAGCCTCCATGTTCACTTCCTATTTGGAAGTGTCGGCTTGCAGGTTGGCTATGTCCATTTATATATACAGTCTATGGTCTCATCTACACACTACCTTTCCCTCTCAAACACAGACCGAGTGAACTGAAGGATGATGTCACCCAGCCAAGTGCAGCCAGTGGGAGCGAGCGCTTATAGCAGCTCATTCTGAAACTAAGTTTCATATTTGGAAGGCATAGTGTGCAACCAAAGAGCCAATCAGGAGCAAGGTTACTCGCTCCTTTCTGAAAACACATCACTTGTTTAAATACATTCAGATTTCTCATATAAAGGCTTTGTGTCTTTTGTAGAACACTTTTGATCTGTGCATGTTACATTCATCATATTTAGTCATTCCTTCAAGGACAGACACAGAGTCTCTAACATGCTCTTTTCTTTCCAACCACATTTCCACTTTCTAACTGTCCCCTCCTCCACCGCAGCAGCAGAACCATCAGCCTCCTCAGCCTCTCCCCTTCACACGTACGTCTGTGTGATGACTGACAGTGGTACCTTGCAGGGGAAGGAGCTGTTCGTTGGTTCCAGACGTTTACTTTGAAAAGCTGCCCAGTCTGTCTTCAGTCCAGACTCTGGGACCGTCACATACAGGAAGTGACCTGCAACAGAAATAAATAGAATAAATGTCACTATTTAAAGATACTATTTAAATGCACCAAACTGGAAATATAAGCAATGCAATTGTGTATATTTGTATATTATGTCATTCTGAACAATCCAAAAAGTCAAATATTTGTTACATCCAGTAGAGAGAAAAACACTGACCTCTTCTCTGTCCACAAATGAACTTGAACTTGAAATGAATTTAAACTTTACAGCAGGAGTATCTCAAGATGGACTCTCATGAGTGTGTGAGCTCACAAATATTACAAGAATCCATCTTGCTGCATAAGGTTAGTTATTTAGAGCAATTTAGTCCAAATAGATTTGGTTTGGTTGCATGTGACTTGTGTGTTGACGGTGTGTTGAAGGACCTGTAGCAGTGTTGTTGGAGTGGTCCCGGCCTGGTCCGCTCATTGGGTCTGTGGTGGAGATATTCTTCTGGTTGGTTCTGATCCATCTGAGAGGAGACAGAGACCTGAGGTCCCACATGTCACACAGGCCCTCATCAAAGTGACAGCGGTGGTAATCCTCTGCACACACACCAAAACACATCACACTTTATCCACATGTTTTGAAACCACAGTTAACTTTTTAGGCTCTTTAGAATTCTGGGATGTGAATTCCAGTGTGAATTTCTTTTTCATCTTAAACTGTATCATTTGTATAACTGCAAATCATTAACAGTGTTTATCTATCTGGTTTAAAATGGAGGTTAATTAATTAATTAATTAATCACTGCATTTATATAATGCCTTACAGTTCATTGTTCATTCACTCAACACTCAGTGTTGGTAAAATACTACTGCAGTCACAGCTGCCCTGGGGCAGACTGACGGAAGCAAGGCTGTCAATCTGTGCCTTTGGCCCTTCTGACCACCACCATCACTCACACACACACCACTTTCATACTAGGCAATGTGGGTGAAGTGTCTTGCCTAAGGACACAACAACAGTTTTTGCCACTGGCGCCCCCCTGTGGCACCTGGAATTCCCAGTGTCTCCCATCCAAGTCCTGCCCAGGTTCAGCCCTGCTGAGCTTCTGAGATCTGACAGGATCAGGCTTTGACAAGCCAGTATGGCCACATCTGGAGATGGTGTTCACTTGAGATTTCTGTGGTGGACTTTGATGGCCCCCTGCTTGTTTCTGTGCAGATGTTTCTCTTTGACTTAGATTTATGTATTTTCTACTTTATTAGGTGTCTCACCACAGTTCTGCTCGTCGCTCCCGTCCCCACAGTCGTCTGTCCCGTCACACTTGAACCTCTGCTCCACACAGGCTTCATTACTGCACTGGAACATGTTAGAACCACAGCCGCCTGCAGGGGGAGCTGCACACACAGGAGAATTATTCTAAAATGTGACAGTCTGAAGCTCTGAAGCTTTTGAGTGGACAGTTAATAAAGACAGGTTACATATCAGTTCCAGTATCAGTATTGGCAGATTTTGCTGAATGGATTTTAAAGCCTAATATAGTAAAAATAACAGCAGGCCAGATATGGATTTTTTGAGCTGATAGCAATATCAGATATCAGAGCAGTCCTCGATGTTAATGCCAAGGAATTCAATGGAAGTATGAGTATATATATATATATATATATATATATAATATATATATATATATATATATATATATATATATATATATATATATATATATATATATATTATATATTATTATATTTATTTATTTATTTATTTATTTATTTTTTCTACTGAAATCCTCAAAGTATCTATCCTTTGCTTTGTAGAGTCAGTGAGTTTCATGATGAAGTCCTGGAAATGGTTTTCACTTCACAGGTGTGAGTTTGGAGTGATGAGATTTTTTTTTAAATGTATTTGTTGTTTACTTCATTCTGTATGTGTCATTCATAGTTTTGAGGCCTTCAGTGAGAATCTATAAGGTAAATAATTCTGAAACTACAGAAGAAACATAAATGAAAAAGTGCGTTGATGCTTTTGACTGGTGCTGTAAATTCAGTTAAGCATGACCATGATGACAGTCTTAAGTGTATTTCATATTCATCCATGGTAATAGTGTGTATGTATGTACCAGGCAGAGCACAGTGCTGGAAGTGCAGCTGGTCCAGAGCTACGTCAGCACTCCGCCCCTCTCGTCTCATAGAGTAAAACACCAGTCTGAAGGTGGAGGAGATCCTGCCCACAAACACAGTGGCCTCTCTCCACCCGCGGACACTGCTGGGCTCTGGACGCCACAGCACCGCCTCCTCCTCATCGCCAGGGTAACGCACTGAAACCCAGAGAGGGGCGTGGCCTAGATCTGTCAAACCTGAGCACACAAGAGTACAAGGAGACAGGTTAATGTGGGGGAATGTAATTACACTGACAAGCAATCGGACATTAAACAGTGTGTGTGTAGAATAATTAAAGAGTATATGAGGGCATATATACACTCCAAATGATCTCATTTATAGAAAAACACAAGCCCTATGCTTTTCTGATCTACGTTATAATGTAGTTTCCTCATCACAAACACAGTTGTGTTTTGTTTCATTCTAACAGGTTTAACAAACAAACCCTGTGTGTGACTGTGTTCTTCTCTCAAACAGAAAACACAGCATTCCACCTTGTGATGTCATGTGCTAATATAGGAAGTGCACAACTGTGTTTTTAAACTCCAAACACCTTCTCTGGAATCATTTAAGTAATTGCAGCCCTGGATGTGCCGATCTCTACTGAAAAAAAGATAAAAGGAGCTGTTAACTTGAAAACTACTGCTTCATGACATCACAAGGTGGAACAGAGCATTCTGATCTTTGGAGATGTAGACCGACTAATAATGCAGGATTACTCAAACATACTGTATATGGTATGTCTTTGATGAGGTAATTCTATTCTAACATGGCTTAAAGCTCACAGGGGTGAGTTTTGAGTAATATAGGACCTTTAAGAACACAACTTGTGAGAGCCACACACACGTGTGTGTACCTGAGTCCCAGAGGAAGTAGCGGAGGCTGATTTGACACGTAGGAGCAGACTGTCTGAGCTCAGGGGAGACAAGCACAGCTTTACTGATCTGCTCTGACTTCACTGCAGTCACAGCCATGAACCAGCCTGGAACACAGCACCACACACTTACTCTGACAACAGTTCATGCTTTTACACGATATGAGACACTCAGAGTGACAGGAGGAAAAATCATCTGAAGCTTCTTTTCACACGACCTTTAGCCTAAATCATTCATAGTTATGTGAATATAACTATAAAAATGTGCATAAGTTAAAAAAAGTAAAGTAAAATTTTGTGTAGCTGCGGTTTGTCTTTAACATGTGAACACTTAAAGTGTCAGACGCCCTCTTCTGGTAACAGAGGGTACTGAAGTCATTTTAAAATCATAAAATCAAAGCAAACGTAGCCTTTAGTAGCATACTGCTTAAGGATGTGCTTCGTACCTAAGGCCGTTAAAATTCTTACATAACAGGAAATGGTAAGATTAAAACATGATAAACTTTAACTTTAAAGGTGCACTGTGTAACTTCTATGGTGGGAGATCTTCCTCCGGCTTGTCTCCATAAAAATCAGGCATTTATTCACGTACAGTTTTTTTTTTTTTTTTTTACTGCCAAAGCCAAAACAGACGACAGAACACCATCTAGAAAAGTGACAGTGCTCCTTTAAAGCTGCTTCTTTCTGGTACAGAGCATGTTTCCAGCTTGCTCCATAGAGATGTCATTGGTTTGCAGGGAATGTTCCACAGTGTGGCATAATAATACATGTTGCATTTATTCAATTAGAGGCGTTCGCTTTCAAGACACTCACAGCTTTACCGAGCATTCTTCATTCACTCTAGACTCAGTGTTGTAGTTACTATATTAGCCACAGCTGCCCTGGGGCAGACTGATGAGGCTGCCAATCTGCACCATCAGCCCCTCCGACCACCACCAGCACTTAGGCTCTCAGGCTCTCAGGCACTCAGGTCTGAGGTCTGAGGTCTGACGAGATCAGGCTTTGATGAACCAGTATTGTGGAACATTCCAGGCAAGAAGCAAGAACATCTCCATCTCCAGTAGAAAAATGACACAGTGCATGTTTACCATGTCAGAGAAACATGTGTGTATAAACATGTGTATGATGAACATGTGTGTATGAACATGTGTATAAACATGTGTGTATGAACATGTGTGTATGAAGATGTGTGTATGAACGTGTGTATGAACATGTGTGTATGAAGATGTGTGTATGAACATGTGTATGAACATGTGTGTATGAAACATGTGTGTATGAACATGTGTGTATGAAGATGTGTGTATGAACATGTGTGTATGAAGATGTGTGTATGAAGATGTGTGATGAACACGTGTGCCATGTGCTCTGTATGTGACATGTGTGACCTGTGGCTGTTCCTGTGGTGAAGTCTGAGGATGGTCCGGTGTGTGTGAGGGCGTCTCCTCTCTGTCGTCTCTCCCATTTGTACAGTGTGTTCTGGGCCTCGTCCGTCCAGCCACACTGCCCCTGCTCGAAGTCACACACAAACTGCTCCCCCCCTGTGTAACCTGCAGGAAAAACAGGAAAAGGATCATGTTGCTTTGTACTTAAGTAAAAGTAAAAAGTACACACATACTCAATTAACTAACTACATGAACTACTTCCATAAATGCTGAACCCACTACACTGCTGCCACAGCAAAATACCACTTTTTTAAAACCCAATTTATTAATGCATGAATAAGAGTTATATTTGTTATCAGGTAGTACTCAGTTAGCATTACTATGTGTTATACCTTTGTGCTTCTGTCAGTTTAGCCTTGGCGTTGTACTCACCACAGTCCAGCTCATCCTCACAGTCGGGGCAGTCACACACAAAGTCACACTTCCTCTCTGGAGCCTGGCAGCACTGGGCCCCTGCTACAACCACTGCAACACAAAACATACAGTCGACATTTCAAAATCAGATACTAAACGATACAAAAACTAGTATCAAAACCAGATCCTCATCTGAGCAAGTATCAACTCTAAAAATATCCCATTGACAGGACGGAAATGAAGCTTTTCTGAACTGTTAGAATGATGTTGAGTTGCATCACAACAAGTAGAAGAGCACATAGACTAGTACACACACATGGACCACTATAGAACCTACTGGAACACTGAGGATTACACAAAAATAAGGACACAGAAGAATAGAAAAGAAAGTACTATGATTTAATGTTGAAAATCACATTCTACTGTCTAAACCAGACATTCAGACTCAGACATTTGGCCTGTGATATAATTATATTAGACCCGTGAGATCATATCAAATATGTATTAGAGCTGGCCCACCGGCACTGCTAATATACTACTACTAAGACTACTACTACTGCTAATACTACTACTTTGATGAACTTGTATCTAAGAAGAGATGCCAAGTATTTGTATTTGCTTTGGACCCATGTGCATCAGAGTAAATCACAGTCCAGCAAACTGAGCTCGGAGGAATGTTTTCTTTATGATTTTTGACTGTTCATAGTTGAAAGTTTGGATTTTCATTGAAGGAAGTTGGCAAGTGTAGTTGCTTTACATTATTTATTATTATTATTATTATTATTATTATTATTATTATATTTTGCGTTATACTTGTTCTGGATTCAATGTTTAAGCAAAATGATTATTAAAGATTTATTTAAAGACATAAAGGTTTACATATCTCAAAAGAAGAGAAAACAGCAGATATTGTTGAAAATTTTCAGTCAATATTTAGTTTGGCCCACAACTTAGTCCCAGTTTTTAATTTTGTCTCTCTGTGAATTTGCGTTTGATACCCCTGGGTTAAATTTTCAAAAAGTACCCGCCTACCGTCGAGCGAACGAATCCTAACGCTGCGAGGTCAGACAGTTTCCATGAAGTGAAACCGGCTGATGAATCAAGCTAAACCGAGGTGCGTCCCAGTTTTGAAATTTGAAAATCTGATCACCCTGTGGCAGGAGTCTCCAACCTGTAACTTGGGAGCAACCAGTAGCTCTCCAGCCCCTTCCAAGTAGCTCGCCAAAGGATTTCAGAATTATACCATTGTGCTGAATAACAAATATTTGATTAGTTACATGCCTGTTACTAAATTAAATGTATAATTTTGAAGCCTAACTTTGGACAGTAGTTTATGTTTTATGGGCATCTAACTGTATCTGAAGACTTGCCCTCTTTCTTATAATTGTCTCAACTTCTTCCAGCCACTGGCATTTTTGTTTAATTACTGGATTAAAAAGGATAGAGACCCCTGCCCTATGGTATCTGAATCAGTACTGAGCAGTGAGTCTGTTTCTTAGTATCAAAATGCAGTGTTGGGAAGGTGACTTTTAAAATGTATTCCCCTACAGATTACAGATTACATACACCAAAATGTAGTTTGTAACTTAATCCATTAAATTACTTAAAGTGAGTAATGTAATCTGAATACTTTGGATTACTTGGTTTGCGGTAGAGAACCAAAGACCAGGAAATCTAGATAAATAAGATGTTTTGTCTGCTAAAAGACAATGAAAAGGCCGAGTCTTTACTTAACCAAATTAAAAATATTATTGATAGAAGAAGAGGAGACACGGTCCACGCAGCATGGTTTAGTCCTGTTAAATCCTGGTTTAGTCCTGTTAAATCCTGGTTTAGACCTAGTTTAGACCTGGTTTAGTCCTGTTAAATCCTGGTTTAGTCCTGGTTTAGACCTGGTTTAGACCTGGTTTAGACCTGGTTTAGTCCTGGTTTTAGACCTGGTTTAGTCCTGGTTTAGACCTGGTTTAGTCCTGGTTTAGACCTGGTTTAGACCTGGTTTAGACCTGGTTTAGTCCTGGTTTAGACCTGGTTTAGTCCTGGTTTAGACCTGGTTTAGTCCTGGTTTAGACTGGTTTAGACCTGGTTTAGTCCTGGTTTAGTCCTGGTTTAGTCCTGGTTTAGACCTGGTTTAGACCTGTAGTTTAGTCCTGGTTTAGTCCTGGTTTAGACCTGGTTTAGTCCTGGTTTAGTCCTGGTTTAGACCTGGTTTAGACCTGGTTTAGTCCTGGTTTAGACCTGGTTTAGACCTGGTTTAGACCTGGTTTATTCCTGGTTTAGTGTCTTGCAATGAGTGGAATTACCGAGAAAAAAAAAAAAAAAAGGGATATAGCCCCAAATGTGAAAACAGGAAAATACCTTTGTGTAATCCATTTATTTCAACAAAGTAACTGTAATCCAATAACCACTCACTGAAACAGTAACTGTAACTGAATACATTTACTCATAATTTGTACTCTGATTACGTAACTCCAGTACATGTAATCTGTCAAACAACACTGTCAAAATTAACTTAAATTTTAGTATCGTGACAACATTATTACTTCTAGACAGCAGCTCAGAATATTACAACAAAAACAAAGCATTAGCCTCGATGAACAACAGCGTATGAACTGCATTAAGAGTAATAAAGATATGAATGTGGATGTGTCCAAAAGGGCAGCCAGCGTCACCGGCTTACCTGGAAACCACTGCACACTGCTCACGGATTATTGCTCTGCTCCCACTTCCTGTAGGTTAGGCTTCAACCCGACAACCTCATATTCCAATTCCCTGAGCTGTTGTGATTGCTGTAGTCTTAATTGTTAGGTCTTTTAAAACTCAGGATATGATGTAATTTCAAATCTTTTATCAGAACTTATCACAAAGGTCACATGCAGGTACTAAAGTATAAGTTTCTATTTTATGTATGTAACTATGTCAGATACAGCAGCTGCTTGGAGATGTAACTGCTTTTCTGGAATGTTGCTTGGTATGATAGTGAATATATCAATCTCCATGGAGACCACAAAAAGCAATAACATTAAAGGTCCAATATTAAGCAAAATTGAGTCTTGTGATCTTTAAACCATGTTATAATGCTGCAATCTCATCAAAAACAGACCTGGAGTTGTGTTTTGTTTCATTCACACATGTTTGAGTAACTCTTTATTATTAGTCTGTCTACATCTCCAAAACTCAAACTGTTCTGTTCCACCTTGTGATGTCATGAAGCAGTAGTTTTCAAAATGAACAGCTACATTTACCCTCTGTTCAGTAGAGAAAATTGGCAATTTCCAGGACTGAAATTGTCCAAATGATTCTGGTGAAGGTGTTGGAGTATCACCACATGACATCACAAGGTGGAATGTTGAGGGGGCGTCCACACGACAAAGTTTTTTGGTCAAAACGGAAGAGTTTGTATTTGTTTTGGCCTTTTGTCCACATGGAGCCAGCATTTCGGGTGGGCGAAAACAGATTATTTGGAGAACGGGTTCCAGAGTGGAGAAATTTGAGAACGCCGGCGTCGTGTTGTCATGTGGTCAAGCAAACTGCAGCTTTTGGAAAACAATGACATCACGAGCTCGTCATCGCCAGGATCCTCCAATGCAGCGAAGCCCACAGCCCTCAAACCAGCCTCCACAGACCACACGAACGTTGTCAAAATGGGACAGGTGGAGCCTACGGAGCCGCTCCTGTCACCCTACAACCAAGACTAATGCTAATGTTAAGAACACACACCACAGATTCCACACACGGATCATCAGAAACAATCTGCGTCCAGACACATCGTTTCTGTGTCCTCAATCCTTCCCTATCCACACAGCTTTGATCATGTCTGTTTACGTTTTATGGAAATTAAACTTAAAACCACATGGCTCATTTGCATAAACAAAGTGCTCAAAAAAACAGCTCACTATTGATGCCTTAAAGTTTAAAAAATGGTGATGAGATCTGCATTATTAAATATTATTATCATTGTTAACAGCGCCACATACAGGTGTGGCAGATGTATTACCTCATTTTCACTCATTGCTCCGTTGTCGTGTGGACATGAATATTTACTGATCCGACTCGTGTGGACGCAAATTTTTTTCAACCCGGAAAGAAAAAAATCCAGGAGCGTTGTCGAGTGGACGTAGCCTGAGTGTTTTCAGTTTGAGAAAAAAACTCAGGCTAAATGTGCAGAGTTTGTGTGTTAAACATGTGTGAATGAAACAAAACACAACTGCAGGTCTGTTTGTGATGAGGAAACAAAAGTGTAGGTTTGCATAGGGACAGTGGGGACATGTCACAACCAATATTTGGAGAAGACAAAATAGTTCCTACCAATTATTTGCCATTTTATTTTAATAAACAAAAATATAAGTTTATTCTTATATTTTTTCCAAACTCAGTAGTATTAATTGAACATGTTTTAGTTCACATTTTGTTTATTAATCATTCTGAGATGTATTCAGTGATATGACGACAGGGTTACACCTGCTGCTGTTTCATTGGCTGTAACAGAGTGATGTCATTAGTGGAGCCAGGAACCTAAACTGGGGAAGCGGCAGGACAGGGCCACACGACTTGAGCAGCGTGAGTGAAGACGCTGCACCAAAGTTTAAAAAACTTTTCACAAGTTACTTACTCAGCTTCATCTTCACTTAAACTTGTCTTATAATGAGTCACAGCGGAAAAAGAGTGACTATCATCACAAGTGCACCTCTCAAACAGAGCCCTACTCGTGCACTGTGACACCCCGACTCTACTGACAATATCCCATGGAAAAATGTACGGACATGACCTCACAAATATCTCATCACCAACAAGTAAAGAGAAATCTGCTACAAACTTCTACATCACTGTTCTCCACTAAACAATCATCTTAGAAGAACAATGGACACAAACTGAAACATGAAACCAGCTCTCACTTATTTTGGACCTGCCCAGACTGTGTGTGTTTTTGGAAAGAATTCATAAAACATGTATGCAACTTCTTCTCCCATTTGACACTTTCTTCTAAACATGTGCTGTCAGTTGTTTTCAATATGTAATATGGACCCTTTAAACTAAATCAGAAGTCCATTTTGCAGGATTTGTGAAGGTGTAGAACCAGTAATTCAAAGTAGCACTGAGTTGGCATTTTTGCACACTCAAAGTTGCTCATCAAAGATTTATTTACTCTAACCTCATGCACACTGTTTTTTGTTGTTGTTTTTTTCTAAACTTTGAAGCCACAGCTATTGTTTTAGCCCCATTCAAACTGCTCCACTCCTCAGTGCACCAGCAGATATTAGAGACTTTCAATGGCATCTTCAGCTGAACCAAAGGTAAAACTCAAATATTCAAAAATAAAAGCAACTGAAGAATCCGTGGATCATTCGTTAATTCATTTTTTCAAAATAAAAGCAAAAATAAGAAAACAAAAAACAACTATTTTTATTATTTGTCTCCAAAAGCAAAATGAAAAAACAGATAACGATTCGTTTTTAAATTTTTGATTTTGTGTTTAAACGAGCAATGGAAAAACAAACAAACAAACAAACAAACAAACAAAACAAAAAAAACGGATAACAGCCGTTTCCTGTTTCATCGAATTTTCAAGGTTCAAGGTTCAAGGTTCTTTATTTGTCATTCAAACATGCGAGAGAAACACATGACAATGAAATGTGCTCCCCGAGGCCCAGTGATCCAGAAAGAGATAAAAACAATAATAAATAAGCAATGTTAAAAAAATATACATTTAAAACAACAACATTTAGCAGTCCAGTGAACAAGTAGTAAAACGTGGCACGATAGAGAGAGAGGCAACCCAAGCAGGAAGTGAGTGTGCACTGTTCACAAGTCTGACAGCCTCAGGAAAGAAGCTGAACTTCAGCTGAGAAGTTCTAGCTTTAATGCTCCTCAGTCTCCTCCCAGACGCAGAGGAACAAACAGGTGGTGGGAGGGTGCGAGGGTCCCCCATGATCCTGGAGGCTTCTACAACGCTCCTCATAAACGTCACTGATGGGTGTAAAGTCACATCCAGTGATCTTCTCTGCTGCTCTGACCTCACGCTGTAGATCTGTCCTGTCCTGGGCTGAGCAGTGGCCGTACCACACTGTGATGGACTGGGTCAACACACTTTCCACTCCACATCGATAAAAAGACATGAGAGCAGGGAGGCCTAGTCCCCTTTCAACTTCTGTGCCCATGATGTAGAGAGGCGACAGTGAACAGCTGTTCCTCCTAAAATCCAATATTAACCCCTTTGTTTTTGAAAGGTTCAGACAGAGGTTGTTCTCTCTGCACCATTTTGACCATGGATCTAGTGTATAATGAAAATACGGACTGAACCAGGATTAAAACAGGAATGATCCCAGGAATGAACCAAGAGGACTAAACCAGGACTGAGCTAGGACTAAAACAGGACTGAGCCAGGACTAAAACAGGACTAAATCAGAATTGAACCAGGACAGAATTAGGACTCGTGCTTTGTGGACACTCTGTTTCATGGTCTCGGGGACCTGTCTCTCTTTCTCAAGTCCAATATTAGTCCTGGTCCAGTCCTGGTTTAGTCCTGCTTTAATCCTGGTTCAGTCCGTATGCGGCGCAAAAGTCTGGCATCTGCAGTTTTCATTATACTGTAGACCCATGGTCAAAATTGGATAAAACGGGTAACCTTTTTTTTCCATTACTTGTTTAAACACAAAATCAGTAATTGAAAAAACAAATTGTTATCCCTTTTTTTCATTTTGGCTTTGAAGGCAAATAATGCAGAAAATTGTTGTTTTTTCGTTTTCTTACTTTTGGTTTTAATTTGAAACTAGAAAAGCAGTCAGAGAGCGCAGACCTCCGCCAAGGACTACCCCCATTTTTTATATAAATTGCGATAAAATCAGTCTTCTGGATCAGATCCGGATCAGCCTTTGGAATATGAAAGAGGATCCCATGGTCCATCCCTGAGTCAAATTTCATGGGGTTTGGTCAATAATTAACCAAGATATTGAGAAACAAAATTTTTGGTGATCCAGAATCCAGGATTTCGTCCGGATCACCCCCAAAATGAAATCAGTTCTTCCTTTTCATTTCCAACAAATCCTGAAAATTTCATCAAAATCGGTCCATAACTTTTTGAGTTATGTTGCTAACAGACAAACAAACAAACAAACACACAAACAAACAAACAGACAAACACCGGCAAAAACATAACCTCCTTGGCGGAGGTAAAAATGGTTGAATGAATGATCCACGGATTCTGAAGGTTTTTCTATAGCAGCCATTCCCAAAGTCTGCATGTAATGTGCATATGTAATGTGTTGTCTTCAGATGTATATGTTAAAACAACACATTCTTGTAATATAAAGAAACATAAATAAATATCTTATAAATAAGTTATTTAAGACTCCATTTTCTTTCTTGCTTGTTGTATGGACCACTTTGGGCCCCACTAAAATAGCTAAAACAACCACTAAATGATATCACAAACTGGAACAGAGCATTTTGAGCTTTGGAGATGTAGACAGACTAATAATAAAGTGTTGCTCAAACATGTGAGAATGAAACAACACAACTCAACTCCATGTTTGTGTATATTTTTGGGGAGGCAACGGCATTTTAACATGACTAAAAGCTCACGAGACACAATTTGCAGTAATATCAGACCTTTAAAGAGCACATATTACTCTATTTTCTGATTTATGTTATAGAGGAATGTAGTTTCCTCAACACAAACAGACCTGGAGTTGTGTTTTGTTTCATTCCCACATGTTTAACACACAAACCCTGCACATTTAGATGGAATTCTCTTTCAAACCTTGTACTGAAATGATTTACATCCAACTTCTTTATAGATTCGCGGAACAGAAAAAGCAACGTCTAAGTGAATCTGATCATCTTTCTGGGACTAAATATTGATGTAGGTATTGGGCACAGTTAAAGTAAATACATTTTTAGAATTACCTACTTTCTACCCCTGAATATAACTGCAATAGAGACGCAACACTACACGCAAATAATCAGGTCAGAGGGCAGGAACACGTAAAAGATGTGTTCATTTTCAAATATAAAATAAAATACGACATGCTACAAGATTATGTCACAGCATTTGCCTTATACATTCCATATTTCCATAAAGCTGTAGTACTATTGAGTCTTACCCCACAGAGTAAACAGCAGACTGAAGTGAACCCTCATCTTTGCTCCACTCCTCCATGAAGGATCTGCGTCTCTGGAGATAAGGTCTGGACTTTAGGTTTACCCACAATGCACCTGTAATAAGCCATAAAGACATTTCCTCACAGCTGTATGGGCAGACGTGCTGTGATAAAACCTGAGGTGAAGGAAGATACAAAATGTTATAAAAGTGTCTGGGCATGGTGGAAATGCAGAGATACTGACTGTTTCTGTGAAGAGCAGGTGGTGTTGACTTTGGGTACTGCACTGCTCCTGACAGGTCGACCCATCTGAAATGAAGCATGGGTCAAATGCAGTTGACACATATTCCCGAGAAGACAATCAAATAAATGCAGTATGGTACTTTCTGATCTATGTTATAATGTTTCCTCATCAAAAACATGCCAACAAACCCTGTATATTTACAATTCTGGGCTATTCCACCTCAATTCACCACACAAAAAATGCAATTTGAACCCTCACATTGGCCAGTTGCAACTAAAATTGATGTATGGATAAGTCATAGCCAAGAAAGCCCAAATCTCAAATTTTAGCCTGATTGGACCAATGGTTTCCGATATATCGCAATTTCATGTTTTCACTTTTTTGAGTGGTCACCGAATTTCAAATTGCATTTACTCAGAAACGACTGGTCCGTTATCAAAAACCAAGGAATCTCTGGAAAGGGAAAATCAGAAGAAATCCAAATCCATTTATTTCTGCATTCGATTTCTTTTGAGATGAATTACCTTTTGACCTATATTTTGAACTTGAAATTGACAATAAGGGACACGCTCGACTTCAATGACACCAATAGAAAAAATGTAGCCCTATGCGTCTACTACAACATATAAAAAAATCTGGAGGGGTTTTCTTTTTTTATTTTCACACAAATTTACCTAGAAATTGACTTACCCCCAACTTAAGACATGCCAAATATCCATTCAGTGGTGGTTGCTGTGGTGGTTGTGTGGTTGTGATGGTTGTCATGGTGGTTGCTATAGTATTTGTTATAGTTGTCATGGTGGTTGCTATGGTGGTTATGGTGGTTGTCATGGCGGTTGCTGTGGTGGTTGCTATGGTGGTTATGGTGGTTGTCATGGTGGTTGCTATGGTGGTTGTTATGGTCGTTATGGTGGTTTTCATGGTGGTTGCTATGGTGGTTGTTATGGTCGTTATGGTGGTTTTCATGGTGGTTGCTATGGTGGTTGTTATGGTCGTTATGGTGGTTTTTATGGTGGTTGCTATGGTGGCTATGGTGCGTGTCATGATGGTTGTAATGGTGGTTGCTGAGGTGGCTGTTATAGTTGTCATGGTGGTTGCCATGGTAGTTGCTATGGTGGTTGTCGTGGTGGTTGCTATGGTGGTTGTTATGGTGGGTGTCATGGTGCTTGTTATGGTGGTTGCTATGGTAGTTATGGTGCTTGTGATGGTGGTTGCCATGGTCGTTGCTATGGTGGTTATGGTGGTTGCTATGGTGGTTGTTATGGTGGTTATGGTGGTTGTCTGGTGGTTGTTATGGTGGTTATGGTGGGTGTCATGGTGGTTGTTATGTTGCTTGCTATGGTGGTTGCTATGGTGGTTGTTATGGTGTTGTCATGGCGGTTGCTGTGGTGGTTGCTATGGTGGTTATGGTGGTTGTCATGGTGGTTGCTATGGTGGTTGTTATGGTCGTTATGGTGGTTTTTATGGTGGTTGCTATGGTGGTTGTTATGGTCGTTATGGTGGTTGTCATGGTGGTTGCTATGGTGGTTGTTATGGTCGTTATGGTGGTTTTTATGGTGGTTGCTATGGTGGTTGTTATGGTGGTTGTCATGGCGGTTGCTGTGGTGGTTGCTATGGTGGTTATGGTGGTTGTCATGGTGGTTGCTATGGTGGTTGTTATGGTCGTTATGGTGGTTTTCATGGTGGTTGCTATGGTGGTTGTTATGGTCGTTATGGTGGTTTTCATGGTGGTTGCTATGGTGGTTGTTATGGTCGTTATGGTGGTTTTTATGGTGGTTGTTATGGTGGCTATGGTGCGTGTCATGATGGTTGTAATGGTGGTTGCTGAGGTGGCTGTTATAGTTGTCATGGTGGTTGCCATGGTAGTTGCTATGGTGGTTATGGTGGTTGTCGTGGTGGTTGCTATGGTGGTTGTTATGGTGGGTGTCATGGTGCTTGTTATGGTGGTTGCTATGGTAGTTATGGTGCTTGTGATGGTGGTTGCCATGGTCGTTGCTATGGTGGTTGCTATGGTGGTTGTTATGGTGGTTGCCTGGTGGTTGTTAAGGTGGTTGTTATGGTGGTTATGGTGGGTGTCATGGTGGTTGTTATGTTGCTTGCTATGGTGGTTGCTATGGTGGTTGTTATGCCGGTTGTCCTGGTAGTTGCTATAGTGGTTGTTATGGTGCTTGTCATGGTGTTTGCTATGGCGGTTGCTGTCATGGTTACTATGGTGGTTGCTATGGTGGTTGTTATTATTGCTGATATGGTGATTCTCATGGTGGTTGCTATGGTGTTTTTATGGTGGTTGTCATGGTGATTGTCATGGTGGTTGCCATCGTGGTTGCTATGGTCATGAGTTGCCATAGCAACCACCATTGGCAACCACCACAGTGTTTTTCAACTTCATACACCACTAGAATCATATGGATAATTTCAACCCTAGAATTGCCAATCTCTTCTGAACTAAAGGTAAAACTAGCAGTAACTAATAACTAATAATACAGGGTTACTCAAATATATCCGAACGAAACAAAACATGTCCAAGGACGTAACGAAAGCAATCATGTGTGGGAGCTGGAATCACACCAGCCAACCTGTGGGTCAGTGGATCTGACCGCTCAACCCATGATGTTTATGTCAAGAATGGGATTCAAACCGCCAATCGAGCTACTGCCGCCTGCAATGCTCTGAGGGAGCAGTAACTTTCAAACAGTTAGTTACCTCCGTGATCAAATCAAAATCATGATTTGGCTCCAAGAAAATCCTGATATTTATTTATTGACATATTGCCCAGCACTCTGTTTAAGGTTATTAGGCAGTGCCACCACAAGTGAATTATAAGAACTACAGTGAAAGGTACCGGCCTTAGTCTCAGTCCTAAATAGAACAGCAGTTCCAAACATGGGGGGCAGGGATACCAGATTGCATGGGGTCCCCAGAGCTTTGTCTGGTGAGAGAGTCGGGTGATCAAAGAAATCATTACAGCAAATTAAATAGTAAAATCACAAACAAATGATTGGAAATGGGTATGGAAAATAAACACCATAACTGCTGTTTCTCTGTTTGAGATAAAGCCTTGTTCATAATCATTCTGATAATTTCATATAAAACAGTCATATATTAATAAAACAGTAATAGTTCACAGGGGAGGCTTCAAGAAAAACAAGCTGGGACCTAGAGAAATAGAAGATTAGAATGCCCCTTTTGTAGCCTCAATTACTGCACTACATACTTCAAATGGACATAATGAAAGAACACATTTCCTCTTTTCCACATCTAAAGTCTGAGTCAAGTGGTAGAGGCTTTGTCCTCTCATCATCTGTACTATTTTATACAACCATTTTATTACCATGTGCTTTAAAGTGGTCAATAAGGAGTCCTGAGAAGTGGACGGGAAAGGCAACACACGTAAACATTCTCATTCAGCTCCAGACACACTCGAAGAATTACAAAAAGACGCTCTAATAAACTCACAGGACAGAAAGATTTTAGTTTATAGGAACACACATTTTAATTTCTCAACAAAATGGTTCTTGTCAAAGGCTCAGTCACCATCAGGTCCAAGGCTGAGAAATACAAGGATGCACTGACATGAGTTTAGCTGTTGTAACTGCTGAAATATTACAAAAATATTCCAAATCATTTTAAAGTAAATTCTATCTCATAATCAATGATATATAACAAATTGACTTAAAGGTTGTATAGAGGATATTTTAAGGGAAGCGAAATACAGCGACCGTCCTTTTTCAAATGTTGTGCATGTGCGACACCACCTTCCTCAGTAGAAACATCTCCTCCTCCTGCCTCTTTACTCTAGAAATCACATTTGTTTACATCCAGTGCATGTTCAGAATTACTGTTAAAGTGACCTGCCTAGAAATATTTTAGCGACCGGCGCGTCAGTTTTTAGACCCTTCAGATTTTCTTTGCGGCGAACTGGTCGTGGATTCTCGTCCGCCATCGCAACAAACTTTGTGCGAACTGCGAGGAAGCGACAGTTTGAAAAAGCCTCAAAGAACCGCTGCATAAACCACATAATCCCCGAGCGCCGACGAGTCAGTTACACTAAAAATGTAGGGAGTTTGACTGACAACCTAACAGCCAATAGAAAAAGAGGGAGCCTCGTTTTCTATTGACTGATGTTTATCTGGCCTCACTATGTCCACAGATGACAGATTTTCATTCTTTTTTCTTTAATCAACATAATTACAAGGCTGCTGCATTTCTGTAAGGGTATTTTAAACTTTTATTGACAATATGAAACAAAACAAAAATCCTCCATCCAACCTTTAAAACGTTTTTGTTTAACAATTATAAATGTTATGAATTATTAGTCAATAACTACCTTATTTTTTATGAAATTTTTATGGGTTTGAAAAATGATGTGGCACTTTTATTTTTATTCCAGTTCTTCAGTTACTTAACCTTTCACCAGGTAAATAACTATAATGTTCATATTTATCCAAACTAAATGTAGGCTATTGCGTTTACAGAGAGTTTGTGTTCTGACTAAAAGTTCCATTTCAAGTGCTCAGTTTTGTTATTGTAGCAGCTGTAAATGTGAGTGCTGTTGATAAGTATGAAGTCATTGTGAACTTTGTCCCCTCCAGGCTTCAGTATCCCTCGTTGGACCAGGTGACCTCGTAGTCAGGATAACGCTCCTTTAATTTCTCTGTGGTGACTGCGTGGTTCGCCCGGCCGTATCCCTGAGGTCAAAAAAACAAAACAAAACATGAATTTACACAAAACAGTATGAGCTACTTGTGGCATGTTTGAACTGTACAGCTGTATGAGAAATAAAGTTGAGGAAGTATATATCATCTGTGCTCTTACACTTTTAAAGAAGGTACAACAATCACAAATGAACCTATGTCACCAGAGTCTTAACCTGCAGACAGAGACACATCCAAGTTTGTCTCATTCTCACTCAGTTTAGGTTCAGGCCTCATGTGAAGCTCAGAACCTCCAGAATTCCCTCCTTGAGCTGCAGAGGCTGCACTAGCACTGATTTAGGATTGGTACAGGTTCTGGGATTTAGGTAGTGACCATTCAGATCAGAGAGAGACATTTTATGCTGAACCCATCTCAATTTCAGCACTGAAACTGGCAACACAAACACACTCTGTATCCGTTAAGGTTTCACTTTATTATTCCTGTAGAGAAATGTGTTCTGCATATTACCCATCCTTCAATCACTGGCCATGTTTACATGATGTTTATTAATTCCAAATTAATTGTTCTGAATTAAGTAGTTCAGAATTCAAATATTGTCCTTCGAGTTTACATGGAAATAATAATTCCGAAGTGAGGTTTACATGGAAAACAAGTTAAATCGCCTTTATTTAATTCTAAGCAATGTCAGGGGGTGGGGAAGGTTCTGATTGGACAGAGACACAAATGTATTTACATCGACTGGAAGAAAACACACGCTTGAGCTGCTACCAGCTTTTCTGTCATCTCAGTCTGTTGTTACGCCACAGACACAAACGATCAAAACATTTTTCCGCAGTGGTTCCAATGATAATTGAGCAGCAGCTGGAGAATTGTCTCATCACACTTTACGTCTGTCAGCTGAAGAGGAGAAGGGAAGAGTGTCGGAGAAGGAGGAAGAAGACAAACTGAGTGTGAGGCTGCTCTACCTCAACCCACTCCCACATCCCGCTCACAAATCCAAAGAGACGTGGATGAAAGTCCAAAGACTGGACTGGTGGAGCCGGATCGTCCAGATCACGTCAGAAGGACGACACAACGAGCATGAACTGACAACTTTATTTTTAAGAAGATTGAACGTTTACATGATCGAGGAAGAAATTAATTTGGCTTTAAAATCAGAATAAACCACCCACTTACTTCAGAATTAAGTTTAATTCCGCATCATTTTCATTAGAAGTGTTTACATGGTCTTTTAAAAGCGGAATTAATTTTTATTTTTAATTAAATAATTTTTATTTGAAATTAAAGCTCTCATGTAAACACGGCAAATGTCACTGGGGCACCTCATTACGAGCACCTGTCAGATACGGTGCTAAAACTAATATTGAAACTATAATAAATTAAAGCATTCATTCTTTACTAGACAAAAAAAGAAAAATAAAGCTCATATACTGTATAATATCTTGTGTGGTCATATTTGGTTCAGTTCTGTACCATGGAGTATCCGTAGACGTGGATCTTCTTGGCCTCTGGCTCATGTCTGATGCGTCCTCCTCCGATGCACTCACAGTCCAGAACACTGTCCTTCTCCAGTTCCTCTGACACCTTCTCATAGATGTCCGCTGTGGATCAGACACATGATCACAAGATGTTTCATAATATGACATCACACACTGGGGTTCAAAGTTTTGTGATTCTGTACATCCATGACAAAAGCTAATGAAAAAAACTGAAACATGGGGGATCTCATTAGGCTTAAAACATCTTTGAGTTTATATTTTAGGGTTTAGAATGATGCACAGACATAAAGATTTGTAAAATGTAACTGTACAAAGGATAGTTAAAGCTGCACTTCTTTTGTGCCAGAGGGTCTGCCACATGATTTATCTCCTTGGAAACATCATTGCTTTGCCTGAAACTTTACACACACTAGTATTAAACACCCCTCTTGCATTTATTCAAAAAGAACATGAATGAATGGATGTAGTTCATGGAGAGAAGCAGGTGGCAGACCCTATACTAGAAAAAGTGACATAGTTTGTTGTGTGGCTGCATGATAGAAACAAGTATAGTAGTATATTCTAGAGTAAGGAAACGCACCAACTTTTCTTTGGATGAATCCCATGTCTTCAAATAAATTCTATTCTGTTACCAGTGAGACGGGCTCTTATGCATCAGTATGAGAAGTACAGGGTGACCGGATTTTCAGACTTCAAAACTTGGACACCCCTGGTTTGGAGCAGTTGGTAATAATAAAATTGTGAATCGAGTGCGTAATTAAGAAAAACTGCCCATTCATATCTAACATGTGTCAGTATAGACACATTTTCTTTGAATTTTGGTCATTTTTAAGCAGCTGTTCTGTATTTTACCTAAACAAATATCAATGTTTGCCTCTTTTTACTGTTGGCAGGGAACAAACTGGTCCAAAATAAGGACACCTGGGACATTTCTTGAGACAAATCAGTAATTTTGTATAAATCTGCTGGGACAGGGGACACAGGGCTCAAAACTGGAATTATCCCGGGTAAATAGGGACATCTGGTCACCTTAGTTTTGTCTACATAAAACTGTGAAAAGAGCAGATAATATTGTCCTTTTTCAACTCACTTGTAGGTCATAATCTGAGAGACTTCTGTTGCATGTGGTACGTTTTTTTGCCTTATGGTACAGTTTATCATATTTTGTTAAAGAAACCACAGTATGTACTAGGGCTGGGTATCATTAAGAAGATGCCCATACGATACATACCTCGACACACAGGCCACGATACGATACATATCTTGATACAGTGCACTTTCAATTCAATATGATATATTTCAAATCGATTTGATACAGTTCAATAAAAAATAAAGACTAAATCGTGGCTGTGATACTAAAAGTCTTTGTTAAACCACTTCTTGTGCAAAGTTCATATGAAACACAAACATTTTAATCATCAAAACAGTGTCAAAATGTCAAATGTGTTGCATAAATGAGTTTCCTTTCACTCCACAAGCAACAAAAATGTAGCTCTGTAACAAAATAATTTTGTAAAATCTACCAAAAAACACTCTTGGTGATATATCGATACAGCAGCCCATGATATCGATACTGTATCATCACATTAAACGATACGATATATCGATATTCCGATATTTGCACACCCCTAGTATGTACCCTCTTTGTTGGCAGGGATCAGATTGGTCCAACACAGGGACACCTGGAACATTTTTTCTGCATAAATCTGGGACACGGTTCAAAATTGGGACTGTCCCGGGGGAATAGGGACGTCTGGTCACCCTGGAGTAGTAGCATCACATCATGTGCCCAAAACATGCTACACGGGTCTCCAGGAAGAACAGTTGATATCTAAGGTCAATAAAATACAAGCAATTAACCTGCCCAGAGACCACGTTTGATGCTACAACCTGGTACAAAGCATCTCTCCAGTTTAATGCAGACTGTGTACTGTCCCTGTCTCATTAAATAAACTATGAAAGCTATAATCAGTGTTGGGGAGTAACAGATTACATGTACAAGAGTAACGTAATCAGAGTACAAATTATGAGTAACTATATTCGGGTACAGTTACTGTTTCAGTGAGTGGTAATTGGATTACAGTTACTTGGTTGAAATAAATGGATTACACGGTGGTATTTTCCTGTTTTCACATTTTGGGCTATATCCCTTTTTTTTCCCCCCGGTAATTCCACTCATTGCCGGAAACTAAACCAGTTCTAAAACCAGAACTCAGCCAGGTCTAAAATCAGGTCTAAACCAGGTCTAAACCAGGTCTAAAACCAGGTCTAAAACCAGGTCTAAAACCAGGTCAAAACTATGTCTCAAAAAGGATTTAACAGGACTAAATCATACTGCGCGGACGTGTCTCCTCTTCTTCTATCAATAATATTTTTAATTTGGTTCAGTAAAGTCTGGGCTTTTTATTTTCTTTTATCAGACAAAACATCTTATGTTACAATTTCCTCGTCTTTGCTTCTCTACAGCAAATCAAGTAATCCAAAGTATTCAGATTACGTTACTCACTTTAAGTAATTTAATGGATTCCGTTACAAACTACATTTTGGGGTATGTAATCTGTAATCTGTAGGGGAATACATTTGAACAGTAACCTTCCCAACACTGGTAGTACTTCATTAGACTGACCGTGGTACTCTGCCCAGCCGTACCCCCTCACGATGTCGATCTCGGAGTCGTCGCCCTCCTCCCGGCTGTGCACCCGGATGAGCACGTACTTGAACACCCCGGACGGGTCGATGTCAGCCCGGGGGATGTTGGCCATGAGAGCCGCTGCTTTGGTCTGCGTGCACATCTCCAGACGCCCCTCCACAAAAGCAGCGAGCAGACAGGCGAGCAACACAAGCACCGGGCAGTTTTGGAGCGGATCCGTGTTTGGTTTACGGGGAAAGTGAAATTTTAAGACTTCAATAAACAACGAGATCGAGATTGGGGTCTTTCATTCAGCGTGCGGCGCAGGACCTGACACTTCCGGCAACAACATGAGTACTTCCGGTGAATTCTGACCTTCAACATAAAAGCATGGAACGGGAATTGTTTTTATATTATGTTATTTATTTTTATTTTACTTCTATTTATTTTTATTTTATGTTTTTGATTTTCATATATTTTAAGGTTATTGAGACAAAGTTATTAAGACAAAGCCCTTATTACGCTATTTTCTGTTTCCTCATCACAAACATACATAGTTGTGTTTTGTTTCATTCACAAATGTTTAACAATGCAGGAAATGCTCCAGTGTGTTTTTAAACCTACATCTTCACCACGACCATTTGAATAATTTCAGCCTTGAAGTTGCCAGTCTCTACTGAAGGAAAGTCAAAAGGAAGTAGAGCTGTTAACTGGAAAAATACCACACAGTGAACTTGGAAAATACAATTCCATGACATCACAAGGTGGAACAGAGCGTTGTGAGCCTGTAGACAGCCTAATAATGCAGAGTTACTGTGTTATGTGTGAATAAAGCAACACAACTCCAGGTCTGTTTTTGAGAATGTAACAACATTCTAATATGGCTTGAAGCTCACAAATCAATCACTTTGTACTCTGTGTTTTGTGGACCTTTAATGTGACTCGCTTTAATAAAGACATAAATAAACTCTATTATACATAACTTGATTTATCATCATAAATATTAACCCTAAAATGTTGATCCCATTGGAAATTTCACATTCATCAAGGCCCATCAAACTTTTATTGTACTTTTAAAAAATGTAAATTTGCATTTGTTTTTTCTGAGTGTGGAGACTCTACTCTTCATTCCTGGGACCATGCATAAACTCAGAGTATGCACTTTACCCATATAACACATTTTAACATACAGTCCCTGACAAAAGTCTTTTCGCTTATCCATTTTGTAGAAACAAAAGCTTATAACTTGACTTTAAATTAATCGATTGGTTTTAGAAATGTCTCATATGAAGCTAAAACCCTCCCAAATTATGCTCAATAAACTAAAATAAATTTGCTTCACTGAAGAAAGATTGATCATTTAATGAACACAGAAAGGTCAGATTTTGGCAAGACAAAAGTCTTGTCGCCTTGTCATATGATGCACCCAATCCTAGATTACAGCCTCACCTGTGATCAGTTACTGATCAATCAATTAGTGGGTGTGTATAAAAAGAAGCCCAGCACACCAGACCTTCACATCAACTGCAACTTGACCTCTGACAACATGCCTCAGATCCACCCTGAGACCAAAGCCTTAATTATCAAGAGGCTGAAGACCAGATCCACTGCTGAGGTGGTGACACCTTCAATGTGTCTCAGCGTCAAGTACAAAGAATAAGAAAAAGATCTGAAATGACTGGAGATGTTTTTGACAAGCCCAGGTCCAGCAGACCCCGCAAGACAACTGCTCGGGAGGACCGTTTGTTGATTCGAAAATCCAAGGCCCCTTTTCCACTGCAGCAGACTCCACCAGGCCTGGTCACCTCAAGTCCCTGTGTCAACCACAACAGTTTGTAGAATTCTGTCTCGAAATGGCCTCCATGGTCGAATCAGTGCACAGAAACCAGCACTAAACAAAAGGCAATTAAAAAACCGTGTGGCATTTGCCAAGACCCACAGCCTGATAAAAGGATGGACACTGGAAAAGTGGCAGAAGGTGGATTTCTCAGATGAATCTTCAGTTAAATTACATCACAGCCGCTGCAAATATTGCAGGAGACCTACTGGAGCCACATGGATCCAAGATTCACCCAGAAAACAGTTAAGTTTGGTGGTGGAAAAATCCTGGTCTGTGGTTCCATCCTGTATGGGGGTGTGCGAGACATTTGCAGGGTGGAAGGCAAATATCAATAACCTAAAATATCAAGAAGTATTAGCTCCTCTTACATTCCCAACCATAAAAGGGGTCAAATTTTGCAGCAGGATGGTGCTCCGTTGCATAATTCTATCTCAACATCAAAGTTTCTGAAGGCGAAGAAGATCAAGGTGCTCCAGGACTGACCAGCCCAGTCACCAGACATGAACATCACTGAACATGTCTGGGGTAGAATGAAAGAGGAAGCATGGAAGGCAAAACCAAAGAATCTTGATGAACTCTGGGAGGCATGTAAGACGCTTTCTTTGCTATTCCTGATGACTTCATCAACAAATTGTATGAATCATTGTTGAACCGCATGGATGCGTCCTTCAAGCTCATGGAAGTCATACAAGATATTAAATCTGGATCTCACAGCACCACTTCTTCATTCACTGACGTTATGCAACATATTTTTGTATTTGAAGTAAATTATTTGTTAAATTTTCTGTAGGCGACAAAACTTTTGTCTTGCCAAAATCTGACCTTTCTGTGTTCATTAAATGATCAATCTTTCTTCAGTGAAGCAAATTTATTTTAGTATATTGAGCATAATTTGGGAGGGTTTTAGCTTCATATGAGACATTTCTAAAACCAATCGATTAATTTAAAGTCAGGTTATAAGCTTTTGTTTCTACAAAATGGATAAGCGAAAAGACTTTTGTCATGGACTGTATGTAAAAGTGAAAAGTTAAGGTTTTGTTAAAACTATTGAAAGAAGTATTCACACTGTAAACTCTAAAACTCTAAAACTTAAGTGATAAAACACATAGTTGTGTACTTTCAGGTTTGATTCAAAAAGAGCATTCAGGGGGAACAGAAATTCATTCATCAATTCTTCTTTTTATTCAGCAGATTCACTGTGTAGGCCTGTGTAAACACATATGTACTTTGTTTCCAGTGCACATTCATCATGATCAGTCAGTGGTACAGACCTGCTTTGCTGCTTTGATTTCATTTCATTTTCTTCAGTACAAGTTTCTTTTACACAGATATTATTTCTGTTTTAACTAACAATGTGTAACAACTTCATAAAAAAATCATACAAAAAGTCTATAACAGTGGGTTGGTCAGGTTCTTCACATTTGTTAGTGTACATAAAAAACTATTTTAAAGCAATAAATATGAGATATTATATAAAACATGAACAACTGATCATGATGTAAATACTACAATTTCTTATGATATATAATACCATAAAAACATGTTTTTGATGGAAACAAGTACACTAAAAAAGAAGGACTATGAGAAATGTGTCTGTCATCCCAATTTGGTTCTAAATAAGGGTTGAGCTTCTGAATTGTATTGCAGTGCCAGTGCAGAGGACTATATAGAGTGCTTGGGATATTTTCACACCAGTAAGGAGTCTCTGGTCTCAAAAAGTTTAACATGTATAAACTCTAGTTCAAATGCAATGGAAATTCTAAATATAAAAATAGTACATTTGTTTTTAGTGCAATCTGTTTTCATATAAAATGTCCGTTCCAATGCAGTGCTGTGTCTCAGATGGTGCTCTCGGTGCTGCTCTCTTTCCTCCCCTGACAGGCGCGCACCAGCACACAGCCCAGAGCCAGAGTCAGCACCAGGACCACCAGGAAGAGAAGAGTCCCCCAGGCCCCGGGCGTCAAGGCCTTCCTCAGAGACGGGCTCTCAGCGGGCAGCAGGTTACTCAGAGTGAGCATGTAGCCCAGAGCCCAGCCCACCGATGTGCCTCCCGCCTGCACACACCACCAACAACACCAGTTTACAACAGCCTACTCTTTATGTAGTCTGTAAGATATGACTGCAGCCATGTGCTTCTTCTGAGAGTTCACACTTCAGAACTATTATGCAAACTTATTTTGGAGTTCATTAGGTCAGTTCTTGTTTAGAACTACTGTAGACCTTTGGGAAGTTCAGTGAATCCTGTCAGATATAAAGAAGCTACTTGGAAGAGTGGTGAAACATATTCACTCTTTACACCTGTTTTACTCCCAGTTTAGGTCTGGACCAGTGTTACCATTGACCTGACTGATATCTCTGACCTGAGTAGTGGTACTTGGTGTATAAAGACTGAAAAACACTGCTAGAGAAAAGTAGACAGCATGTGTGTTTAACACTGAAAACAGATCACGTCTGCAGTGCTGAAGATCTTGGTCAGAGCACGAATCAAAAGTTAGAGGTAATAATATAATATTTATATTCATTAATGACAGAAAGTACCTTCTTCTGGAAGGAAACTTGTGGAAATGACGTTTGATCAAAGCCGTATCCTCGGAGCAGGAGCACCTGCATGAATGTAGCAGAGGCACAGTAATCCTGCAGACGAGACTTCTGCTCTGGGGCCAGGGCCAGCAGCTGGAACACACAAAAACACAAAGGACTCTATTAGGACGATGTAATAATATTACATTTATATATGTTTCAGGAAAATTCTATAGATCGCCTAAAGTGGCCAGGTAAAAGCAGCAAACAAGAAGCAGCATGTTCTATTTATGAGGTCATAACATCATTTTAAGTTGTAAAACATGAAATAAAATCCTAAAAACCACATTAAAATAAAAAGTGCTGTGTAAATACATGAATACTACAGAGGAGGAGCATACTTGATTAAAGTTCAGTCCACAGATCGTCTTGACGGCTTCTTCCAGCTGTGCAGGCGTCGTCATGGTAACACCAGTGACTTTTTGCAGGAATGAGTGAGTGTAGAAGAAAGCAGAGAACGCCTAAAGAGAACAAATACAAATGCCACTCTCATTATCCTGAACATAATCTACTGTACATCCTTCTATGTTTTAGTATTACATAAGAGTGAATGTGAGGGATGTTTCTGTGAATGAGTCATAATCAAAGCTTTGAATGTGAAAAATGTACAGTACATGAAATACATAACATAGAGTGAGTAATAATGCTGGCCTGTTGCCCTTTATTTGTCCAAACACAGAGGTGAGTAGAGGAGAAGTACAAAATAGGCACCCAAGAGTAGGGGTAAAAATATATTTGGGAAAAAGTTACTTTCTGATTTATAATTTGAAATGAATGTAATGTTTAATACCAAACATTAAGTCACAAAATCTGTTATTTTCAAAGGACAGACACAAAAATGAGACAAACTAAAATATGTGAAGAAGCAGCAAGAAACACAAATGTTCAAATCATTTCATATTGTCACATAAAATCTTTGTCACTTTAGACTCACAGTAGGAAGAGAAAGCAAAAAAGTAAGAGTACTGTTACTCCAATAAAAATATCAATACTCTCTAAAGTACTCTCAAAAGTACAATTTATTTAAAAAGTTAATGAAGCAAATGTAACTGAAGACTACCCACCTCTGTCCATATATTTGAAAGATATTTTGTTCTATAAAAGTTATTTCAAGCGGTTAGGCATTTCACTAAGTCTGTTTAGTTATATACTTATAGAAATTTAAACTATAGCATAGGGTCTGTGAAATTGTACTTTTTAGAGTACTTTTCCAGCAGCATACTTTTACTCCTACTTATTGAAGTAACAGTACTCTTTCTTGAGTAAAAGTTGTGCTTCTTCTTCCTACTGTGAGAAAGTCTACAAATGACAAAAGCTTTATGTGACAATATGAAATGATCTGAACATTTTGTGTTTCTTGCAGTTCTTTCAGATCTGATTTAGTCTTATTTTGGTGTCTATTCTTTGAAAATACCAGATTTGTATATTATTATTAAATGTTTCGTCTGTCCAGTTACATTAACTTCTGATTATTAATGTGATGTTGACAGCTGCACTTTCAAGTAGTTTTCCCAAATACGTTTTTAGAGAAAAATCCCGCACATTGTCTTACCTGCAAATCGTGAGATTTATTAGGACGCACGGTTTGTCCTAATAAATCTCATAATTTGCAAGTAAGACGGTGTGCGGGATTTTTCTCCATGTTCTTGGGCTGCTCCCTCTCCTCCAGCGCACCCATCTCAAGTGACTGATGAGCGAAGTTCTCATTCTTTTACTCTTACTTGAGTAATTGCTTGGACCACTACTGTGTGTCTATATGAGTATTATTGTTATATAATAATAGCCTTTTTTTCAGTTTATAATCAACATTTTTGTCTACTCTAGCACCTCTGTGTAGTTCTACCTCAGTGTGTAGACGGGCATGAGCAGAATCACAAAAACATGAGGTCAGACACAGTAGTGGAAGGCAACAAAGTACAAAAGTACAAGCACAATACTTACTGTATTTTCCATACTATAGGGCACTCTGGATTATAAGGCGCACTGTCATTAAATGGTCTATTTTCAAACTTTTTTCACAAATAACCCACACCGGACTTTAAACAAAACACAGCAGTGTGATGGGTGAGTGGTTTTGTTTGTTTGTGGCGTTCACGGTGACTCTGGGCTTTGTTCAGTTGTGGCGTGTAGGGAGGGTGTGTCTGGGACCAACGGATTGTCGGTGTGTTCGCAGTGACTCAGTTGTTCAGTTGTGTCTAGAAGTGGCACATTGCACTCGCTTTTTCGGTTCGTTCCTCCGTTTTTATGGGGTTGGAGGCTTATGAGTTCGTCTAATAGCCCGGAAAATACGGTAACTACAATTTTTAGGTATATGTACTTTACTTAAGTAAGTTTTACAGTAGATAATTTTTACTTTTACTTCACTACATTTGAAAATATGTATCTACTTTCTACTCCACTTCACTTTAGATCTGGTCTCAAAAGTAAGTAAGTTTACGGTGTGAGACCTACTGAAATGGCCGAAACATATTTTTAGGACATTTAATTTGAGTTAACGTCCCAACTTTTATCAAACCAAACACAAAAACTGTTTGAAAATGTAAGAAATCAGTTGAATCACTAAAAATAAGCTAAATTCAAAATCACTACATTTTTACTCTTAAAGTACAATTTTAAACATGTACTTCAATACTTCCACTTGAGTTGATTTTTTCATGTGATTCTTTTACTAGAGTACTCTTTTGCCCCTGTATCTGTACTTTTACTTAAGTAACAAAGTTGAGTTCTTCATCCACCACTGGTCAGATGTCCCGCTGTGTCACTGACCATGAAACTGCCGCTGACGTTGGGCTGGAACACCCCGTCGAACGAGCAGCGAGAGAAGGAGCACTGGTCGAACGAGAAGATCTGAGAGATGTTTCCCATGCAGTGCTGGTAGTGCCCAGAGCCCCGGATGCTCAGCTCTGCCTCGGGGTCCGTCTGGGGGTCAGAGGGTGCTGGTCTGGATGTGGAGGTGCAGGGAGAGCTGAAGATGGTGTGCAGAGAGACCCTTTGACTGTGTCCAGCGGGGTAACACGGGTGAGTGATGGACCCGGATGTTCCCTGAGTCTGGAAAAAAACAAATCACAACTACTAAGTAAGAGTCCCTAAAATACAGCTCAAGCAAGTGTATCCTGTATGACTGTTTAGTTCCTTTACTTGTAATATGAAATAGGGACGCACTGATCCAGCTTTTTCAGTTCCATTTTGATACTAAAGCTTTAAGAATTTGCTGATACCCGATATAGCAAAAACACTATAACAAAGATGGGGTTGCGACCCTCATGTGGGTCAAAAGAGATTGTTTTTGGTTGCTTTGTCACGATCTGCATGTAGATTTACAATATACAGTTCTGACACGAGAGAGTGAGTGAGTCGGTGGATCTATGACCTTATCGTCATTCTGGATGAGCATGTTGTCAGAATATCCTGTCCTCAGTAGGGCCAGTATTTCTATGCTTATTTCTTTCACTACTACATATATATGTGTGAATTGGGATTTTCTGTGCTCACAAAAATGAAGACAAAGCACAGAAACAGACTGGATGATATGCGTGTTGCGCTCTCCTCCTGCTCCTGGATTGGAGCGAGCTACAAAAACGCAGACAGGCCTACCTATCTCATTAGAAACGGGGGTTAAATAAGTATTTCCTTCCACTACTGATTCGGACACACATATATATATATATATATATATATATATATATATATATATATATATACACACACACACACACACACACACTAATTTAAAGACATGTGAGCAAAATGGTGAATTTATCCGATGTGTCCAATAGTGTACATTATTTCAAAATCTCATCTCGTCTCATTCTCATGGACTTGATTGTGTCTCGTCCCACTCCTACTGAAAACTTATTTATTTCCTTTATATACAAACAGCAAATGATAAAAATAATTCAGCTGTAACTAAAGAACAGTTGTTTTAAAATACAAGTTAAAAAAAAAAAGAGGCTAATTTGGGGCAACATTGACCAGTGTAAGTTTTTACATCATTTTATAGACAGAAATGGTATATCGGCTGAACCGATATCCGATCCAAATGTTCAATATTGGCGCAGATACCTGATACCCTTGGTATCAATATTGGTGCATCCCTCCAGTGTATGTCTAAAGCATGATTTCATGTACCAGCTTTAATCTATAATGACATCACACAATCATAGTTTTCAGTCAGTAGTTTTCCATACAATGAACACATTTTTAAGTTATGTGAAATATCAAAACAAAGGTGTTCCAACAGTATTAAAAATACTATCATAGTAATAATCCAAACAATATGATTTGTCTTAATTGTAATAACAGAATGCTAGCGATGTCCAAACTATAATTTTGTCAAATGCAACATTTAACAATTGACTTCATTGTCTGTACCTTGACCAGATGAGCGAGGATCCTCTTGAGCACCTGGTCGCGGCCGTAGCAGAGGTAGCTGTGTGTGTACAGGGTGTAGTGGTGACCGTAGAGCTGGAGTGTGACCCTGTCCCCCTCCTCCTCCACCTGCTCCTCTGTGGCAAAAGTGATCTGGGTAGATGCTCCACCGAAGTCCAGAGCGCCCACGGTGCCCCTGCCCGGACTCAGCCAACGGCCCACGAAACTGTACTGAAACACAACACATGGTTCAGGGTGAAGCATGTCAGTGGCTACGAAATTTTACAAGATATTTTCCATAGTTTACTTTAAACGTCTGTATGTAATAATTTCTATTCAGAATGTTTAGTGTAAGTTTAGTAATGTAACTTTCTGGTTGTGCTTCAGACTTCTGAAAATGAAATGACTTGGACACAGGAGCTCACACATCATAATATAATAACAAAAAGTAAACATATAAATGGTAATAATGAATTCTAAATAAGTAGCAATAAGGCATAATTATTTAAATTTAAATGTAAATGTTCAAGTCAAAATAAGATAGAAAATCTCTCTGCACGTCTGTGTTGTGTTGCAAATGTCGGTGAAAAGCGCCATAGAAATAAAATACTTACTTACGTACTTATTTGCTAATTTTAGTATTTTCATTGTTTTTAATGTTAATTTATATTTTGCCTACTTTGTGCAGCACTTTGGAGACTTTGTGTTGGTAAAATGTGCTAAACAAATAAAGTTGGATTGGATTGAAGGATAATACAAATGTAGACGGGACACTTTTTGCTTTTAAAATACCTTGACAAGACTTTGGTGCAAATCATTACATTTCTTCATGTTCTTCATGTCTACATTGAAATGTATCATGTTATTGTTCCTTTTTTTGTTTTAATTTTGTGAAGTTTTAAGACACCATATAGTGACAAATCCAAGATAAAACACAAACAAACAAACAAAAAATATTTATAAACACTGCCACAAAATATAAATAAATGATCATGAAAATAAATGAAAATGAAATGTATCATGTTCTATATATTTCCCTGTGCAGTGCTGTTGCTACTATAAAACAAAGCATTTAAGCAAAGGGACTTGTAATTCAATATAGTGTGACAGTCCACAAAGTGATTATATTATATTGTGAGATATTTTGGTTATTGTTACATCACTTCCCAAGATTAAGATGTGAGTAATTAAGAAGTATTTGTATCCAAACTGGAATCCACCAGCATTTGGCCTGTTGCCTTGTGTTTCTTTGAGTTTTTAATATATCACCCATTAAGATAAAGTTTAAATAAGATAAGATAAGTCATTCATATCACACATCTTTAATCAGTACAGTGTCTTTGTCATATCCAGTGTGTGCCACTAGATGTCCTCGTGCGACAGTAAACAGCCCGTCCTCTCCCGGAGCAGGTACCTTGATGAAGTTTTCCAGCAGGTAGTTGACGGTGACCCAGCCGTACGCCCCCTCCTCTGCCCCGCTCAAAATGGCCGCCCCCCTGAAGTCAAAGGGGTACGACCTCAGCTTCTGCTCCACCTCCTTCAGGATCCGGGACGACTGCTGAGGACTGGAGATACTGAGGGACAACAGGATGAACAACAATGAAAGAAAAGGGTTAAGACCGAAAATAATCATGACATATTAAAGGGGCTGTACTTGATTTTTTTTCGGGAAACAGACAACTAGTTAATTTTAAACAGTTTGCAGTGGTCTAAAGTTATTCCTCACTTACCTCATACATTCTGGGCATTTAACTAGCATGCTAATTAGGGATACACTGATGTGACACTGATACTTGATATCTTTCACCAATGTGGAAAAAAAATAGCTGGATCAGATATTGGCTTCCAAATATTGATTTAACTCATATTGGTTGGACATAAATTGATGTAACAAGAATATTTACGGGTTGTAGCGGTCCAGAAAAAAAAAAAAAAAAAAAAAAGTTTTAAGGTTCAGTATTACACTATTTTCTGATCTATGGGTCATTCCACGCCAAATCTCCAAATGCCTCAGCCCGACCATCTCAGATTTGACTGAAATAATTCTAGGAGGTTCACACACTCACACAAGGCTTATAGGTTTGGAATAAAAAGATATTCTGTCAACTCTTCCCTGACCTGTTCTGAGCAGTTTTCTGAGGAGCCACTTTCAGATTGCTGCATCTAAAAACTATTTAAGCTCAGCCCTTCATTTGATAAATGCACTTGTAGAATCTGGACTTTTACACATGTGCTTTTGATTTATCACAGATTTCTGGGAGCTTAAATTTGCTTGAAAATTCTCCTCTTCAAATCTGAGGGCATCTTTGAAGGACTGTGGAAAGTGTAAAGTGTTCAAAGACAGAGGTTTGATATTGAACATACACCTTCCCACACATGCCACTGTGTACTTTGTATTTTATAATGGACCCTTTGTGATAAACGCTCTAGAAGAAATAAAATAAATTTGCTGCCATCTTTACCATATTATACCAAAAAGATGACAGCACCCACCAACATTAAACGGACTGTTTTAGAAAGACTTAGATGTGGGTTTTGAACACATCCAACATTTGTGATGGTGTTCTGCCTTATTTTCGCAAAATTAATTTACTGAAACAATTATGAATTAAATAAAACACAACTCCAGGTTTGCTTTTGATGAGGTAACAACATTTGTTGAAATCCCAGGTTAAAACTGTATGGCCTGCGTCTCATTACCTCCCACACAGCCTTAACATTACACTAAAATTCACCTAGTCTTGAAACTGCATCAAATATTCACATAATCTTAACAGTGCATCAAACATTGCATTAAATATCCACCAACATTGCATTATGTTATGCCACTCACCTATACCTAGTTAATAAAGGACGCTTCGAAAACCGCATACTTTACTCTGCAGGCCAGACGCCCACCTAGCAAAGTGCAAGTATCCTGTACACAGGGCATGCATCTTGTACATGATTTGTATATTACAAACTTCCTGTGCACAATATTATCACAGTCCATTGTTGCAATACAATGTTACAAAAGCAAAGTCATATAAATCACATTAATATAAATCATAAAGATGCTACTAAGTACTATAACAATTATCCTACTACATTCTATGAGTTACTAACGCTCTAAAAGCTACTAATTGGATTGTAAAACACTTTTAATAATATCAAATGAATAACAAAAAAACCCGTCTTGATAAGGCTGGCACCAAAACCTTCACACCTCAGCCAATGGGTCACAGTCAGGGCCTTCAACAACATTATAACACGGTTTCAAGTTCACAAGACTTTATGATTTGTACAAAGCTGTTCTGTGGTTACCTGCAGGATAAATAACAGCTACATAACACATCTGGATCAGTTTTGTCTAATCTTAAAATGTACATTGTTTTCAGTCTCTGCTTTGGTATCAGTTGATAGGAGGTAGCATCTGTAAATACTTAAAGCGATAGTATTGGAATAAGAACTGAAAAAGCTGAATCGGTGCACCCCTAATGCTAATGTGCACATCCTGATTATCAGACAAATATATCAAATATGGCTCTTACTGATAATAAATAAAATGCAGATTTTGGTTCTCAAGAAAATTCAGAAATCAGAAAAGCAGAAAGAGCCTCACATGACTCTCATTTTGCTAATGCTGAAGTCCAGTTGGTTTAAACCTAAAATGTCTCTCTCTGGTCTGAACGGTCACTCCCTAAACCCCAGTGTAAAGACTATCACATGCATTTTCACAGGTGGTTCTTATTTTAGCCATACTCCTATGTCACAGTAACCTTAGTTTAAATCCCGTACCAGTCAAGAGAATGCTCATGCTTTAATGATCATTGGGCCTGTACTCCCTACACTCCTCTTCTTCTCTCCACTCCCATCATCCTGCTAGTGTTCTTTCATGTGCAGCTCAAGGATGTGTGAGTGTGGGAGCACCCCATCCTGCCTTTAAACCTCGAAAGAGTACAAACACCACACACCCTGCATATTTAGGCTTCTCTCAAACAAAAAACAATTCACTCCAACACAAAATGTTTTCTGTTGGAGATGAACTCAGCCTCAGGCCTTTCAGCAACTCTCAAGCTATAAAAAAAATAAATAAATCCTGTCACTTTTCAGTCCACTTCAACAATGTAGTAAAGTAGAAAGTACAGATACCTGCTCTCAAACGTAGTGAAGTCAAAGCAAAAAGTATCCACTTACAAATGTACTCAAGTACAGATATCTAAAATTTGTACTTAAGAACAGTACTTTACTACATTTATACTAGGTTACGTTTCCAGCTGTGGTCTGTGGCTAAGTTCAGACTGCAGGGCTTAACGCTCGATTTTTTGTGTGAAATCAGATGTTTTTGCGAGGTCGTTCACATTTTCAATTAAATGTGACTTGTATGTGTATCTCCAGTGTGAACATTAAACGGCCCAAAAGTGTCCCGCATGTGCACTGGAGACACGACGACGTCAACCACAGTGAGCGTGCTCTGTGTTTACTGAAGTTGTCTAAACATGGACGCAGCATTGAGCATCTGGAGATTTTTAAAGTTCCTCTCGTACCGGAGCCAGAACATGAACAACTTACTTGTTTTAAGGAGGAGAAGGACGAGGTTTTTGGCCGTGGTGTTTTGTGGGGCAGTGGCAACAACGTCCGTTGAAAGGAACGTGTGGATGTGGAGACGGAGCCAAGAGTGGTGAGTGGTGATGTGCTTCACTTCAGTGACACGGAGTTCATTAACAATTTTCGCCTACTTCAGCGCAGAATAATGACATTTGTGGCTTGTTGATAACGTGTAGGTGGATGAATGCACTCTGGCCGTTTAGACTGAAGTCACATATCAAAAGATCAGATATGTATCAGTTTCAGGAGCACATATCCAAGTGTCCTGGGTCACATTTGAAAAAATCAGATCTGTGTGGTTCAGACTGTCATTAAAGATCAGATACAGGTCACATAGAAGCCAAAAAATTGGATTTGGGTCACTTCAGGCTGCAGTCTGAACGTAGCCATAAGTATTGTAGTTGTTAGTTGACACTCACTTGAGCAGCCTCATGCCCGCCGTGGCCCCCAGGTACACAGGGGTGGAGTCGTGTCTGTCTCTGGGCACATCCCTCACAGCCTGCTCCAGACAGAGCTCCAGACTGCGAGCTGCTCCTCCACTCTCCCCGGCGTAACTCGAGATGCCCCCACCTGCACAAAGAGGACAGCACTAGGGATGAGCCATATATCGGTTCTAGTATCAATATCTGGTATATTCAATAATGATATTTTGGCGCTGGCCCATCTCTTGTGTGTGCTTTTTGAACAGACTAATGGGTGAAATGGAAATAAGAGAGTTTTATTTGACTGTAGGTTTACACAAACATGGAATGACTTGTAGTATTTTTTACAAGTGAAGAGTGAATTTGTGATTGTATCTTTAACTTAAAGGTGCATTGTGTAACTTTTTGGTGGAGAGATGTTATTGTTTTATCTGAAATGTTTCACAGTATGGTATTAAACCTTTCTATCTTCATAGTGGCCAGAGCAGATCAAGATACAGGTCAGATCTGTGGAGAGGCGACCCCGTTCACAATCAGAATACCTGTTTTTTTAGGTATTTTTGAGCGATAAAATCACTTGTAGTTGAATAAAAGTAAGGTAGAGCTCTTTAATGTCATACTGTGGAACATTCCAGGAAGAAGGATGAATCCATAGAAACAAACAGATGACGAACCCCCAACCAGAAAAGTTACACAACACACCTTAAAGATAAATTTGTGTAGCCAGACTGGCACCACCTAGTCTTCAATTTCATTTCTCTCCAGTGACTAGGTCAGGAATCAGAATACACTAGACGGTTTGGAAGAACCCCGGAGGTTGTAAGACCGCGCACCGGCCAATCAGCTGTGAGCTGTAAAGCCATGACTGGGTCCCTTTTGTGGAATATATCGATACAGCAGCACCCTATATCGATACTGGACACTGCAAAAAAACAACATCTAGCCAAGTTAAAATTACTTGAATTAAGAAAGTTTTATCATGATTTGAGTCAATTTCACTTGACAAGTAAAATGATCTGCCAGTGGAACAAGACTTTTTGTAGTTAAAATATGAAAATACATCTTACTACAACAACTTTTTGCACTTAACATAAGAAACATAAAGTAACTATCAGTGTTGGTGTATTGTCTTGAAAAGGGAAGTGAGGGCAGATAACATAAGATGACTTTTCTTTCTGCTTCTTTTCATTCATTTCTTGTATGTTTAATGTTGTGACGCTGTTAATGCCTTTTTATACTTTATGAATGAAATAAATAAACCAATAAATACATACAAAATAAATAAATAAACAAAATCTAATGTCGCTTGAATAAAAAAAAAACACATTTATTCCATTGGTAGAAAATTTTACTTATTACTTATTGACTTAAATAAAGTAAAACGTTCCTAATTTAAGTCATGTTAATTTAGCTAGATATTGTTTTTTCCAGTGTATCATCACATTGAACAATACGATATATCGATATTTCAATATTTTTTGCACACCCCTAAGAGTGAGTAACCTTTTATTATCCGTATATCTACATTTCCAAAGCTCAAAATGCTCTTTTCCACCTTGTGATGTCCAGGGCTGAAATCACCCAAATGATTCTAGTGAAGGTGTATGGAGTTTAAAAACACAAAGCAGCACTTTCTGTATTACCACATGACATTTTGAGAGAAGAACTCAGATTAAATGTGCAGGGTTTGTGCGTTAAACGTGTGAACGAAACAAAACACAACTCCAGATCTGTTTGTGATGAGGAAACAACATTAGAATATAGATCAGTAATTAAAAATCACTCTTACCTACGTAATCTCAAACACATTTTACAGAAACACGTACCTATAACCACTCTTATAGTTTCAATGTACATTTTTAATAGAAGGATAATCGATCACAGCATTTACATTGAGTCCCACCCTGCAGTACACTATTGACTTGTATGTAAAGGCATGACTGTGTATGTTTAATGAGTGCACTTGAGGCACAGGTCAAAGTTCACAGAGAAGTTGTGGATGACTCAGTGGATCATAACAGTGGAACAGAGCTGCGGGTCTGACTCACTCACTGTTAGAGATTAGACAGACAAATGTTACACAATAAGCCTACATGACAGGAGGAAGAAAACTATAAGGTTACAAGATTACCATAAATTCCGGACTATAAGCCGCTACTTTTTTCTCACACTTTGAACCCTGCGGCCAATAAAACGATGCGGCAAATATATGGACAGATTCTTTGTTTGGCACATTGTCCATTCATATGTACAGTCTATGGTTTGACAACACAGTGGATACATGCAGCCTGAGTGCAGAAAACGGTGCTGTCTGTGCAGTTACACATGGATCTAGGGTTCACATGAAGTTGTATACAAAAGCTTGAGATATTGTCAGCACACTCAAATAGTTTATTGCTGTGGGATAAAATAAGTTATGATGCTAAATGAATATTAGTGATTTGGATACGTCTTGCCCGTGTGCGTAAATGACGAGAAGAAACGTCTCAAACTTCAGTAGCCGGACATCCACTCATACCTGATTGACAAAACTAACCCCGCTCCCGAGAGAGTCTGAAATCTGAAATCCTACAAGACACTGACATGATACAGACAGAACAGGGGCTCTTTCTGCAGGAGACATGAGCAGTAGAGCACGGGAAAAGATGGGGATGATGCGCAGAGGAAGATTCTAGTTTGATTGTGTTTTGAACAGTTATTTTGTGCTTCATACACACACCCTGCTTATGGAAAACACATGAAGAAAAGCAGATGATGCAGCTTTTAAGTTAACGATGATTAATGTGGCTGTTGAAGAAGGAAACAGAGCTGCTGCACGTGAGCTCGACATCAGTGAGTCGATGGTGAGACGTTGGCGATAGCAGCGTCTGACTCAGTGCAAAAACACGACAAAAGCTTTCAGACGTGATAAAAGCAGACAACCCCAACTTGAAAACATTCTTGATGTGTGGTGTGTCCTATACTGTATAAGTACAATTAAATATTTTGTTAAAATTTAGTTGCGGCGTATATTAAGGTGTGTTTAATAGTCCGGATTTTATGGTAAACGCAATAGGAATTTAAATGGACGCAATTAGCAAATCACAGAAGATGAAATATATTAGTATTAGGGGTGCAGCGATATCCAAGTCATGATATGATATTGTCACAGTATGAACCTCATGGTACAATATTCATTGTGATATTGTGGGAAAGCTCACGGTATGGTGGGGAGGCTCATGATTAGGTTTGTAACAATATCCAAATCTCTCGGTACGATATTTTCATGATATACATCTCACAGTACAATATTTACTGCGATATTTTGTGGAGGAAAACAAAAATATGCTACTTTTTCCTCTTAAAATGCCTTGACAAGACTTAATCCAATGAACGAAGACTTAAAAGTGTTAGAACTGTAATTTTTTCTTGTAGTCTGCACTGAAATGGAGCAAAGGATCATGGTCTATGTAGTTCCCTCTGTCTTTTTAGTTATTGCTGCACTCTTCATTTAAGCAAAGATTAGATTAAACCATGTTAAAATGTCTGCAAATACAGACCTGGAGCTCCAGGTATGTAAGGTACATATCTGCATCATACAACTTTCCTGAACTCACTGGATGGATGGACAAAGTCTGGACTTCAGTGACACTGAAACCATCCTGTCGGGATTCAGAAAGACCCGAATAATTCTAACTGGAACTGATGCTGAGTCTGACGACAGCAACACAGAAGAGGAAGCTGTTTACCTCCGGAGGTCGAGGAGTTCAGAAGTGACACAGAGGATGAAGAATTGAATGGATTTAGTGATTTGGAGTGAGATGGAGAGTTTGTTAAACTTGTTCTGTTCTGTTGTTTATGTTATAGTTTATCTGAAGAACTGTTCATATGTGACGTTAACAGTCTGTTGTTCTCTCTTCTGTTGTTATTACTAGAACTTGACTTTCAACAGGAAATGTCAGTTCCTGGTCTCTGATTTTATAAAATAAATTTCATTATGCATTTTTTGGCTGGTGCGACTTATACTCTGTAGCAACTTATTGTCCGGAAAAAAAAAACAGTAAATATGGACCCTTCAATCAAGATAGAATGTGAATTTGATGGAGTTTTCCGCAGAGCCAAGGGCTAATTATTTCTATCAAAAAACATATTAAGAACATGTACTAGATTTTTTCCACATTTTCTCTGAGTGCTCCAAGTAAGAAAAGCGTGTACCTTTGACGTGGCACTCGCTGTGCTGAGTGACGATGCCGGTTCCGTTCTGCTTGTCTGCTCTCCACTTGTACACGAAGAGAGCAGTGTGGGAGGAGCCCGCATCCAGGACGATCCCGTACTGCAACACACAGAGCACACACACTCACTGGACGTAACAATGACAGCTCCTAAAATACAACTACATGGAATATTACAGGGGGAACGAGACATAAATTCCACAAGATGACATTTAGTAGGCCTGTAGTCGACTAAAGAAATTCTTGGGCGGCTATAGACATGTCCTGCCGATCATTTAGTCTAAAAAGGGGTGTGGCAAAAAATCTCAAAATATTGTAATCATTAGGGCTGGGTATCATTAAGATGTTGCCAATAGAGGCTTTGCACCGTCACGTGACCCCTATAGCAACGGTACCTATGCCGCCATGACACCGGGCACGATATGTCACTGACAGCAACATCGGAGAAACATGGGCAGGTTTTGTTGTGTATTTGGTTGTTCTAGACGCTCTGAAAGGTATAAAACGATCCGTTTCTTCACTGTTCCTCTGGAAATGACTCATCAGGAGCTCAAACAAGGGAATTATCGAAAAAAAAGACGGGAATTATGGCTAGAGAACATAAACCACTAAGAGATTTCCAATGGTACCATCAAGACTCACGTCACTTTCCTCAAGGTATTTGCTATTTAAATTGTTTCATAGCTTATTTAATGAGAAGCACATTTACTGAACTAAAATTTAAAAAGAAAACATTTGCAGTGTGAGTGGCAGTAGAAACTGTATCTTCCAGCGCACATATAAACATGTCACTCATCGTAGGTCCCATGTTTTCTTTATTGCCTGTGTCTATGTCTTCTAGAATTAATCGCTTTTTGTGAGTGGATCTTTCTAACGTTCGCGAGGATCTTTTCATGGCCGATTCTTTCGAGGTTCGGCTCACAGACTCGTGCGCCATGTTGATCATAGGAGCCCAGTGTGGGTTTGTTGAATTAAACTAGTGCAGGTTTTCCTGGATAAATTTATGAAAATTTAGTTTAGTAAATGTGCTTCTTTCATTAAATAAGCTATGAAACAATTTAAATAGCAAATACCTTGATGAAACTTCGGGCGTCTTGATGGTACCACAGGAAATCTCTTCGTGGTTTATGTTCTCATAATTCAATAATTCCCTTGTTTGAGCTCCTGATGAGTAATTTCCAGAGGAACAGTGAAGAAACTAATAATTTTATCCCTTTCAGAGCGTCTAGAACAACCAAATACACAACAAAACCTGCCCATGTTTCTCCGATGCTGCTCAAGTCAATGACATAGTGTGCCCGGTGTCATGGCGGCGTGGGTACCGTTGCCATGGGGGACACGTGACGGTGCAAAGCCTCAATACAAATACATATCTCGATACATAGGCCACGATACGATACATATCTCGATACAGTGCTCTTTCAGTTCGATACGACATATTTCTAATTGATTTGATTCAGTAAAAAATAATAGGTAAATGATTGCTATGATACTAAAAGTCTTTTCTAAACCACTTCTTGTGCAAAGTTCATATGAAACACAAACATTTTTTATCATCAAAACAGTAAAAATGACAAATGTGTTGCATAAATGAGTTTCCTTCCTCTAAGCAAACACCCAAACTGTAGTGCCATAACAAAATAATTTAGTAAAATATACCAAATACTCAATGGTGATATATCAATACAGCATTCCCAGATATCGATATTGGTTCATCACATTAAACGATATGATATTTTGATATTTTTGCACACCCCCAGTACAGTATTTTCCGCACTGTAGGGTGTACTTAAAAGCCTTTCATTTCATCAAAAAACGACTGTGCGCCTTATAATCCAGAGCGTCTTATATATGAATTTAATTGGGGCGTTTTAGTAAACTACAAAGCCGCTCCACTTGCAGCATTATGGCTCCTGTAGTCAGGAGCATCAGGAGTAATACACACTGTGATTTGATCTGATTTGTTGTTATTCAGTTTGTATGTTAATATGAACATTTTAAGACCAAAATGATGAGCCAGACAGCAGGGGGTACAGAGAGGGGGGACAGAAAGTGAAATGGATCTGGAGTTGGTGGAGCCAGAATTGTGCCCATGGTTACTTTTTTTTTGGAACGTGGAGGCTGTCATGTTAGCTACATCGATCATGCAGTATGAATGGAATAACCAGAACTGATCAATACCTCACGACCAGCTTCAGATTAGCAATCATAGGTCACAAGAATATTTAATCTGTTTGAAATCCAGTCGCCCCGTGAGAGTTTCACACCAAGCATCAGATTGTATAATGTGAGAGCATGAATCATGAGCTGTGAACTTTTAAACCCTGCAGTTTGGTCGTACAGTTTGCGCTCACTGAAACAATCAAAAATGTTCAGCATTACTTAAGTAGTGCTTTTTTTTTTTTTACTTTTCTTACCTGAATAATTTGTTGGACCACTACTTTGTACTTGTACATGAGTCAAATATTTGGCTACAGGAGCATGATGCATGACACATGATTAAGCTAAAAGTCAGCCTGATCCCAAAAACAGTTGCACGGGTGAAAAATTGCCTCAAAAAGGGCCGAAAATCGCATAGTGTATGTCCTAGAAGTACGTAAGAGTAACTGTTGGGACATAACATCTAATTTGATTGAAGTTAATGTAGTTTGAAGGAACAAAAAAATTAATAATACATAAAATCTGTTATTTTCAAAGGACCTACACAAAAAAGAGACAAACTAAATCATCACTGAAAGAGCTGCAAGAAACACAAATGTTCAAATTATTACCTCCGCCAAGGAGGTTATGTTTTTGCCGGCGTTTGTTTGTTTGTTTGTTTGTTTGTCTGTTAGCAACATAACTCAAAAAGTTATGGACCTATTTTGATGAAATTTTCAGGATTTGTTGGAAATGTGAAAAGGAAGAACTGATTTCATTTTTGGGGGTGATCCGGAAGAAATCCTGGATTCTGGATCACTTTGAAATTTTAGTTAACATTGTGGTAAATGGGGCCAAAAATTTTGTTTCTCAATATCTGGGTTAATTATTGACCAAACCCCATGAAATTTGACTCAGGGATGGACAATGGGATCCTCTTTCATATTCCAAATTGAAAGATACGAGACAAATATTTATGGAAAACACAATTAATATGAGGGGGACTGTAGTCCTTGGCGGAGGTCTGCGCTCTCTGAGTGCTTTTCTAGTTTGATATTGACACATAAAGCTTTTGTCATTTTAGACTTACTCACAGTGGGAAGAGGAAGCACTTTTACTCAAGTAAATTCATTTACTTCAATAAAACTTCAAATATTGCTCAACCAGAAGTAATAGTATGTCTCTAGAAAAGTACAATTTCTTGGAAAAGTTACTAAAGTAAATGTAACTGAACACTAATCGCCTATGAATATCAATCAGTACGTGATGTAGTATCATGTACTATACTACAGTATATAGTATGACATAGTTATCTTTATTGTTACCAAAAGTAAAAGTAAGCAGGTTAAAGGTTGAGCTTCAACACATTTGTATAAGGAGCGGCTTTGCACAGTTCAAAGATGTTGATCACCGAGTTCCATGCAGTGTTTGCTACTGGGGTTGTCAAAGTATTGAAAATCAGGAGCTAATTGATACTAAAACTAGAATCAAATGTCCTTAGAATGATGTTGAGCTGTATCAGAACAAGTATAAGAGCACATAGACTAGTATACACACAACCTACTGACCACTGAGGATTACACATATATAAGACACATGGGAATAGAAAAGAAAGTACTGCCATTTAAGGGTGTAAATCACTACCCAGTTATTTATATATATATATATATATATATATATATATATATATATATATATATATATATATATATATATATATATATATATATATATATATATATAAATTAATAAAATAATACATACATTGCAATAAAAATATAATACACAACAATATATGAGCAGGGTATAGGAATCTTTGAGAATATGAATTATTGTTGAGGCACAAAGCCAATTTCAAACACAATTTAGACATTAAGGAACAGACTCGATACTCGATGCTAATTCTGTTAGAACAATGATAATAAAAATGTCTTTAGACACTAGAATGTGATTTTCAAGATTAAATGGTAGTACTTTCTATTATATTCTCATGTGTGTAACAGTGGTCCATGGGTGTATACTAGTCTATGTCACATGAGTAGGCCTATCTAGTTTAAATACTAGATTTAATATTTTCTATCATTTTGTATTTTTGATACTTTTGACAACTCTTTAAGAAACTGATGGGTAACTGATGTTGATTCTAGGGCTGGGTATCATTAAGGTTACATTTACACTGAATGATCATCATATTAATGTATCAGACACGTTGTTTCTGTGTCTGCAGTCAAAGCCTTCTCTACCCACACAGTAACGTGAAACCGCCTGAAACGTTGGTCACATGACTAGGCTGACGTCATGTCGTCATGATGTCATGTGGACGGTAAAAACAAGGAAGTGGAGCACAGTGTCTGAAGTTGCAGAGGCAGCATTTCAAGCCGAGAAAGATGACAAGCGTGAAAACAGTCTTTTCTACAAGCAAGTAGGTCTAGCTGCGCCAGGGGTGGACAAACTTTTTGACTTGTGGGCCACAAATGGTTCTAAAATTTGACAGAAAGGCTGGACCAGGAGCTAGTTTTTTGGCATTCCACCCCATAAGAGAAAAAAAAATCACATGTTATTGAAATATCCCATTACAAAGCATTACAACAAAAAATCCCACAAAGTCCCACAGTATTTACTATTTATTTAAAAGACTTTTAAAACACCAAAAATTATGATTATTATTATTATTCAAGTTAGGCGGGCCAGATTAAAAAGATTTAAGGGACGTATATGGCCCCCGGGCCTTAGTTTGCCCACCCCTGAGCTGCGCTGTTTCCCCTTTCCTGTCTACGGTTTGTTTAAACTGTTTTCCTCAAAAGTATCACATGGCCGATGAACCCAGCAAATCAGGAAGGAGCAAGTCACAGTGACGTGGTCCGATAAGGATGGCGACTAGAGCTCCTACATCAGCGTATCAGTGTTTTCAGGCATCCACACAGTGTCGGATCAGATCTGTACTCAGATGAATTCGTGGGAGCTGGCGGCACCAGATCGTTCTCTCTGTGGAGCCATTTTCCATCAGATTATCTTGGATGAACACTGCATCCACAACAAAAACAACTCAAATACGTACTAGTGTGGATGGGGCCTAAGAAGTTGCCGATACAATACATACCTCGATACATAGGCCATGATACGATACATATACAGTGAGCTTTCGATTCGATTCGATATGATATATTTCAAATCGATTTGATTCGGTTCAATAAAAAATAATGGCTAAATTAAGACTGTGATACTAAAAGTCTTTGTTAAAACACTTCTTGTGCAAAGTTCACACGAAACACAAACATTTAAAACATCAAAACAGTGAATATGCCAAATGTGTTGCATAAACGAGTTTCCTTCCTCTAAACAAGCAACAAAACTGTAGTGCTGTAATAAAATAATTTTGTAAAATATACCAAAAAATACTCTTGGCGATACTGATTGCTACTGTATATCTATATTTCAATATTTTTGCACACCCATAGTTGATTCACTAATTACTGTTAATTGGGTCATTCCACAAAAACATAAATTCCTGTTAGTGGTGTTTTAATCTTGACAATACTCCAAGGTAAAGATGCTGTACATCAACATTTGTAACAGCTCAATGAATAAGTAATAAATAAGTCTATAATACTAATGAGCTGAAGTGTCATGACAGAATTGTGCAGTGCCAAATGAAAAGTAGATAGAAGCACCACTCCAGCACATGTCCCAGAGTCCTCACGGGCCTGTCCTCATTACTCTCTGCTAAACACTCACTTGGAGCTTTGCCAGCGGCTCACACAGGCTCTAATGATGCATCTGTCCACTTAAGTCTGCGTGTGGTCTTTATGTGGCCCTCGCACAGTTTAGTGCCCTACTGAAGCTCACTACGTAACCACGGGATATGAGCCTGTGAATGCAAGAACTACAGCAGGGGAAGAGGGACAAACCTGAGCGGAATATAAAACATGGGCTTACAAAAGGGCACTAGCCTGACGTACAGTAAGTATACTGGACAAAGTGAAGGAGGCCATCAATTTGGGATTTTTTACACAAAGCAGAGTTGTCAAAAGTATAGAAAATCAGATACTAAACTAGTACTTCAACTAGATACTCATTTGTGCAGGTATTGATACTAAAAAAGTCACATTCACAGGGCAGAAATGACCCTTTTCTGAATGTCTTTAGAATGATCTTGAGCTGTATCACAACAAGTAGAAGAGCACATAGACGCACTCCATGTATCATTCGTTCATTTGTTTTTTCAAAATAAAACCAAAAATAAGAAAATGAAAAAAACAACTATTTTCTTCATTATTTGTCTCCAAAACCAAAATGAAAAAATGGATAATGATTCATTTTTTTGCGATGCCAGACTGGACCAGGATTGAGACCAGGACTGAGACCAGGACTGAGACCGGGACTGAGACTGGGACCAGACCAGAACTGAGACCAGTTTAGTCCTGGTTTATCTGTTTTTCCCATCATTCATTTAAACACAAAATCGAAAACTGAAAAAAAAAAAACCCAACTAATCATTGTTTGTTTTTTCATTTTGGGTTTGGAGAAAAATAAGGAAGAAAATAGTTTTTTTTTTTTTTTCATTTTCTAATTTTTGGTTTTATTAAAAAAAAGGAATGAATGATACACGGAATATACATCCTGGACCACAATGAACCTACTGGACCACTGAGGATCACACACATACAACACCAGATGGGAACAGAAAAGAAAGTACTGCGATGTAATGCTCACCTGCCCTGCTCTGCTCACATGTGTCGAGGTTCTAGATCCAACACTGACAATGAAAGTGCAGACATCATGTGCATGTGGACGTGAACGAGAGACCTTTAACACTAATATAAACCAATAAGGACACAATTTCATTTCCTGTTGCTGCAAGTGAAACTGCAAACAAATTGTGAGCAAATAAGGAAGAATTATATACAAAATTTACATTTGACCAAATAAACTTTTGTCCAGTTGACAAATTGAATTTCTCCTTTTGCCTTGGATTCTACCAGGACAATTGAGGGATTTTACACACAAAGGTATATTCCATGCCGTTTTCATTTTGCATAAGATTTATTTAATAAATTAAAAGGCGACAAATGGTTCCTGCTGGTTTTGAATCATCATCATTTCAATAAAATAAATCAAGGTTCTGCACTTCTGATAATTGATAATTGATGTGATTTAATTTTCAGGTTTTTTTTGTTTGTTTGTTTGTTTGTTTTGTTTTGTTTTTTTGAGTTAAGATAAACTCTTTAAGGTCAAGTGTCAGTTACCTTTCTTTCAGTAAGATGATTAGTGTGGTTTGGCCTACATTGCTGCAGCCTAGGCAACTTAAGAAGGAAATGTATTTATTTATTTACTAAATCTATGTATTAATTAATATCACGAAGAGCCTGCTCCATGTTTTTACTAAGGTTATGGCATATTTGAATTTAGTATTTCAAGGTGATATATTCCTCTGCAAAAAATATTGGCTCAGTTTTTTTTTTTTTTTTACTTTGAGAGGCTGATTCGATCCGTGTATTAATAATATATCAGGCTCTACGTTCTGTCGTCTTATCGATCGGCTCCCATCCTCTCCTCCCTCAGTCCCGGTGTGTCCCGTCTGTCTCCTCCCGGTCTCCCCCCTGTCACCCTAGTCTCCCCGGTCTCCCCCCGGTCTCCCCCGGTCTCCCCCGGTCTCTCCCCGGTCTCTCCCCGGTCTCTCCCCGGTGTCGGTCCCTTCCCGGTCTCTCCGGTCTCACCATGTATCCGGGCGCGTCGGGCACGTCCCTCGTGGGCAGCGTGAGGAGCAGGATGGCCACGAGCCCGAAGAGCAGCAGCGCGAGGGGCACGAGCGTGCAGCGCCGAGAGGATTCACGCGCCATCTGTCCTGTGTGCACGAGACCTGAGTCCACGGCTCTCACACGGCTCTTACACGGCTCTTACACGGCTCTCTGTGCGGCTCTCACACGGCTCTCACACGGCTCTTACACGGCTCTCACACGGTTCTCTGTTCGGACACACAGGGACACGGCCAGTGGAAGTCTCTGTCACACGGACACGGAGAGGGAGGACAAGTGCCGCCTCTTTTGGCCGCCTCCAGCTTCACCTGACACCGCTGCTTTCCATAACGAGTGACGGAGCCGTGTCTGCTCCTCCACCCCCCGAGCCCGACCTCTGTCCTCTGTCCTCTGTCCTCTGTCCTCTCTGTCCTCTGTCCTGTGTCCTCTGTCCTCTATCCTCAGTCCTGTGTCCTCAGAGGAGGAGGTGGCGGGAGTCCGCTGCAGTTTGGAACATGGATGTAGCAGCTGAATTTAATAAATAATGAGCAAGTATAAACAGCTAAAATCCACTCACACGTGTAGTTAGGGTAATTAACAGACTACAGCAAAGTCTGTCAACATGGAAGAATGTAGAAGCCTCAAACCGGAGAAGATTTGGCTCATTAAGTAAGAAGGTAGCTAAAAAAAACTAGAACACTTTCTACAAATCAAAGCAGGTAACACGACCAGTCAGAACCAGGACTGTCTGGAATTTATAGCCAATTTTACCACACTGAATCTACAGACCATCTAAAAAAATTAGAAAACGAGAAAACGTTTATATAATATTTTTGTCACTGATTTCAGTTAAACCCACATTATATGGACTCAAACACAGAGTGAAGCTTTCCAGCCTTTATTTATTGACATTTTGATGATTATGGCTTACAGGTAATAAAATACCAACTTTTTTTTTTGTCATAGAAAATTAGAACATAGTTCAGGAAATAAATATAATATAAATACATGAAAAGTTCAATATTGGTAAGTCATGGTGTCACCCTAATCAGCTTACTGGTTCAGTGGGCAACACAAACATGGGGAACTGACTTGACAGATTACCTGAAGACAAGAAGGGAAAGCCACAAATGGTACCTGCTAAAGAATCTGGTGGTTCACAGAGTGCTGTATTCAAGTATATTCATAGAAACTTGAGTGGGGGAAAAAACGTGTGTGTTAGGAATAGATGCAAAAATAATAAAATGAAGACTGCATATGTATGTGCTGTTTGGAATCATCTGTTTGAATTTCATCTCTTCTAATCACATGTACCCAGAGTGCTCAGAGTTGTGCGTCCGTGGGGAAATGATGAAAACTGAGGTGTGGTTGGAACTGTTGATTAGTCGAACATAATAGAACACTACAATGACATGGAGATGAAGAAAATGTTTTTGTCACACTTACTTACTTGAACAGAGTTGTCATTGCATGTTTCCAATTTTGTTTCTGGTTTGTGATGTAACCGTGAATACAGGGTAGCCATGGGGTCTTAAAAGGTCTTAAATTTCATGATCCTAAATGAAGGCCTTAAAAAGTCTTAAATTATGTTGTCCAAGTCTTATTTTTTCACTCATTAGCCCATTTTTTTGTAGACTCCACCGGGCTGCAGTGCAATGAAATCACATAACATGAATGAACGTCTAATTTTGAGTATGAGCAAAAAATACTTTGGTTTCTAGAGCTGAAGGCAATGAGTAAACAATCAATACAGTGGAGGAAGTCGTTGGATGGGTCATGGGGAAGTGTAGCTTTAATCCACAGTGGCTCTTAGATTCTAGATATAGTACAAGTAGTTGGTTGGTCATTATTAGAATTGGATCAGTTTTTTTTTACCCACATAATGGGTGCTGTGTTGGTCTTAATTTTCATCTGCATGGTCTTAAAAAGGTCTTAAGAAACTCTTGGAATAGTCAAACCTGGGGATGCCCTGGAATAGAGCTTATTGTCAACAAAACAATATCCACTCAAGAATTTGGGGAGCGTCACAGGGAGTGGACTGAGGCTGGGGCCCCTACACACAGATGAAGACTGTATGAGACATAAGACGATGTCAGGAGTGTCTGACCTGGGCAGTGGAAAAGAACTGGACTGTTGCTCAGTGGTCCAAAGTTCTTTTCAGATCAAAGTACATTTTCCATGTCTTTTGGAAATGAAGGTCCCAGTGTCTGGAGGAAGAGTGGAGTTTGTTGGTGAAGTTTCCAGTCAGTGATGATCTGAACTGCCCTGTCATCTGCTGCTGTTGGTCCACTGTATTTTCTGAAGTCCACGGTCAATGCAGCTTTGCCTGATTCATCAGCCGGTTTCACTTCGTGGAAACCGTCTGACCTTGCAGCATTAAGATTCATTCACTCAACAGTAGGCGGGTACTTTTTTAATTGAACCAATCACTGCTATTTGGTCATGACGTATGTAATGTGCCAGAACGCTCAGTGGTGTCCAACTCATTTCTGGCTTCACATGTCTTCATTGATTAGTGATGTATATGGTCTACAACATCTGAGGTTCTTGCAAACCATCTAGTGTATTCTGATTCCTGACCTAGTCGCTGGAGAGAAATGCAGCCATCTACCGGGACATTTTAGAGCACTTCATGCTTCCTTCTGCCGACAAGCTTTATGGAGATGCTGATTTCATTTTCCAGCAGGATGTGACACCTGCCCACACAGCCAAAGGTACCAAAAGATGATTCACTGATCGTGGTGTTACTGTGCTTGATTGGCCTGTAAACTCACCAGACCTGAACCAGAGAATCTGTGTGATATTGTCAAGAGGAAGATGAGAGACACCAGACCCAGCAATGCAGATGACCTGAAGGCCTCTATCTATGCACCCTGGGCTTCCATTACACATGTACACTGTATAAAGAAGTGGAGTAATCTCACAGAGTTCAGCTCCACTCAAATGAAGCTCATGATGGTTACAGGAGTGAATTTGGAGCCAGGCCCTATATTATGAATAGGATTTTTTTAACAGAAAAAAAATATAAAAATAAAAACATCAGACTCATGACCATATAGAGCAAATTAATACGAACATTTTAAGACCAAAATGACAGCAACAGTTACAGAGAGAGAGGCCACTATACAACACAATTTTCCAATGTGAGTAAGTGAATGGAAGCCAGGGTCAGTAGGAGCCGGAAGCGCCCCCATGTCAACTTCCTATTTGGAACATGGTGGTTTGGAACGTAGTGTGTTAGCCATGTCCATTTATATATACAGTCTGTGATTACATGTGAGCAGTGCCACAGGGTGATCTCCAAGCCACGCTGCAATGAAGCAGTGATTCAGGCAAAAGGAAACCAAGTATTGAGTTCATATATACATATAGCCCATAGCACGCACCACCGGTGTTTCAGAACCACTGTTCTATAGGCCCAGGCCAGACACGCCAAACTCAGCCCCGGGGGCCAAATTTGGCCCATGATATAATTATATTTGCCCTGTGAGATCATATCAAATATATCAAAGAGCTATAGAGACATTTATTTAAAATGTTATTATTTTATATTCTGCTTGTTCTGGATTCAATATTTAAGCAAAACTATTATTAAACATTTATTTAATTGCAGATGTTGTTGAAATATTTCAATAAATATTTGGTTTGGCCCACGACTTAGTCCCAGTTTTAATTTTGGCCTCTGTGAATTTGAGTTTGACACCCCTGGTCTAGGTTAATGCTGGTTACAGGTTTTAGGTCTGTGGCTGTGGCATCAATGAAACATATTGCCACAAATAACAGCCCTTATTTTGGTTGTGCTTGTAAAGTGTTAATAAATAAAAGCAGGGTAATGCAGAGCTGTCTATAGGTACCATGAGGGCCCGAGGCAAGAGGTTGTCCGGGGCCCCTTGTATAAGCCTACAAGATTTTAAGAGAAAAGTAAAAATGGTGTGATTTGTGCTTTTACAGCCTGGGGCCCCAGGTAATTGCCTGGTTTGTGTACCCATCGTGGCTGCTCTGTGTGAAAGTATAATGGAAGGTTGGTTCAGTGACAGACGGGCAGGTTGAGGAGCATGGTGACTGTTGTAGCCTGCCGGTGCCTGCAGGCACAGGTGTGAGAGTGGCCCAGATACTGGTCTAGTTTTGGGGCAGGATTTGCATGTGAAGAGCAGCAGTTGTTGAGCAGTTCAGGCCTCGTTTGACTGGAAAGTGACAGGGAAATCAGCTGCATGGCCATGGGCTGCTTTAATCACAACTTGCAAACTTCTTAAACAGAAGTTCAGGACCACAAGCCTTAGATGATTCATCAGTGGTGTTTTCATCATCAACATCATTTCATCATTTTACCTGTTGTTGTTGTTTATTCATGTGGTTTTAGAGTACAAATGTACACACTACTGCAGTGTCTTTCTCTATAAAGACTGTTTTTGGGCATCTGTTGTCTTCTGCAGTTTGGGTCAGATACATGATCAAGTCACAGAGATACTTTGTATGTGTTACCAGTTTGCGAATAATTTAACTTCAAAAAACATTGAAACCCATTAGTGTCGTTGTAGTTGGAGGTTTGGTTTCACTTGAACAGATTTTGTTTTTTCCCCCAAGGCTTAAACCCCACTTTGCAAAACAAATGAGCTGTGAATGTGGTTTCTCCTCAGAAGTCACTGAGCAGAAGAGGTAAAAATAACAAAAGTGAGACCTCTGCTGGTCACTTGGTAGATTAGCTTTAGTCAGACTTTCTTCTGTTGGGTTGGAGTGTGGTTTTGGGCAGAGGTGGGTACTACTCAGTTACATTAATTGAGTAACTTTTTTAAAGAAATTGTACTTTTCTGGCAGGATATGTTTACACCTATTGAGAAATATTTTTTATTGAAGTAACGATATTAGTACTTGAGTAAAAGTTGTAGTTCCTTTTCCCACTATGAGTAAATCTAGTGACAAACGCTTTATGTTGACAATATTAATTTGTGGTTTGTCTCATTCTTGGTTCTATCCTTTGACAATACTTACACTTACAAGTACTTGTTTTTTTACTCCAGTAATTACACTGACATTCCACAATATTTTTAGTGACCACCACTTTGTACTTCTACTTGAGTAATATTATCTGCTGATGATGTACACAGTCTTTTTTTCACATATGGTAACTTTTGTTCTAATTGTGTTCACAGATTCTCTTGAAGTGCGTTGCAGTGGCGTTGAACCATTTACCATGTGTCAACATGCCCCACCTGTTATGGCGGATGAACAGAGCAGTTAAAGAGGAGGTATTATGGAAATTTTTTGGAGCCGTTATAACATTGGTCCCCTCATAAAAGTCATGCCTGTTATGTCTTTCATGCTTGTTTGAGTAATGTTTTGGGACACTATTTGAACCCTCCCGGGCCCATGCCTCTTGTACAAAGCTCAGCCCATAAGTCTACGTAATCAGGAAGCTCTCTGCAGCAGTCCTGCCTATGATTCTGCACATCTGTTTTCCATAAATATACATGAGGAGGATACAAAACAACACACTACAACTTCACGAACCTGATGCGATGTGCAGTAGTTTGAATAGCAGGGCGTAAGTGATTGTGTCGTGCAGAGCTCTGAAGGGAGAGTATCTGTGGTAAAGGGAGAGGGGGATTCATCAAAAAAGAAAAGAATTAATGTACTGTATAACTTTTTGTTAAAATGTAAAGACAATTTTGAGTCATCTTCTGAGGATCTTCAGCTGATTCCATAATATTCAGTGAGGCACGTTGCAGTGCTGCAGGCTCGGCCTGGAACACATACTGCACATTGCTGAATAGACAGATGGAGGACAGAGGTCAATGTGTGGGTAAGAGTGGTCAATAAAATCTAGAACAGACATGTCAGACTCAGGCCCGGGGGCCAAATTTGGCCTGCAATATAATTATATTTGACCCGCAAGATCAAATATGTATTAGAGCTGCCTGCCGGCTACAAATAGACTATAGAGACCTTATTTATTTAAAATGTTGTTATTATTTTATATTCTGCTTGTTCTGGATTCAATGTTTAGGCAAAATTATTATTAAACATTTGTTTTAATAAGAAAAGGTTTAACATTACAGATCTCAAAAGAAGAGAAAACATGCAGATGTTGTAGTTTGGCTCATGACTTAGTCTCAGTTTTTAATTTTGCCCCTCTGTGAATTTGAGTTTGACACCTCTGCTCTAGAGACTAATTGAGAAAACAACTAGTATCAAAAGTAGATGCTGACTTGAGCAGATGAATAGATGGGACAAAACTAATTTTAGAATGTAACTGATGCATGACCCCATGACAAAAACATACAAAACAAAACAAAACTACCTGTTTTTTGTGTTGAAAATGACACACTAATAAATGTTTTCTATTAAAATGGTGGTATTAAAATTGGTATGGAGTAGCAAGCTTTCTCTTAGGTAATCAGCTTCTTTTGGGACACTAGTGTCCATTAGGGGTCACCACAGCTTTACCGTCACCGCAAAACTCCGCTCTGGTCTGTGAGAGCCATGAAAAGTGCTTAAAACCTAAGATTATGCAATAGCTTCATGGTTTCACCTCATTTCACTTCAGTATTTATGCATTAGTTATACTTAGGTCCTGCTGGTGGCTCTGAGCAGTGGCCTGTCAGTGTCTCATTAGTGTGTGTGATGGACGGTGAGCTGGTGTCACCTCACATTAACGTGCAGTACCCCTGAGCATCCAGCAGGGCCGTACCTGACAGCTCCCCCTGGCTCTCTTCTGCTCCACAGCCTCTAAAAACTCCACACAGCAGGTCTGTGTCTGTGATGGATGTGACACAGCTCTGTGGGTAAAGGTTAAAGTGACCATGACTGACTCCGTGGGCTTCTAGACTCAGGGATATGGCATTTGAGTCAAGGCAAAATAACAAATGCTGAAGCTCATGGGTTTGAAGTCTCCTGGTTTTCACGAGGTGCTTCATTTCAGCATTAAACAACTTGGATCCATGCGTTCTGCATTTTTAATGCATGTCTCTATATATTGGTATTGGAACTGAAAAAGCTGCATCAGTGCATCTCCACTTATCAATACTAAAACTAGTATTGTAACTAGATACTCATTTGAGCAGATACTAAGGCCATATGGTAATATAATACAAAGAATGTACAATTATTTGATGTTGAAAATTACATCAAGTGTTTCGAATGATCATGTTGGTATTAGAATTGATATTGAGTATCATGTCTATTCCTTGGAACTGAAATTGTGTTTGAAATGTTAGTATTGTGACAACACTAATGTAAGATATGTGTTGTTACATTATAGAGGTGATAATGTGATGAAAATTGTGGTTTTGAAGGTATGCAAAAGTTTTGGGTATATTGTCTAAAATAAAAGAACATTCAAAAAAGTTGCTAGAAAGAAAAACACTAAAACTTGCAGTGTAGTAGTGTGTTAAAGGTTAAAGGTGCACTATGTAACTTCTGGTGGAAGATCAAATGCCTTATTGTGATAATTCCAGGCAAAGAAACAGCATCTCCATGAAGACAAGCAGGTAGAAAACCACCCACCAGAAAAGTTAAGCACAATTTTGGTGGACTGCAATCTATTATTTTAAATTATTGTTATTGGGTTAATAACAAAATTACCAAGAAGATCAATTGTTTTACATGTGTTATTCAGTTATTTATACAGATGCTGGCTTGTAGTGAGACTTAAAACCAGTGCTGAGAAAGACCAGTAGTTGTGATGAGGACGAGCAGGCAGCGGTCAGTGGTCAGGTGTGTGACCTGGGGCAAACTGGACACTCTGACCACATCCACAGCCTCAGATATAATCACTATCATATTATTTTAATCTTTTTTTTTTTCACTCTATGCTGCTCGCTCACAGCACTGTAGTTATGTGACCATGGTTTTGGTGCTGGATTTGCATGTGAAGAGCAGCCTGACTCATTTGACTGAGAAGTGACACATGGAAATGAGACTTTGACTGTCTGTATAAGTCCTGGCCTCATCCACTGTTCAAAATATGTGCTGTGAAATAGGGTCTCTCATTTATAGAGAATATAAGTGAGTAGATTCAGTTTTTGACATTCATTGGGGCACAAGTGAAATTTGGTCAACTGACAAAGGTCATTCTGTGTTTCCTCAAATCACAGAACAGTAGACCAGAAGTAAGCAGCAGTGTAACATGTGGTTAAAAGGTCCCTTGTTTTTGTTAAACATTATAAAATACGTAAATCCCTGTTATACTGTCCTACCATGGTATTTTTGGTCACTGTTATCATCCTGCAGAAACACCACATTGTCCCATCCCTAAAATGCTGGTGGCTCTGAGCAGTGGCCTGTCAGTGTCTCATTAGTGTGTGTGATGGACGGTGAGCTGGTGTCACCTCACATTAACATGCAGTACCCCTGAGCATCCAGCAGGACCGTACCTGACAGCTCCCCCTGGCTCTCTTCTGCTCCACAGCCTCTAAAAACTCCACACAGCAGGTCTGTGTCTGTGATGGATGTGCCACTGCTCTGTGGGTAAAGGTTAAAGCGACCCTGACCGAGCGCGCTCCGTGGCCTTTGTGTTTTTACTCAGGGACTTGGCATTTGAGTCGAGGCAGCTGCTGACAATTAACCATTATAACGAGGCACATATGCACATAAGATACACCCACTCTGTAAAAGTCAGAAGGGTAAGACATCCACAGAGCTGTCATTTCAATACTGAAGAAGGAACACTGTTCTTCATATGTTGCTATTATTTTAACATGTGTATGTGTTGGGTATTTTGTGACCAAACCTCCTTGTCAAAGTCTGATCTTGTCAGATCTCAGAAGATCAGCAGGGATGAGCCTGGGTAATACTTGGATGTGAGATTACTGGGAAAATCAACTGCCACAGTAGGGCACCAGTGGCAAAAAAATGTTTTTGTGTCCTTAGGCAAGGCACTTCAATCACATTGCGTAGTATGAATGTGAGTGTTGGTTGGGGGGCCGAGGCACAGATTGGCAGCTTCAGAGTGTGGAATGAATGAATAATGCATGAACATTGTGAATTGTGAGCTAAGACAGATTATTATTATTATGAAGAAATCAAAAAGCAGATTTAAGCTCATGTCATGACCCACATGAAGAATTCATATTTGTCATTTACATACATATTTATATTTAATTAGAATACATCCAGTGGATTATATATATAGTATATTGGGTCTTAAATGATTTAACTAAAAGCACAAAATGAGAAGCCAACACATTTTGCATTTGTCAGTATGTCAGAACATAATTTATTTACAGTAGCTTTAACAAAACGTTTCAATGTAAGAGCTTTCCTAGGAAAAGGTAAGAAAACAGTGATTGCTTAGTTCATGGACTCGATTATGTGCGATGTGTGTATCCATGCAAATGTGTATGATAGCAAAACTGTACTTGTTGCTTTATAGAATCCTCTGCTCTATTTCAACATTACAAGCGCAGTACAAACTTATCGGATTGATCCATGATCTATTCTGACTATGTACATGAACTTACGGAAAAACAACACGTATCTGTAGAGGACGATGGATCGAAAATGTAAATATTCATGCATGCAAGTAGTAGCTAATGTCGTGCTTGGATTATAAAGCAAATTAGCGCTTATACGGTCAAAACAGGTCTAGATAAGAGCTGTGGAAGTCTGAGCAAGCCTGGAATACATTTGGCATGTTATCTATATATATACGTTTTTACAGTTTTACAGGGAACCCTCTGTGTAAAGTGCGAAGAGTGCCACACATCAGAAAATGATCTCAACTGTCTTTCAAATAGACAAGCACACAGCCGGCAGCGGTTTCTCAGACCCAGAGGAACGGGAAACGGCCTGTTTTTGCATCTAACCAGAGGAACAAACCCGACTCCCAGCGTGCAAAAGCTCCCTGGCACGACAACAATAAACGTAGTCGTATTATTGTTCTATTTTTCACAGGAAGGAGGTTTTGCAGGAGGGAGCGAGCGCCGGTTGGGTGAAAAACGTGGCCCCTTGATGCAACCCCTATGAGACTGGAAGTGAGAAAGGCTGCGGCGTGGAAGGAGAGAGGAAGAGTTATGAGGGCGTTCCCCAAAAATGGCTCTTAAAGTGAGTTGGAATCAAAACGTCTACAAAATCACACGTTATATACAGCTGCATTGACAGACCGACAGCGTTAACAAACCATGCATTTCAACAAGTTATTAACAAGGTATAGAATCAGATCAGATCGCTCAAGTCCAAAAGTCCACAATTCAGTTGATGCTCACTCAACGCTCTTATGCAGTACAAGCATGCTTCTGTTGTCTTCACAGGTTAGTCCTACAGTGCAATTAGTAGTGTTCTCAAAGAAATGACCCTAAAGCGTTGTACCTTATGTAAAATAGATTAAAACACAATCACATTCTTGTGAAAATACATAACCAAATACCAAATGAAGCTTATTAAAAATTGTACTGTGATATATGCTTTTATTATTGGTGTGCCACAGGGCTGTAGTCTAGGACCGTAGATGTTTATTTGTATATCTTTTAAAATGAAACCAATTTTTTGTATTATATCTTAATTTTGATAATTTGATTAATCTCCAAACTAATCTCTTGGTTTTGGTGGACTGTTATTTCAATTTTTTTGCTACAGCCCTGCCGTAACACATTAATTAACACTCAAACTAACCTTCGTAATTAGTGTACAGAAATAAGCTGATCTATTAATCTTAAAGAGCACACTAAATATGAACAAAAGACAAAAGCTGAGCATATACAGAACAAAAGGCTCAGATGTGATGGGTTCGTAGACGCATGCGTAGCACAGAAAACATCAGGTAGTCCCGACTCCAAAGGTGCGGTGTATTTCAGCAGGCAGTACTCCTATTCCCTCAGTCTTGTCTGGCAGGCTGCTGAGGCTGTACTGTGGCATCCTCTCCTCCATCCCCGTGGGTGGTTTCCTCTCTCCTCGCTGGAATTCCGTGGTCCGGGTTACGGGATCCTCAGACCACGGTACTGACAGACGGGTCGGATAGGTTGAGCTGGCCCGTGATGTCAGTGGGGGGATATTGCTGCAGAGGGGAGTGCAACAAAAAAAGAAGAGGGACACAAAAACACCAAGTCATTTCTGGACCAAAAATCTGTTTTAAAGGTGCATTGGGTAACTTTTCTGGCTGAGGGTTCATCACTTGCTTGTGGATATGTCGTTGCTTTGCCTGGAATGTTCCACAGTATGACACTAAACAGCTCTCAATTACAGATGCTTTCATAACTCAAAAATACCTAGAAAAACAGACATTCTGACTGTGAGTGGGGTCGCCTCTCCACAGATCTGACCTGTAACTTGGTCTGGTTTGGTCTTCATGAAGATAGACAAAGCAATAACATCTCCATGGAGACAAACAGTTGATGGACCCTCCACCGGAACTTTTATACAATGCACCTTTAAAGTCGTTTTATTAAAGCGATTCCATTTTGAGATTTGGGGTTATAAAATGTGTTTATGCATAGTTGGAGTTATAGATACGAAGTAGTTATGAATGAAGAGGAAGATTGTATTGGCTGAACATTACATTTGGTTGTCCATTCATATTAAAGGACCCATGTGACTCTATTTTCTGATGTGTGTTATAGTGTTTCCTCATCTCAAACATGTCTGGAGTTGTGTTTTGTTTCATTCATACATCTTTAACAAGCAAAACTGCCATGTTTAGGCTGAGTTCTTCTCTCAAACTGAAAACACCACCTTGTGATGTCATGTAGTAGTACAGGAAGTGCTCCGCTATTTTTAAAGTCCATTCAGCTTCACAAGAATTTGATCATTTCAGCCACAAAATCACCAATCTGTACTGAACTAAAGGTAAAACTTAGCTAATCCAGAATTTAGACCAGGAGCGTAAGCAGATCGTGCGTACTTTTTAAACTTTCAATTTACACACTTAAACACTTCACTTTTTACATAGTTTATATTTTAATTGTTGATTGGATGAATTATGTTTTAAATCACAATACAAAGGTTGACAATAAGAGAGACGATGTTTTGCAGTGATAATGAGTCGTATCATGAAATTATGACTCGAATTAATGAAACTCCTCACCATTTAAATTTGTTTGTCTGTTCCACGCGCATTTTCCTTCAGAAGTTGTTCTTGTAAAGTTTCTGATGTCATAAAGTGTTTTATATTTATCCTCCACAGCTGTAAACTTTCCGTAGTCCATCACGAGTCATTCCCCGAGCTCCTGATGCGACGCACAATGTTTACACGACTGTAGTGGTTTAGAGAACCTATTTTGAATGAGCATTGGAAATTTATTTTGACACCATGTGCCCATTTCCTGTCTTTCCCCTGCTAAAAAGCCCGAGACCCTCTGTTGACACTGCAAACCTGGAACTCCAACCTAATTTGAGCAGTGTGTAGTGTCATGACGACTGTTAGACCTGTGTATGACACTGCTGGTGTAGATTGTCCAACTGGTTAAAATGGAAAGACAAACCTGCTCGTGTGCAACTACCACTTCATGACATCAAAAGGTAGAACAGAGCATTTTGAACTTTTGCGAAGTTGACAGAGTAATAATAGTTACTCAAATGTGTGAATGAAACAAAACACAACTGCAGGTTTGTTTTTGGTGAGGTAAAAACATTATAACATGGCTTAAAGCTCACGAGAGTCCATTTTGTGTACTATTGGACCTTTAAATACAGAAGTAATATGCACATTCTTACAAAAAATATGATTTTTAGTAAAAAAACAGATTCTTTTTAACTGTAAATCTTTGGAAACAACTTCAGTATACTATAATGTCCACTATCCAAATGACTTATAACCCATTTAAAATGGATCCCTTTAAAATACCTTATGCTTATCATTAAGATAAACTTTGCCCCAGTAATAAAGAACCTCAAATAGAAACTGCGTAACCCCTCTCAGACAGGCCGTACATCAACTTGGTTCACTGTCCTCGTTTTGATAGGCCCATGCTGAGGAGGGTTAGTTTAGAGCGCATAAGCTACTGCAGCACACTGAAATCAGCAGTCTCTCCTCCTCCTCCGCCAGCGTCCGGCCTTTATATAACCGGGTGCGAATATGTTGCCACAGGGAGCAGCGGCCACTTCTTTTGTCTTTTTGTGCAGATCTATTTTTAGCCTTCACTCGGGGAGAAGAAGACGGGAAATACTGTGGCTGATTTCAAAGTGCTGTTGGAGCTCCTCTGTGTTTGCCTGATAGAAGCAGTTTTATTGTAGGCGTCTGTTGCGCCGAGCAGGGATGTACAGATCCCGCATCTGTGCAAGCCAGGTGCTTAGTTTCTATGGCAACTACATTTCATATTTATTTATTTAGTGATCATTTCGGTTTTGCCTGGAGTCTTCCGAATGCGTGGACTGCCAGTGTTACTCTGAAACAGGCTATTATCCTATTACACCCCACAACTATGAGCTCCTGATGCGACTTTTGGAGCCCGCCGTTTCTGAGGAGCCAATTAGAATTTCCAAATGATGTTAGTTGTTTGAAGAATATGCACGTTCAGGTAAGTTCTCTACTGCTGCTATTATTTTCAATTCATTATTATGATTTGGCCTAGAATGCTAATATAACTATTCAAACTTAAGTCTACAACAGTCTGGCTTCGGTTTTGGAAGTAAATTTTCCATTTATTTTGCCCATAGACATTCTGAAAATTTCAAAAACAAGAGTTCAAAGGTATCGTGAAGCAGCTACGTGCTAACTACTATCCAAAAATCGCAGTTGATTTAATCCAAAAAGCACATTTAAAACACAAAATTGTCCAAAATGTTCTAATAAATTTGCGGATTATAACTTTTCGGAAAGAGATTTTTAATAAAAGTTTAAGTCTGTGACCATAGGGTCATAGACTTATGGTCATGAGCTCTGGGTAGTGACCGAAAGGACAAGATCATGGGTACAAGTGGTCGAAATGAGTTTCCTCTGCAGGGTGGCTAGGTGCTCCCTTAGAGATAGGGTGAGGAGCTCAGTCACACGGGAGGAGCTCGGAGTAGAGCTGCTGCTCCTCCATGTTGAGAGGAGCCAGCTGAGTTGGCTTGGGCATCTGTTCTGATGCCTCCTGGACGCCTCCCTCGGGAGGTGTTCCGGGCATGTCCCACCGGAAGGATGCCCCGACGAAGACCTAGGACACACTGGAGGGACTATGTCTCTCGGCTGGCCTGGGAACACCTCGGGATCCCCCAGGAGGAGCTGGAGGATGGAGGAAGTGTGTGTGGAGAGGGAAGTCTGGGAGGCCCTGCTCAGACTGCTGCGACCCGGCCCCGGGTAAGCGGAAAAAAATGGAATGGAATAGAAAGTGTAAGTCTAAGGAAAACATGTAGAAAATATGTTGTTGTTGTTGATGTTGTTTGTTGTTTTTCAGAAAGTCTATGAGAAAAATTAATAGGAAATTTCCTTTTGCGCTCCATACAGCAGGTATTTTAGTTCAGTTTAGCTTTATTATTTGTGACCTGGTCTTGGCAGTCGACGCAATCTTGTTACACTTTTCAAGCTGTTTTTAACGTAATGTCAAAGTCATATTTCTCATCCAATTACTCAATGCTCCTGAAAACATTGCAGAGTAAAGAAATGATAACTTTTTGTACACTTTTTTAATGACCTTTCGACTGAAGTGCCTCTTATTTCAAGCCATTACAACCAAGTGTAAGTAATGCAACCTCCATGCTTCTGATGAGCCGACATCCCAACTGTCACCATCGCACCAGTCAGGATGTGTCTCATGCATTGTTCACCCCCTCCGGTTGCATCACGGTATGGCTTAAAACCCCTTTGTAGATGCCCTCAAGCTGAATCTCTTGAGGGCCTTAACCGCAGCACCCCCTAGAGGCACTCAATACGCATCACAACCACTCCTTAATCTTAGTATCTTAGCACACGACACAGGTTTGTTCAAGTTCTACGTTCTAGGGACAGGGTCATGCTTGCAGAGTTAGAGAGGAGCAGTGTGGCATGTGGGTGAGGGACACTGACACTTAATCCATTCATATCCATCAATAGAAATATAAAAGAAGAACATTTATAGAAACTCAAAATAATGGTCGAAGACTGGCAATGGCGGTTAGAACATCTGGGTCAGACTAAAGTCCTGCTGTACATGTGCAGCCTCCCCACAAAGATACCGGGCGACTTGCCTTCTTTTCATTGCAAAACCTCCAATACGAGAGACATTCAGAAAACATAATTAAAACAATGCTTGGAAGAAAAACAAGTTTCAAAAAATAAAAGACATAAACACTTGTGGCTGGTCTGAAAAGAACAGAGTTAGTAGAGTTCAGTGAAGGGGCTGTCTCTTGACTTATTTCGTCGGCTACCAGTCTGCGTAGGTTAGTGGTTGGGGAAGTTGTAATGCGTAAAGATCGAGCTAATCCAACGCTTTTACTGCGCAACAACAGTGAAGTGAAAAGGAAAACTGCTCTAATAAAAGACTTGTGTCCAGAGGCATTGCAGTTGGAGTGTTCCCAAGGGCCCTCCAAGAGCCAGCACATCCGACTACCAGCTCTGTGCTAGGCGTACACTCTCGCTCTGTACTGACGCCAATCCTTTCAGAGTCTTATGTTGATGCGCTACATTTAAAAGCAATCGGCAATCTGTCAGATTTCTTTCTGAACAGGGAATGCTCTGTTTCAAACATGGAGTTAACTAGCGTGAAAGTACAGAAGTCACAGCCAAGATGTGTGTGTGCTGTGTACACCTCTGTCATACTGTGATCAAAGATTAAAGTGCTCCTATTACACTATTTTCTCTTCTGTTATTATGGAGTTTCCTCGTCACAAACAGACCTGGAGTTGTGTTTAGTTTTATTCATACATATTTAACACAAACCCTGCTTACTTAGACTAGGTCCTTCTCTCAAACGGAAAACACTCTGTTCCACCTTGTGATGTCATATGATAATACAAGAGGGCTCCACTGTGTTTTTAAATGCTATATCTGTATATCTTCACTAGAATCATTTGGATAATTTCCATCCTTGAATGACCAGTCTTTAATGAACTAAGGGTAAAAGGAGCAGTTAACCTGAAAACTATTTCTTCACATGTGGAGGGAATATGGGTGGAAAAATCTGGTGAGATTTTTCAGAGCACCAGCTCAGACAAAATATCGAGACACAAGATGTTGGAGACAGTGCGGGGAAATGGTGGCAGCCATATACATATTTTCTGGACATGTCCCTTAATACAAGGTTATTGGAAAAAACATTATGGACGAAGTCCTACATATTGACCTCCCTTTTACCTGTGAAGTCTTATATTTTGGCAAATTAGATGCAAATTTTAAAAACAAAATTAATTTTAAGATATTTTAAATCATGATGCTAGCAGCAAAAAAAGGTATTACAAGGAAATGGTTAAAAGTTGAAGCACCAACAAAAAGACAACTGGTTTAATTTATGCTCTAAGATTAGAAACAGAGAAATTTGAAAAGATTTGGAAGGGTTGGCTCAGATTTGTTAAAATGATATGTTTGGATTTTATTTGAGTGCTCATTCCCCCAATGTTCTGTTTGCTACCAAATTGAGTTTTCTGTTTGTTTGGTTGGTTTTTTTCTTTTTCTTTTTTCTTCTTTTGTTCTTTCTCTCTTTTCAATATAATAGTAAAAATCTGTATTCTATTTGGAAGATTAAGTTTAAGACAGCGCTTGAGCCTTAAACAATATTTGCATATGTGTAAGTGTAATTATTGTCTTGGAAAATTAATAAACAAATAATTGAAAGAAAAAAAAAAAAAAAAAAAGAAAACTACTGCTTCATGACATCACAAGGTAGAACAGAGCATTTTGAGCTTAATAATAAACTAATAATCATAAAGGATTATTCAAACATGTGTGAAAGAAACAAAACTCAACTCCAGGTCTGTTTTTGACAAGAGAACAACATTCTAACATGACTTAAGAGTCCATTTTGCTTAATAGAGGACCTTATGTCAAAATAATTCAGATAAATAAACTCAGATAATTATCTCATTTGCAACTTAAGTGGTTCTGAAGTGGCCCATCAGTCACCTGTTTATGTATGTCTCCAATGCACCATGAGACATGTCACCTCCCAGGACAAGAGTGGCCAAATGCCAAACACCATTAAAGTGTGCTTTGGGATGTCAACAGTGTTAATTTAGACCACAAAACACTGAAAAATAAACAAGGATTATGACAAACCAAATATGACAAAGCAAAAGTACAGAATTAAAACCTATGGGTGTCTCCTGGAAAAGATGTGTTTAAATAAAACATTTTTATTGGAAGACTGGACATCATCTTGAGTTAAAACAAAAGAGACAAACTCACAGGCGCATGCAAACCAAAAAGCCAACACAACTGCAGGATTGGAAGTGCCAAAAACATGGAAACAGGACAAAGAAGAATCAAGCTTTCAAAACTGACAAGACAACAACACACAGACAGTATTGTACACGCGTCAGTAAAGCTCGCACAGCACAACACCACCATTTGAGACAATTGCCAGAGGTCCATGTCCAAACCAGAGAAGGGAGAAGGCCAAGACAAAACACCACTGCGGGCAGACTGCTGTGCTTTTGTTGCCCCCCTCCTCCAGGAGAAAACAACCCAAAACATTTCCCCAAACTGATGACCTGATCTGACCTGCACTGGCACCCTCTGGTCCTCTGAGGGAGCTACAGATGCTAATGGTGATGGCTGATTGGTCGATGGTGAGTGGACAGACAGTGGCCCAGGCCCCTGAGCCATGTGGAAATGGTGTCGCAGTTGGACTATGGTCATGTGGTCAGAAGAGGACAGCCGAGACAGAGAGATAGGAGAGGACAGTATGTTGCTTCTTTGGCTCCTTACCGTGTCTTTGGAGGACCTACGTCTCTTGATGCTGGACGCCAGGGTGGTACTGATGGACCTAAAAGATGCTTTCTTTTGGGGTCGGGCTCTGCTCTACCACTTTTTCTATCCTAAAATGAATATATGTACAAAGATTATTCATGATCTCTGGCTCTATCAAGCTCTCTCAATGTTCCAAAACCACCAACAATCAATGATCGATCAATGATCGTATGGACTGGATTTGGCTAAAGAGGGAGGGTCAGAAGACTACAGCCTTTGGAAATGTTGAAATGAGCAAAGCAGAAGGGAGAACAGTAAGCCTTTTAAGGTGCCTGGTCATAAGGCTGTTTCAGCCCATCTCTTATTGTAAAATGTTACAGCTATCTGACATTTCAGCAAATCTAAAACACACACAAATTCTCATAAAAATAGTAAGGCCTAATAATATTTATTCTGCATCATGATAAAAAACTGTATTGACCTTACCAGTAATTAGAATTATTTTAATTACATGTGATTGCCAAGACAAGCTGTACTTCTCTTTAATTGGCAGACTATTGTCTTATATTATACATAGTGCTTTATTTTTCTTGCACTTCCATGTGCACTCAGTGCACGGGGATCAGAATGTTTACTATTCAAATAATTAGAACATAGCAGAGTATGAAATGCAAATTTTTGTGATTTTGTTTTATTCAAAAATATTTGTATATTTGCAGAAACGTCACATAGGTTTGTGTGATTTGCTAGACCAGGTTACAGTCTGTATGCAAAAGAATTACTTAGACTGCACAACATGGCAGAGCTGTCCACTAGAATGCATTGGGATGATAGATGACTAAAGATGTTAGTGGGTGTGGATATTCTGCCTGAATTACTTACTTCAATCTTCACCTTAGCAAAAAAGGAAGCCTCATGTTAAGCTCATTTAGGAGGAAGCTAAATATACACTGTAAAAAGTCCAATTGGTGCCCTCCCTCATACCACCAAAGCCCCGCTCTCTAACTAGTGTTGTGTGCAAATGACTCATATTAAGGTATTCTTACATCCTGAGTCTCTACAGAGGAAGAGGGCTGCATAGGGGGAAGAAAAGAAAAAAATAAAATAAATGTCCATCCACTTGCTGGTAAATAGTTATTACTTTAAAGAATGCCCTTATAAGCGTAAGCCAAAAGAAAAGTGTTTATGAAAATTAACTAGCAAAGCAAACATTTAGCATTCAAAGCCAGGCAGCTATTTAAGTCCAGAAGCCACTAAAGAGCATTCAAAAGAAAACAAGCACAAAATCATTGAGAAAAGCCCATTCAAAATCATTATACCTTTTTGGTATAATGGAAATTCACCCCACACACATGGGAATGGAATGAGTGTGTGTCTAAAGAACTGAGGAGATAGATGCCTAATAAGTTGTGAAATAAACTGTGATTTGATCAAAGCAAGAGTAAAAAGTGAGCAAACCAAAAGTAAAATATGCAAATATACAAGATTAGGGTCTGTGCAGAGCATTGCTACTCTTTTTGACTCTCCATTACCTCGTCAGACCTGATCATACAGGTTGTTTTCTACTCATTGTACATTGTCTTTTAAGGGGTGGACAATATGGCCTGTTTCTTCTTATCTTAGGTCAGTTTCAATGCAATCATGATTCACTGATATTACAATATTGTATGTTTAAAACGGCTGCAAGATTAATCACAATCGAATTGAAATCACAGTTTGAGTGGATGCCTTTAGTAAATTAGCCTGATTCATCAGTCCGTTTCACTTTGTGGAAACCGTCTGACCTCGCAGCATTAGAATTTGTTCGCTCGACAGTAGGCAGGGATTTACTAATTTTAACCAATCGCTGCTATTTGGTTGTGACATATGTAATGTGTCGCTAACAGGGTTAACCTGGTATATTAAGCTTTTCCCAAATCCTGCAGGAAGAAGGGCAATAACGTCTTTCTCCTTGATAAAATTCACCAAACAATCTCTTTGTTCTAGCTTTAAATCCTCGATCTTGGGAATTGTTGCCAAAACAAAATGTATGGCTCTTCGCTGATTGGTCGGTGCGCAGTCTACAACTTCTGAAGTTCTTGCAAGCTGTCTAGTGTATTCTGATTCCTGGCCTAGTTGCTGGAGAGAGCAGAGGCACTAGGTGGCGCCAGCCTGGCTATTATAAATGGCAAAGGCTGCAAAATTTCCTAGATGAACAACAAAAGAATTCTTTACTACATGAAACTTGCTAACTCTGTATTTTAGATTTGTACAAACATGTTCTGAGATGGGATCTTTCATTTGTTTTTCAGTTCATATCTCAGTATTTTCTTCTGGACATGCACAAAATGTGAACTTTGAACAGAATCCTATTATTAAAACACAAATTGAAGATGTTATTGTAGTTGCAAAGCTTGTCAGAAAAATTGCAGTTCAATACAATCTACGTCTTCACTCTAAAACTTTAGTCCAATTGACAGACTAGATTCTTTCTTTTGCTCCTGCTATTCACTTGTAACAGAAGTTGACCAATACAGGGACTGAAGGGTCTGTGTCTAATTTTAAGCACAGATATGATAGACATTAAACAGTCAAGTGCTTGATTACAATATAATGAACTCTCAATCTGTGCAGATAGAAGCCTTCGCTTCTGTGCATGTCTTAGTTTGCTCTGGTGTAGCATTTTTCCAAATCTCCTGGTGTCTTGTATTACACTATTAGATCATGTTTGTCTCTTTGCTCCACACAGAAACCTTAAGATGTTGATGAGGGATGGTTTGGGGAGAAGGGCAGTGTGGTGTGAATTTCAACATGCTAAAATATCCCATGGATGGAGAGGTTAAAAAAGGGAGGATAGAACATATAATAACCATAATAATAGTAAAAACACAAAACAAAGAGCAGACAAATCAGGTCTGGCCCCGCAATGCATCCTTTTTCATCAGGTCACATGACTAGGCTCTTACTGTGCGCACCGCCATCACCCCACACTTTTATCCACTGTGGGAGTGACAGGTGCACAGCTTTTGAGTTCAATAAACATGAGGAGTGTTTGCCTGTTGGGAAATGACATCTCAGGTTAGTAAAGCCTTTATATTAAGCCTTAACAGACAACTTGTGCTTTAAAAGAAAAATCAATGCCCAAGTGACGTCTCTTCTTTGCTTTAGCCCTGATGAATAGCTAGCTGCTTTATCACCGTAGGCAGTTGGAGGATTAGTGGACCAATAGGCCAGTGTCGTCTTATCAAACTGCCTATTGCCTTCTGCCCAAGCACCTCTGACCTGGGACACCTTCTGGAAAGATGCAGACAGGAAATCTTAACACCACTTCTCATGGAGTTTTAGCTGTAAAACCACAAAGGGAGTACAAATCAGAAGAGAAAGTATGATGCCAGACAGATCCATGGTATTATCAATGCTGAAAGAGACATGAAGTGTCAGCCCTTGATAAAGGACATTTGAGTTGAGTGCTCATTTCACTTTTTTGTCTCTGGACACTTGAGGTGCTCAGAGTAACTTGAGTTGTATCTTCCAGAGTGTAATGTGTCATCTGAGTACTGATCCACTACTCTTCCACTGTCTAGGGGCTGCACAGTCCATGCCATGCAGGGCATGCTGGGCCAACGCTTGGCAGCGGTCTGTTTCTATCTGAAACAGTGTGCTGCTTTGAATCATAATCCAGAATACACCATCAAATTCAGATCAAATTCAAACTTCAGCAGTGACAGTGTATACCAAAGTGACACCAGCCACACACGGGTCCAGACGGAGCACTTCTAACCAACATCTGTTCCACAGCTGCAGGATGTGACACTTTGAGACTCAGTGGCCTCTGACACTGAACCATCACCGAGCACTGCCCCATAGAGCTGCATGTGTTCTGTCACAATCACTGGGTACTTGGCCCCTGTGCACACGTCTCAGCTCCAGGGCTGACAGTTCAGGAAAGTCTCCCCTGACATGTCTCTACAGAGATACAATGACAATGTTTGACAAGGGAAATAGTCTTTGTTCTGCATTTTTCATGTGAGAAAAAAGTACATCTAAATTCCAAAAACTTGCAACTACCAGTGTTCTTTTGGTCAACTGGAAACTGAAACGATGGAAAACTAGCTATATCCAGACAACTTGTAAACAATATTGGTCAAAAGTGCACCGTCTCTTACATAGCCTTTACACCTAATGGCATAGAAGCACTAGTTACATACAAGCAGTCAAATGCTGAGCTAAGGAAAGAGGAGGCCACATAAACTGTGAGCCGACAACTTTCTGCCTGGAGCTGCTATCTAAAGTTTGTGACAATGAGATCACAGTGGCTAATCCAATCAGTGCGCCCAAACACTGTGAGTAATAGAAGCAGCAGATTGTGTGAGGCCCATTACAGTGCTTTAAGTCACAGCAGTCAAAATTGGATGTTGATTTTAGCTAGAGGCCAACGGTGGCAGTCGATTAGCCGCCATCTCGGGCGGGTGACGCAGAACAAAGAATCTGAATAATCCCAGCTGACGTGAAGCTAAAGTCAGTTTGTGTCAGTTTAGTGTGTCCTGCTCCTTTCTCAGCAGCTCCCCAGGCAGGCCATACAGGACACTCACAACATCACACAAGTGGGCCGGACACTGTGACCCAATACTGTACCTTTCCCCAGCACGCTACATAAGCAGTGTGTGTCTGGAGGTAAACCCACAAACTCCTGTCTCACTGATCAGGAGTCAAACCAACAAACACACGGTAGAGCTGGTTTTCTTTCTGTCTTTCACAGAGAAACAGCTATAGCAACAAGAACCTGAACCTTAAACGTTCCGAACCTCCAAATAACAAAACCATTTTCTCAATTATTCCAACCACATATCTGCAATTGGTGACCTACCTGCCACTATTCTTAGCCATATTTGCCTAAAACGACTGCAGCCTTATCAAAAGTAGAACCAAATGGCAAATAGGTCACAAAGCAACCCTTTGAGTTGAATATAAATGAGTAAATGATGTTGTAATTTGGTTGAACTGAACCATATAATTGACATTTTGAAGCAGTCGCTGAGTTGGAAGCCCCCGGCATGCAGTTGTGCATGGAATACAATTCTGAAATTTAATGCTGTCGAGTGGAGAGTCACTGTTGTGTAATTGCCAGGGCATTGATTTCTTAATTTCATGCTCTATTTGTTCTGTTTGAGTCTATAGTTGTGTGGCCTGTTCTGACCAAAGCACTGACTCTTGATGTGTCACATCATCTGACCTTATGAAGTGTAGAATTATAACACCACTTCAGACTGGCTGTTGCTGCTTTGGGATTAAACAAGTAGCCACTGTCTACAGATATGAGTTATTATTTATATGGAAGCATGTCACTGCTGTTTAACTACGTACTAATGAGGATCTCTTGGCTGCCACTTGGCTTCCAGAAGGCCCTTTACTTCCCTGTGGGACATATAAGAAACACTGTTCACTCTCAGAGACATACAGCCTCAACAAGGCCTTTTAAATGTTAATGTGCTGTCATAAATTTCATTCACCAATAAGGAGGTAGAAATACGCTCATTCCAACTATGCAATTGTTCGACTCTCCCATGCAACGTACAAGAGAGACAACAGACTTTCGGATTTGTTCACAAAGAAGTTCTCTAACTTGCCCCGAACTAATCCCAAAGGTTCCAACGATCACATAAAATCCTGCTAGTTCATTTTAACTTCCATGGATTGAGCTCGCATTTGGGGTTCCTACCTGCAAGTTCTTCCTCCAGACATTGACGGCCGCAAAGGCTAGCTGCATCTGCTTCCTGCGAGCGTCTTTATGGCGCTTATAGGCGATTTCAATAAAGATGAGGAAGATCCCTGCCGCAATACCACCAGCGACCAGCATGAACACACCTGGATTTTGGAGGAAGAGACAAAAAGACACAAAGTAGGCAAAATATGTGAGAAAAAAACTGTTCAGTCTCTGCTACCATTAAGCATTGTTTCGTGTCATGCTCAACGGTTGCCCGAAAATTATCCAACCAGCTGCTAATGAAGAAGACTGCTGAAAAAAACAACATAAAAAGAACTACTTATACTCCACCAAACCACAGCACTATGAAAAATCTAGACATTATACAACCACGCGACATAAAAATTGCAAAGGTATTGGACAAAAAGTGGCTACAGTAACTTACCACTGCCGATTTTTTGTCCAATCACTTTTTTACGTTTTTTGTTTTTCTTCTACGCACTAAGGGCCGTACCTGCCATGTTCTCAAAGGTGAGTGTGGCCGGGGCATTGCTCCTCGAGTCACACTCCTGGTACCTCACCCAGGTTTTATCTAGGTCCTCCATGAAGCCGTTCTCATGAGAACTGCAAAGGGTGGATGGGAGAGGTGACAAAGTTAAGAGACCAGGCAGAGAAATCGAACCACTCACGCCACTTCTACTCTCCCAAAGTGAATGAGACATAGATAGCTGATGGGTGACGGAGGACAGACAGACGGACAGACAGAGGCAGGAGAGCCACAAAAGATGCTGACATGAAGCGATGAATTGAGAGCAGAGGCAGGACTTTTCTACTCAGTCTCATGTCAGGCCTGGACAGTGTGTCAAGTCTGGTCAGATCAAAGAGGTTCATGTGCCAAGTCCTCACTTATATGTCTTTTACACTCAGCTGTCCGGTGTGGAGCTGGTGTCCATGTGACTGTGACTATGGTTCCTTCTCACAGTATTGGTCAAGATTTTTAGTCAGGGAAAATGTTAATCAAGTATAACTATTCAAAATAATAGTTTTGTTCCATTTCCAAGTATTACAAAGCAGTAGCTGCAGACTTATTAACAAAGTAGGAAGCTTCTTTTCATCTTTGTAGGTCACTTTGTATTTTGGATTTGTGGGTCATCTCACTTGAGTCCTTCCTTCAAAGTCTGTGGTGGCCACAATGGCCAAAGATAACATTCTTGAAAACACAAGAATATTTTACAAAAAGAAAAATGTATCTGTAAAATATAATTGTGTTTTGTGAACTGCCATTTTAGATGATTTTCATATGACATGGCATTCAAATGCTGTGTTTGACTCTCATGAACACCACAGCCATTCATAAGAGCTTTAGATATATATTTACTATATATTCTAAAGTCATGTCTGGTCCACACCTCTGGGTGTATGGATAGAACCATGAACTTAATATTAATAATTTAAATCATACGAGTAATGCAGCTTCGGCTGGGACAGACCTGAGAATAGCCAGGGACACATTCTGTTTCCAGGGGCTGTCCTTGCGCATGCCTATGCCAAAGCCCGAACGGAAAAACAGCTCTCCCGTGGTCACCAGGTCGCACTTCTGCGAGGCTTCAAACTCCAGCACCGCAGAGTCCCAGATGAAGGCATGCAGCTTGCTGTGGGGGGGCAGGGAGGGCGGGGGCAGAGGGGAGGGGCAGGAGGGGTTACGGTGCAACAGTACAATGATTTACAAACACATTCACGGCTCCAGCACGCTCTCTAGCACTCCACATGCTGTGTGTCGGTCAGTGTTACCAGCGTCTCTACCGATGCTATGTCCCAAAAGAAATCCCACCAGAGGCAGAGGAGCGAGGTCCCCATCGCACGTCTGGAGACAACCTGAAAAAGGGCGCTCCTGGACTCACAGTTAGCTCAGCCTCAGTCCACTCTAGAGCTGTCCCTGTGTGGGATGGACCAGGGGCACAGAGACACTGCAGTAAGGCCCCAGCTCCCAGTGCTCCAGGCCCATGCTCTGACCCTGTCTGAGGCTACAGGAGCAGCCGGCCCCTGGCTCGGCCCCGGGCCCCGCTCGCACTCACTTGTCTCGTACGGCCTGGATGGCCTCGGCAGCGCTCTCGTAGTTGTGCTTCTCCATGTGTCGGTACATGGTGCTCAGCTCCACCTGCCGCCGGAAGTATATGTCCACTGAGCTCTGCTTCACCGTGGCATAGATGAACTTGTCTGACGGGTTTCTCAGCTACAAAACAAAGACATGCTTTGATTCACGTCCAGACTATGAATTATGAGAGAATTATGATAACAGAAAACTGATACAAAGGATCAAATCTATAGGGTCTCTGTAAACTCATACCCACTGAAATGAGGTATAAGTCTGAGTTACTGTTGGCCTACACAGTATCATTTCTAAAATGGCTTCCCCCTCAGTGACTCACTCTGGGATCATTGATGCCAGTGATGCGCTCCTCAGGTCGGTCCAACACCAGGAAGGCAGCCAGGTTGGCAGTGTATGAGGCTACGATGATCATAGCAAAACCTGCCCACACCATACCCAGGATTCTCGCAGAGAAACTCCTCGGAGCACCTGGAAACAACTGCTGATTTAGGATCCAAAATATTGGTTCCAAGACCATCATCATCAATTCTGAGATGTACATGACCTCTTTTCAACACTGTACAAATAAGTTTTCTAAAGGTTTCAATGGCCTTGTTGGTAGAGTTAAATGAAGCCAAAATATTAAACTCTCTAAATGGAGTAATTATAATAAAACAACATTACAAACAGTGTCTCTGCAATGAACATACCTTCTCCAATACCGGAGTTCAGCAGCACTCCCCAGGAGAACCACATGGCTGATGACAGTGTGAGCGCATCCTCCTCTTCTTCTTCACTGTTTACTTTAAATCTTCCAAACGGGCTGCATTTGGGAGGATTGTAGAGAGACACTGAGTGAGACATAATGGCGAGGACACATGGACACGCCCAGGTGTGAGGTCAACTGAATATGAGCGAGCTAAGCCAGAAGAGACACACAACCATGTCCACAGTAAAGACTACTCTCTTTTTTACGCACGGACTGTAATGTGGAAATTCTATTTAAGATCACCTTTGTTCATATTGCTCATAGAAAGTAACACTTAGAAATGAATAAGACATGAAGTCTGTGTAGTGCTGCATGCTTCTTTTGCAGACAGTTGGAATTGAAATACAGATTAAAAACCATAGATATAGTTCTCATCATAATATAATGAGGGCTGAAAGCTGAATCAAAACATTAGAATAGTTTTGCAACACTATGATTTTGTTGCTGGTTTGGAGGAAGTGAATGGTTTACGGCTTTGTGTTGTATACCTTTTAACATACATACTGTCAAACTTCATCATAGGGCTGGGCGATATGGAGCAAAAAATACATCTTGATATATTTTGCTATATCTCAATATACGATATATATATATATATCTCGATATCTGTACAGGAAAAATAACCCCTCAAATCCACTGCAAAAACAAATTCCACAATGTTCATTTAGGAACAAAGTGCTTCTGTGACATTAATAAAAAATATCTCTGTATACAAAAATAATACATATTGCCTTCTTTTCATTCAAAATTACATTAAAATAACTCAACTCAAGCTCATCTTTGCATTAACTCTGTTACCCATATGATAACCAGAACTTTGAGCTCCTTCAGCAGAGGAAGTTTGGAAGGTTCCTTATTTTAATAGATCCATTATATCCATAATAGATCTGAGGTTTCCCACAATCCACTGCACAGATCAAACCTAACGTTGTACAAATTACACTTCAGCAGATTATTAATACAAATTTTCTGCATAAATAAACTTTACATTACTAAACTTTACAACATATAAAGCATAATGACTCTAGAGCCACATCAGCCCGTTTGAGATTATAATGTGTTTAACGCAGCTTTGACACATTTATTTATGTTTTACAGAAACGAAACATAAAACCGCATGGCTAATTTGCATAAACTGTAGCGCTGACGTGGTTCAGCTTCTGTCGGACTAAAGGACACAACTCAGTGGAATATAGGTGTTCTCTCCATGGATCTATGATTGTCTCTGTGACAGAGGACGTGCTGCTGTTGGCCTTGTCTGTAAACGGTGGAAAAGGTTTGTGGTGTTAGTAACTTTCGGCATTTGTGGCAGTAGACATGTGACGTGTTCTGTATCCTCTGGGCTGGTTTTGGGCACTGCTGTGTTAAATGAGACACAGGGCGAGGGGAGCGTGAGAGAGGAGGGGGAACAAAAGTGAGGAGGTAAAGGCACGTGGGGACGAACACAGAGAAGACAAACAAGCGAAGCGGCAAAATCAGAATACATAAGCATTATATCGATATATATGATATGTCAAAATCCATATTGAGTTTTAAAAATATCTCGATATATTTAAAATATCGAGTTATCGCCCACCCCTACTTCATCACTATATTTAAATATATGTACGTATCTAGAATTTTGAGCTACTCATGTGGTTCCCTTTTTCAAAAGAGACGCCTGGTGGTGTTACTAATATTTGTTATTGTTAGTCACAATAGCAGATAATTCTAAATGAACAGCCTGGACTAAATATAGACTCATTAGTGTGGACATGGGGCCAAAGACAGAAAGGAAAGCTGACGGACAAAAGGAGGTGCACTGCAGGGACAGAGCGGTGGGATGGTTTATACCAATCTTCCCCTGGCTGTCGTCTGGCTCCGCGCTGAGGGAAGATCTGACAGTGGCACACACAAACACAAACACTGAGCCCCTCTTGTACCTGAAGCGGTCTAGTAGGTAAAGCATCACCGCCACCACATGCACCGACAGCCCCACCAGCAGCCACAGTGTGCTCTGGAACGGCTGCATGAATGAGTCCAGCGTACTGCGGGGAATTTCCTGCAAACACAAACATAATCAGCACACTCATTTTACTGCATTGATGTTTGTGTCTGTATTGAAGTACTGTTGCTTTGTGAAATTAACGTTGTTTTTTTTTCCCTTATCCATGAAGGCCGTGCGGGAGGCTACCAAGGGAGCTCGCTATGGACATTTATGATGCTACAGGTTTTTCACACCATAAGTGACAGCAAATGTGACTGACGACCTTCCAGAGGAAATACTTGGAGGGAATGAATTAAGAATTAAACCTTTCCTGTTGTGTTCACTAGACCCCCACTGGATACTGCTCTGATGCTGTAGGACACAGGTGTCAAACATAAGGCCCGGGGGCCAGATCTGGCCCTCCAAGACCTATAATGTGGCCCTTGGGTGATTTTCTACTAAAATATTTTAAATGTTGAAATTGAATTTTTCTTAAAGTTTCAGGTTGTTCATAATATTATAATATTATAATAAGAAAGAGTTCATCAATTAAAAAATATTTCTGTAATAGATTTGTGTTTCTCTGCACAAATATTTGAACTTATTGTTATTTTTGGGGTTTATATGCCATGAGTTTCTGATCCGGCCCCTTTGGGATCAGAGTAGGTTGGATACGGCCCCCAGTCCAAAATGAGTTTGACACCCCTGCTGTAGGACATAGAGGCGGGACTTTTGTCCTGAGGGCTGTTCCTCCTCCTCAAACTGCCTTAACACAGATCTGCTGACCCGACCTGACCAGTCCTCCTGAGACACAAAGGCACCACAGAAGTGCAGTGTAAATGTTGCTGTAGCAAAACTTGAAGGAAGTGCTTAAACTCTTTACACCTTCATGGGAAACTGATTTGGCCTGGAATTTCCAATCACTGCTGAACTAAAGTAGTGATTGCTCCCTACCGTGTGAAGTCATGTAGTGGACTTCACAAGGTGGGGAGCATTTTGAGCTTGGGTGATGTAGACAGACTTATCATAAATGGTTTCTCAGAAATGTGTGAGTGAAACAAAATACAACTCCAGGTATGTTTTTGATGAGGTTACAACTTTATATATATGGCTCTAAGCTTCCAAGGGTGAATTTTGTGTAATATACACTGTTGGGCAAGTTACTTTAAAACTGTAATGTGTTATTTATGACTTATTACTGTCATTTCAAAGTAATTCATTACATTACAATATTACTGCATTTAAAATGTAAGGCATTACATTACTATTGTATTACTTTTAAGTTACTCTCGCCAAAATAAACTGCGAAGATGCTGAACTTTTGCGCCATATATGAACTGAACAAGAACTGAAACAGGACTAATCTTGGACTAGAACTTGGAATCTAGGACCGCCCCTGAGAGAACCCCGAGTCCGTGGAACAGGGTGTCTGCAAGGCACGATTGGGCATCAGCTGTGATCAGCCTCGTGGAGCGCGGAGTTCTGCGCTGGTCCTTCCTCTCACAGTTACCTGACGATCTACGCGGGAGCACCTCTGGTGTTTCACCGCTACTGATATTGCGGTGATTTTAGCAAATTTGAACGAAGAAAAATCCACCACTTCAGTCCAGGTTAAAAATGCATTGTAACGCACGTTACTGACATTTGTACTGAGTAAAATATTTTTTTAAAAATTCCCTGTAATGCCGTAACATTACTGCGTTACAGCAAAAGCAATGTGTTACAGTAATTTGTTACTTTTATAATGCATTACACCCAACACTATAAGACCTATAAAAATCCTGACTGTAACTACAAATGACGATCACAGACCATAACAATCAGATAATAAACAACTAAACAATGCATTAGTGCATTTTCAATTCCAAACCCCTCCCCCCAGTTTTTATTTAGTTCTACTTTTTGAAGCATAGATGCCACAAAAAACACTGTAAATGTAATGTTTTTTCATCAACTTAAAGGGAATATTTTATTTCAATGGGGTATTAACTGCTAACACAGAACAGATCATGTTACCGTATTGTTATGGAAATGTATATATTAGTTTCAGTTTATTTTTTGATGCTCAGAGTCCCCCCTCTCTTTGCTCCCAATGTCAAGTCACTCCCCCTTCAGAGCACTATCACAGCACAATCAGCGTGCATCCCGCTATACTCCAAAAAGCTGCACAAAACCCTCTTTAAGAACATTATTCATCACGTGTAACTTTTGTTCAAGTAAGTTGAATTAGATATTATTTGTCTGTCTTAATGAAGCTTCTTTTCTTGCTCAGGTTTTAGGTGGTTTCTTCTTTTAGCTTTACTCCATGTCCCAGTTTTATTCCTGATCTATTGTTGCGTGCTTCTCAAACTGTTTGCACTTTAGCTTCTACTTTTAGTCATCTTTGCAATCTTTTCTGAGGCTGTGGAATATGATATCAATATATTATCATTGAAGTAACACCTGCAGGTGGAGATAATGATTGTAAATGTGCTGATTACATAAATGTGTGTACGACCGGTTGAATCATAAACCATGCTGTTATGTGACTTCAATTTCACACCATGTTTGTTCCTCAAGGACTCGCATGCATTTAAATTCACCTCCCACTCAACCACTATTTTTATAGACTTAATTATGGACTAAATACACGGCTGTCAATTCTGTCGATTATACGTACTCCTACACCAGAGTACATGAGTGGGCTGACAGTAGAGAACACAGGATCACTATTACAGAACACTAATTAGACATTTCAAATCATACCTTTACATTTTAGATTAGGTCTGAACATACAGTTAGCATAGAATAGACCTGCTTCATTTATTAAACATGAGACTTGTGTGGAGTTCTACATCCTTCTTTATACATTTTAAATGACCATCTTTGTATGTATGTATTTAAATTATAGTGTGAAATACACATGATTTATTGCATAACTGATACATCCTGACATCCAGCGCTAGACTAGAATACACAACACAGTCCCAGTGTCTTGAGCAGAGTTCTCTAGGGTTGCCAACTCTCTGAAAAATAGATAAGGGAGAGTCATGCCAATTTGAGCTACCAATCGATTTAAGCTACCCCCAAGCGCTGTTACAGTTTTAATGCTGTCGATTTGAGCTCCAGAGGCAGAAATGGAGTAACAAGTCACATTTTAAAAGTGTTTCGGTTTTATTGTATGTTTTGACGTGTAAGCATGGACATGTGCGAGTTAGAATTGCGGCAGAATACCTACGTTAGGCTGCAGGTAGCTCGTTTTGATGGGGCAGCCCACTTTGACAGAACATCGTGAAGCACTGTACTTTGCTTTACGGTACTTTTGTTTCTGAATACAGGACGATTCCATTTCTCAAGGGATGGTTGGCAACCCTGTCTCTATGTCTGCCTGTTCCTACAACAGGAGTGTCAAACTGAAATTCACAGAGGCCAAAGTTAAAAACTGGGACTAAGTCGTGGGTCAAACTAAATATTTATAAAAAATTTCAACAACATCTGCATGTTTTCTCTTCTTTCAAGATATGCAATGTTAAACCTTTTCTTTTTAAAATAAATGTTTAATAATAGTTTTGAATCCAGAACAAGCATAATATAAAATAATAACTAAATTTTTAATTTTAAATAAATAATATCTCTATAATCTATCAGTAGCCGGCGGGCAGCTCTAATACATATCTGACATGATCTCTTGAGTCATATATCACAGGTCACATTTGGTTCCCAGGCCTGAGTCTGACATGTGTGTTCTACAACTTGATCAAACATAACACAGGTTGTTTAGTAACTAGAAGCTTTCTCGAACCACACAGGTTCAAACATCTTAAGTGAAAGTTGGTTAGCCGTTAGCTCAAACGCCACTCCACATGCTAATTATGATTATGATAAATTAAGACATCGAAAGGTTTACACACTGAAAACTGACTTTAAGGCTCTGGGCTAATGTTAATATTAAAGGAAAACATACAGGGGACTGGTTCTGGTGTTCCTAAATCTTCCTGGACTATCAAAGTTACTAAACAGACGATGATCACTGAACTCTGAGTCTACTAATTTTACATCTATGGTCTTGAAGGTTCATATTTCTGGGTGCTGCACTGATGGTAGCCAAAATAAACTTCTCCTTTGTTAGTTCTCCAGGCCTCTTCTGTTCAAATGTCACGCTACTGCAATGCACTTTACAACACACTGGTAACCTGGTGTCCTAGTTGGGCTAATTCTGAGTACATATTGTTTTCATTTTCATTTGTTTCCTTTTCGAGAAATATGCTTTTCTGTTGTTTACAATGTATATGTAATATACATGATTATTGTTTCTCTCTTGGCACAAACTCGAAATAAAAATGAATTAATCAATCAATCAATCAATTTTACGTTTACAATAAAATAAACCCTGCATCCACACTCAGTACTTCTCTCCATCATGGACACTCCAGCCCGCCTCCTGCACCAGACTATAGAGGAGCTCATTCTCCAACAGGCTCCTACAGCTCTACTCAAACAGTGAGAGATACAGGATTACATTCATACTATAATACTCCCTACAACTGTACAACAATTCACCCTTATGTAACATATAATACTCCCTACAACTGTGCAACAATTCACCCTTATGTAACTGATAATACTCCCTACAACTGTACAACAACTCACCCTTGTGTAACAGATAATACTCCCTACAACTGTACAACAACTCACCCTTAAGTAACAGATAATACTCCCTACAACTGTACAACAACTCACCCTTATGTAACAGATAATACTCCCTACAACTGTACAACTCACCCTTATGTAACAGATAATACTCCCTACAACTGTACAACTCACCCTTATGTAACAGATAATACTCCCTACAACTGTACAACTCACCCTTATGTAACAGATACGTCCTGTCAATCATCATATCATCTTTGTACCGTTTCTCCTTATGACTTCTTGTACATAGTTGAGATATATTTGTATTTTTAGTTTGACTTGTTTTATTTGACATGTGTCTCTTGGTATTTTTGCTACTTATTTAGAATTTATTATTGCCTTTATATTTTTCCTCTTTGTTATTATAATATATTGTAATGTGTGAGCAAAAGTAATTTCCCTTGTGGATCAATAAAGTTTGTCTAAGTCTAAGTTCTAATACATTTCACTTTTCTTTCTTTCTCCAAACTGTAGAAATGTAGCCTTTAAAAAAACAAAAAAAACAAACAAGTGTGAGTTTGAATCTGGCCTTGAGTCGTACCTTTTTCACCAGAATAGTGAGGCCCTGGTACTTGAAGGGTTTGGAGAACTCGATGTACTGGGCCCGCTCGTTGTTGATGGTCAGTGGGGCTACGATCATGTCCGCCAGGCCTCCCAGCAGCTCTCCCATCATCCCGTTCCATTCCTTCTTGTTACTGTTGTTCACCTGCATCCCGAGGAAAGAACAGAGACTGTCAAATGAAGGCAAGAGCATTTTTGGATCTATCAGAGACTCCAAGAGCTTATAGAAAATACAGCTTGGGCGCTTCTATTTGTCAAACTATTGTGTGTTCATCTTTTCAAATATACATGATAATATTAATAATAATATTTCAAAAACATTAAAAAAGAGCACTGAGTAAAATTTCTGATGAAGGACACACTGTCTGCTTGTCTCCATGGAGATGGTATTTCTTTGAATGAAATGTTGCACAGCATGGCATTAAATGTATCTATCAAGCATCTGTAATAATTTCTTTTCTTTTTTTTTTCATTGCTCAGAAATGCTGCATTATTACTATGAGCGGGGTCACCTCTCCACATATCTTTTTCAGTTCTGAAGAAGCAGGTTGGATGAGCTGCGGAACATATTCGACCAAATAAACTTTTGTCCAGTTGACAAATTGTATTTCTCCTTTACCATGGAAATAAATGGAAATATCATTTCAGGTGAAGCAGGAACATCTCTGTCAGTAGAAAAGTGTTGGACCCTCCACCAGAGTGTGGAGAGTGTTGTGACTGACACTGACTGTGGGAGCCAACTTTATCATGTGACAAATTAACAGTATTTCTTTCAATATACTTTGAGTAATAATGTGTTTAATGCAGCTTTGAGCATATTTGTTTACGTCTTACAGAACTGAAACTTAAGACCACATGGCTAATTTACATAAAGTAAGCACTCAAAAAACAGATCACTCCTTGCGGTTCTGTCAGACTTAAAGAGGAAACGACTCAGTGGAATATGAGTGTTCTTTCTGTGACAGAGGGGTGTTCTGCTGATGGTGAGTCTGTTCTCTGCTTTTATCACGTTGGAGATGGTTCATGTTAAACTTTTCAGAGATTATACATCTGCAGGTCGTACAAACACACCGTATATATGAATCTATCCTCGCCTCCTAGCGTTTTGGCAGTGAATTACTTCGCAGCGCATAGACCTCAACAGAGATCCATAAATCAAAAACAAAGGCGACAGGGTGATGGCGGCAGTGCGTGTTGAGTTGATGCAGAACTGTACTTTGCCCTTTACGCAGAAGTCAGCAAACTTGTTTCTTTTATGAAGTCATTTTAGATCAGTGGTGCCCAATACGTTGATCACGATCTACCAGTCGATCGCCAAGGTCGTGTGGGTAGATCGCCGTGTCTCGTCTCGGACTCGTGTTTGGACTCGGTCTTGTCTCTCACTCGAGGTCTGACACTCAACAAGTGTGATCATATTTCATTACAGCCGCTGCTGTTGACAATAAACTTGTAGCGGGGTGCAGGAGCGTGTGGGGCGTCTCAGTGCAGCCTGTGCGCTCATTTGAAACCCGCGGAGACTCTACGGCGCATCACAAACACACACGCTCCCTATGCACGGCTCGTCTGCAACAGCGTGTGCCCTCGTGTACCAGCGTGCATCACAGGGCAGGTTCAACTTCCTAAACATCCTACCTGTCCATCTGCCTCACCTCAGCACGCCGCCCCTCGCCTTTTCACGCTCTCGCTCCTTCCTGCGTACAGCGAACACAAGCCCCTCCCACAGTGCGGCTGATTAGAAGAGCAACACCAAACGTGAAGCAAAAACCAGTCTAAATTTGTGTTCCAGTGTTGGCACAAAGCAGGTCTACAGCATAGAGCAGATCTACAGAACAGACCTACTGCCACATTTGGCTGAAGTTTGTCTAACAAAAGTGCACAAGTGCATCTGTGTTTGTCACGTGCGTTTGGTTTGGTAAACGTGCAGAGGCTGGTAAATATCACTGCAAAACCAAAAAAGAATGTAACTCCAGTTTGGAACTTTAAAAAAATTCATTTCCTGGAACTTCTAAAAGGTTTAAAATTTTTTCACAGTTTGTAAGTGCTCACTTCAGTTTTTTCACAGTTTTGTAAACTCAAGGAAGTTCTCTTGTTGTGTGTTGTCAGTCAAAGCTCAAACTGTGGTGAGGGTCAAAAAAGGGGAGTGTTTTCAGTGCAGTTTGTTTGGCTTTGTATTAGGTAGATCATTTTGACTTGGTCATTTTGTAAGTAGCTCGCATGCTGAAAAAGTGTTAGCACCCCTGTTTTAGATGAATATTCTGATTTTAAAAGTCCCCATTATAACACCCTCAGACACAAGCACACTAGGTGTTCTTTAATACCACACTGTGGAATAAATCCAAGCAATGAAATAACATCTCTGTAGAGACAAGCTCGTGGCGCCACTGGAAAAGTTACATAGTGCATTTCACTATTCAACTCAGCTGTGTAGTTGGCTGTTTGTGAAAGTAAATTAGCATAATTGAATTTAGTGCGTTTTTTTCTCATAATACATTAAATCCATTGCACAGCCTCTCAAGAAGAAATCCCATTACATTTGGATAAAGTGATGAATGGCCTGCTCTCGTCTTACGTCACGTTGAGTTCTGTTAGGCTCACCCCAGATGCTCTCTCATCCTCAACACTTATATTTCACACAGACAAATGAACGGGACATGATGACGGCCGGCGGCGGGTGGAGGGCGGAGGGTGGAGGGCGGAGGCGTCGGTGATGATGGGATGAGGGGTCAGAACGGTGGATTTATCTCAACCAGAGCCTTGACTTTACAGGTGATGATGGAGTGAAGGAGATGGAGAGGCTGAGGAGGCTGGTGGTTCTGCTGATGCGGTGGATTGGGGGTGTGGAAAGGGCTGGAGGAAGGAAGGAAGAGAAAATGCATTATATGGACTGGTCGAGATATGATTGGTCAAGAGACAAACATAACAAGCTGTGATTGGCTGACAGCAACAGACAGGTGACATGGTAGGAAGAAGAAGTGTGCAAAAATATCCAAATATCGATATATCCTAATACTAAATTTGCTGATACAGTATCTGCTGTATCATCAAGAGTATTTTTGGTATCTCTTAGTTGTTTTTTGTGACCATACTACAATTTAGTTAGACAGAAACTTGTTTATGAATACAGTTGACATTTTTAGTTTTTCTGATGATTGAAAAAAATGTATTTCGTATTCACTTTGCACAAGTAGAGGTTTAACAAAAAATACTGTTACTAAAATTATGGGGGACGCTGTGATTCCCAGGCCTAGTAGGAACATGACAGGAAATACATTATTGGGCATATATTTGTGAGCTACATTATGAAGTACTGCACTGCTTTGTGGAATTTCACCAAACTTCAAGAGCGTAGGACAGGTTAGATTACACAGTTACATAACAAATTTACTTCACAGATTTTATACAGAATCTTGCCTAGGGCTTTTATAATTAAAATGTCAGGTCGGGAAGGACAACTGCTGCATTTAAATTTAGTAATTTAGCTCTGCTTTAGCTCTACTTTTTACCTTTTGTTCAGTAGAGATTGGCAATTCTAGGGCTGAATCATCCAAATTATTCTAGTGAAGGTGTCTGGAGTTTAAAAACACAATGGAGCACATCACAGTCACGTCACATATTAGAACTGAGTGTTTTCTGTTTGCAGGGTTCGTACGTTAAAAAAGTGTGAATGAAACAAAACACAACACAGAACGTCAAACCGTGCAGTTTCTATGTAAAGTCTATGTGGACGCGCGTCTTGGGCGTCACCGTGGCACGAATCTGGCATTTTTGCATCAGCGTCAGAAGTTGAAAATGCTGAGGTTTTCACGTCAGACGTGCCACATCAACCAATCAGGGACGAGTATCCAGAAACGTAGCAACGTTGTTATCAGGAAGAGAAAGACCCGACAACTGGAGCGAGAGCCACAAACATTAGTGGAGCATACACCACAATCACCGAGCCGATTGTGAGGACTACACCAGAACCAGCCCAGGACTAAACCAGGACTAGACCAGGACTAAACCGAGACTAGACCGAGACTAAACAGGGACTATACCGGGACTAGACCGGGACTAGACAGGAACAGGGACTATACCGGGACTAGACCGGGACTAGACCGGGACTAAACAGGGACTATACCGGGACTAGACAGGAACAGGGACTATACCGGGACTAGACCGGGACTATACCGGGACTAGACCGGGACTATATACCGGGACTAGACCGGGACTAGACAGGGACTATACCGGGACTAGACAGGACTAGACAGGGACTAGACCGGGACTAGACAGGGACTATACCGGACTAGACCAGGACTAGACAGGGACTAGACAGGGACTATACCGGGACTAGACCGGGACTAGACCGGGACTATACCGGGACTAGACCGGGACTAGACTAGACAGGGACTAGACCGGGACTAGATCGGGACTAGACACTAGACCGGGACTAAACAGGGACTAGTCCGGGACTAGACCGGGACTGAACCAGTGTCATTAGTGGAGTATACATATATATTCACCGTAGTCGTTGAGTCGATCTCCTCCACTGTTTTATGTAATAAAAACACTAAAGTCTCTCTCAGTTTGGTCTGACATCGTTTCGGGAAAAGAGCGGGACCGGGCTCTTGTTTCCAGGGCAACGGGCGTGCTTCAAGTATTTTTCTCCCTTTTGTCCACGGTGTCAAAGATGCGCGTCGGGGGCGTCTAAACTCAAATGCAAAGGTGTCCCAATAGAGGCATCAAGGCGTTTTTTGACGCTTTGGTGTTAAGTCTAGTGCTTAGAAAATGTTTTGCAGCTGTTAAAATGTTAGTAAAAGTAAAGGGGCTGTCACACCTTGATGACTTAGCCAGATTATGCCAGTTTATGAAAAATTGGGCAAATGCACATCAGGTACATCAGATAAGTCATAGGTACATTTTGTTTAAGTTTCGAGCACGTTGAAGCACGCTGGCATACGTCGACTATGGCAAGGTCGTAGAAAAATTTTGAGCATGCTGAAAATGTCTCAACGTATTTCAGCTCGTGTTTATACGTCCTGCATACGGGGGTCATAAGCTGCAGGCGAGATTTATGTGATCGTTGACACACATTCACGCATGTTAATTGTAAGTTGCTCATAAGTCCAAATACGTTGATAATGTCTAGTGTACTCATAACTTATGAGTAACAGAAAGAACAAAAATGTGGCTGTTTGCTGCAGGTGTTCCAATGAGTGGGAGCAGGTAGAGGGTGCTCTTGGAAAAAAAAAGGATCAAAACTAAAACACAATGGACTCCAGGCACTCCAAACAAGTAAAAAAAAAGTTTTTAAAAAATCGCATGAGGAAAAACTATAGTTAAAAGGCCTTTATTTAAATGGCCAAAGGCAACATGTTTTGACCTTAATTGGTCTTCATCAGGGCTTTTCCTTGTATGATTTAAATTATTATTTTTTTTTTTTACTTCTTTGGAGTGCCTGGAGTCCATTGCGTTTTAACTTATGAGTAACTTTGAACCTATGTGTAATTTACACTGAACTTACTTCCAACGCATATTGATGTATGCAGATGTATTTGACATGTTCAGACGACCACAGAACTTACTGAACATGTTTCTAACTTATAGCTACTGTATAATGGTGTATTGGCAGCGTGTAGGGAAATTGGTACATTGAAAATGGGGAAACCGTCAGTACTTCTCCAGACATCATGGTGAGCAGACCCCGTGGTGCCACCCGCTACACAGATCAACCGAGAGATGGAGGATCTGGTGAGGCTGAGACGAGAATAAAATACTAGCTGTCCTCCAACACCAGCGTGATCTCATCCATTTGTCTCTGTACCAGTTGCGTGCCAATAAAGCCAGGAGAAGAAGAGATTAACAACGGAGAAGGAACTGGGTGAGACCGTGGATCGGGAGGTGACGGCAATTTGACATGTATGATCAGCTGATGGTGGATATGCTGCCGTGCACTATGCATACGTTAGACTGTGGTTGGGCATAAGTTGTGGATGGTGGCAACACGCTACGCATTAGTTGGTATAGTATAGTTATCAAAACGTTCTATATAAGTTACTAATACGTTGTGTATACGTCCGACTCGTTATGAATACACTATGTACACATCCAAAATTGACAAATCATCAATAGTCAATATTTCAGCCTACGCCAGTGTTTTAAAGGGATAGTTTGGGTTTTTTGACATGAATCTGTGTGTCGTCCCCGTGAGCAGTGTCGTGCATCCACACTGACTTACCCCCGAAAGCGTCCGGTGAGCCGAGATACTGGCCATTTTTGGGGCTGACAAAAATAGTCCGGCAAAGTTGGCTGGGGACAGTATAATAAAGCGTTTTTCTTCTCAAAACAATATGTGTTCAAAAGAGTGATACATTTACATCACAAAACCATCGTCCTCCAAAAAGTAAGACCTCATAATCACTTGGCACTATTTTCTCTCCGTTCGTATCACTGCGTGCTGCCGCCAGGTGACAGCCGCGCCTGGTTCACAGCCTGGATAATCAAGAGTCTGCACCATTTTTTAGATATATTCTTATTCTTATGTATCTTATACAAACTTATATACTTATGACTCTAGCTCTCACGTTAGCTCTCTCGTGTCGTGGCAGTCTGCGCATGTAAACACTGCAGAACAACTGAAGAAAGTGATGGATTCGTGCGCGGCTGTCACCTGGTGGCAGCACGCAGTGATACGAATGGAGAGAAAATAGTGCCAAGCGATTATGAGGTCTGACTTTTTGGAGGACGATGGTTTTGTGATGCAAACAAATCACTCTTTTGAACACAGATTGTTTTGAGAAGAAAAACACTTTATTTTACTGTCCCCAGCCAACTTGCCGGACTACTTTTGTCAGCACCAAAAACGGCCAGTATCTGGGCTCACCGGACGCTGTCGGGGGTAAGTCAGTGTGGATGCACGACACTGTTCATTGGGATGCCATACAGATTATGTCAAAAAACCCAAACTATCCCTTTAAGGAAATTCTGGTATGTCAGCATATGCTGGCTAAATCATCAAGGTGTGACAGGGCCATTACTTAAAAAAAAATCATTTGTCAACCACTAGCCTTATCTCAACTTAAGGTAACATAAAGTAAAAGGCCTGTTCATGGCTACAAAAACATATTACAGTAGCAAGCACAGCTACATAATAACTTGGTCCCTCACCTTTCAGGTTTTATAATTTTGGTTTCTGATAGGTAGAGGTATTCTGTTTTATTACTCATCTCTACTTCCTTCCAACTTTTTTCCACTTTTTTCTACTTTTATTCACAGACTGCCACTTAACTGATATAAAACTATGATAAATACTGACCACAGGTACTATCCCATCAAACAGGACAAAATTAGAAAAACATGAACCAAAACAAAACATTCTAAATTCACCCACACATTCTTTGATAAAATGTAGGTCTATCACTAACCCTCTCCTGTGTTCCAAACTTCCCATCAGCCACCAGGTGAACCTCGTAGGTGAAGTTCATGGTCATAGCCAGTTTAATGAGGAGGTCGATGCAGAAGCCGTAGCAGCACTGAGGGACCGTTGGACGACCTGAACATAAAGCGGGGGTTAGCGTGTGCAGGCGTGTGACCCAGACTCAACCCTGTCTCGTGATGACCCGTACCTGGGATGGTCTCATTGGGCCCGGTGCAGATGACCTTCTTGATGAGCACTCCGTTGGGGGTCATCTCCTCTTTGCACGTGCCGTCCAGCTGTGTGGGCTTCACATAAACGAACGGCTCCTGGTGAATGGTCACGATCTGAAATACACACGGGGGTCATATAACTCATGTTCTTCTTCATTTCTAGACTCGTAAATGGGATTCAAATGTTACTTCCTCTTGTAAGATTCTTGTACTGTCTACTGTACAGAGCCTGCACTACACCCAGTGTTGGGAAGGTGACTTTTAAAATGTATTCCCCTACAGATTACAGATTACATACACCAAAATGTAGTTTGTAAAGTAATCCATTAAATTACTTAAAGTGAGTAACATAATCTGAATACTTTAGATGACTTGATTTGCTGTAAAGGAGCAAAGACGAGGAAATCTTCACATAAGAAGTTTTGTCTGCTAAAAGACAATGAAAAGCCCAGACTTTACTTAACCGAATTAAAAATATTATTGATAGAAGAGGAGGAGATACGTCCACACAGCATGATTTAGTCCTGGTTTAGTCCTGGTTTAGACCTGTTTTTTTGTCCTGGTTTTAGTCCTGGTTTAGACATGATTTAGACATGGTTTAGACCTGGTTTAGACCTGGTTTAGTCCTGGTTTAGTCCTGGTTTAGACCTGGTTTAGATCTAGTTTAGACCTAGTTTAGACCTGGTTTTAGTCCTGGTTTAGACATGGTTTAGACCTGGTTTAGACCTGGTTTAGACCTGGTTTAGATCTAGTTTAGACCTGGTTTAGACCTGGTTTTAGTCCTGGTTTTAGTCCTGGTTTAGTCCTGGTTTAGATCTAGTTTAGACCTGGTTTTAGATCTGGGGATACAGCCCGAAATGTGAAAACAGGAAAATACCGCCATGTAATCCATTTATTTCAACAAAGTAACTGTAATCTAATTACCCCTCACTGAAACAGTAACTGTAACTGAATACAGTTACTCATAATTTGTACTCTGATTATGTAACTCCTGTTACTCCCCAACACTGACTACACCATCATGTGATCAGACTGCAGACTGAAGTGGACTAAGGGAATGTAACATCACCCACAATGTTCAGCTCCAGTCAAATGAAGCTCACAAGACTAGGAGTTAGAGGAGCAAATTTGGAGCCATTTTCATATTATGAATTGATTTATGAACAAAACCGCGATCTCTAAACACCAGGATCATGTAGAGCGGGTTAATACAAACATTCTACCGTATTTCCGCACTATAGAGCGCACTGAAAAGCCTTTAATTTCATCAAAAAACTACTGCACGCTTTATAATCCAGAGCACCTTATATATGAATTTATTGGGGTGTCTTAGTACGACTTTAGTAAACTACAAAGCCGCTCCACTTGCAGCATTATGGCTCCTGTAGTCAGGAGCATCAGGAGTAATACAGACTGTGATTCCTTTTAATATCAAAATGCACCTGTCAAGAGACACGCTCACAACGCCCACTTTAAACTCAAACCTGTTCTAAAGTGAAAGTGTGAGCTGCGTGGGAGCAGTGGGTGAGAGAAGGAGAACACACATTCACCAAGACAGAGAGACAGCGCCGAGCCACTTACGCCACGATCTGCCAATGGATCATGGACGCTTGGGCTAAAGATCAGTATCAACTGTGGTCCGAGCTTTCACCAAGACCAGAATCATCACTGAACTGAACTCCAGGGAACAGTAACCACACTGACTCAGATAATGACAGAGGGATGTGGGCGTGTGGACGCTGGAATCACCCAACTGTTTGAACAGTTATGAGTTAATTGTGAACACACTAACAATTTAGCGTCTCAGACAGTATTTTTTTATGTGTTACAATAAAACAAAGTTGAGAGTTATTGTGAACGTGTTAAATAAAGTTTGACGGACTTATCTAACTGTTGTGTTTCGTTTAATGTGCCTTATAGTCCAGTGTGGTTTTTATGTGAAAAAAGTTCAAAAATAGACCATTCAATGACAGTGCACCTTATAATCCAGAGCCCCTATAGTGCGCAAAATATGGTAATACCGAAAGGAGGAGTCTGACAGCAGCAGTTACAGAGAGAGGGGCAACGTTTTCTCAATACAAAGTCAACTGAAAACAAAGTCGATGAAGCTGGACGCGCGCCCATGCTCACTTTCTATTTGGCACGCGGCAGTTCACGGGTTAGCTATGTTTGTAGATACAGTGTAGGCATGTGGCACATCTGAGGAAGACTACAGGGGGCAGTAAACAGAAGCTCCTGTCTGACAAAAACAAATGTTATTTCTAAGTTTAAAATTGAAGACAGAATGAAACTTTAGCAAAGGTTACTGTGTGTTTGTGTTGTTTGTCGACTAAACTGTTCCTGCAGGGATCTTTCAACTAGAGCCGTTCTGTAACCGTAAATTTATATGTAAACATAAATAACGTTTTTTGTTTTTGTTTTTTTCCTGTGTGATAAGGCTTGCTATGTAATTCAGCCTAGTGCTTTGGTGTTATGGGAATTCAGTTATACGTCTCTTCCAAATACTTTTTATTTTTAAGTGATTTATATGTATAGACTGATGTTATTTAAAGGTATATTGTGTCACTTTTGGTGTTTCAGATGTTTCAGATGTCATTGCTCTGCCTGGAATGTTCCACAGTGTGACATTAAACAGCTCTACCTTACATTTCTTCAATTACAGGTGGATTTATAGATGGAAAGCACCTAAAACAGGCCCTGTGACTGTGAGCGGGGGTCGCCTTTCCGGCAGATCTGACCTGTACCTTGGTCTGGTTTGGTCTTCATGAAGAGAGAAACATTAAACATTCCAGACAAAACAATAACGTCTCCATGGAGAAAAGCATTTGATGGATCCTCCACTGGAAAAGTTACACAATGCACCTTTAAAGCTCCCTTCCACATCACACTAGACACACACATTTTGAAGTACGATATATTGCTGCAGAGAAATATCATGACACACGATAATATTTAAACTACTTAATACCTCTGATACAATAACAATAAAGTGTGATAATGTTACGGATGGTAGCTTTAAATCTTTTATTATGATATTTTTGTCACTATTAAAATCACAGTTCTCTAGTCTTTTAATGATGCATTGCTCATAAGAAAATGTTAATTTAGTCCAGTTCTGGAAGTGTTCACAGCGTGTAAAAGAGCACTGAGCTGTGCCGAGCCGCTGCCTGGAGCTGTTTGGACTCACTTACCTTGAGTCGAGTGGACATCTGGAAGCCCTGTGGTTTCTCCGTCTCTCCTCCAGGCCAGATGATCTTCCTCTGGTTGTTCATCACCACCTGCACACACACACACACATAACACACACATTTTTAAATCCATGTGAGTGCTCCAAATACGAAGCCGTGAATATTCACTTCTAAAATTTCCACACACTAACAAACTAGAAGGAAAGCTTAAAGGGACAGTCCAGAATTTATTGACAAAGGACCTTATTTCCTAGTGAGCCAGAGTGTTGGAGACGTGTGGAGACACTTTTTGAAATATTCATTCCAGTCCTTGTATTTGCAGAGGTCACTGGTGCTAGACTAGTGCATGTCAATGGTCATAGTTCTCCTGCCACTAAAAACACTTACCCACTCCACAAAACACCTGAAACAAATCTATTATTACACCAGACTGTCCATGTGAATATCTGTGTTACTTGTTAAACTAACTTGTTAAATCACCTTTATTTAATTCTGTTCAACGTCTGGGAGTCTAGAAGGATTCTGATTGGACAGAGACATGAATGTATTTACGTCAACCGGAAGAAAACACACAGCTGCTACCGGCTCTTTTGTCATCTCGGTTTGTTGTTACGCCACGGACACAAACTTTTTTCCGCAGTGGTTCTGATGATAATTGCGCAGCAGCTGGAGAATTCTCTCATCATGCTTTAGGTCAGTTGAGGAGGAGAAGGGAGGAAGAAGACAAAGTGAGTGTGAGGCTGCTCTACCTTAGCCCACTCTCACAATTCCAAAGAGACATGGATGAAAGTCCAAAGACAGGACTGGTGGAGCCGGATCACGTCAAAAGGGAGACCCAAAGAGCATGTGCTGAACGACCAGAATTGTTTTAAGAAGAATAAACATTTACATGATCAAAGAATAAATGAATTTGGCTTTAAAATCTGAATAAACCAACCACTTACTTCACCTAGGTTTAATTCCAAATAATCATTTTCATTAGGAATTAACTGTTTACATGGTCTTTTTTAAAGCAGAATTAATTTAAATTATTTTTATTTGGAATTAAAGTTTTCATGTAAACGTGACAACTGATGACTCAAACAGGGATGAATCACTCTGACTTTGTGTGGGTAAATGAGAAGAGGAAACAATTATCACATGAAAAGCTCTAAAGCAGTGGTGTCAAACATACGGCACTGGGGCCAGATCCGGCCCTCCAAGACCTTTAATCTGGCCCTTGGCTGATTTTCTACTAAAATATTTAAATTTTATTTTCTATTAAAATATTGGTAATTTTCTGTGGTGTTTATCACAGCAGCGTCTCCAGCGTCTCTGTACGTGGCCCCTCCCACCAGAGCAGCACAAATGAAGACTTGTCTCTTTCCAAACGCTCTTAAAGGACGATCGTTTTGACTGTTGACCGTGACACCCTCATCAGAAAAATGTCCAACATGAGAAAAAGTGGAGCCGAGTGCAGGATTTTCCAAGATAAATGAACTTATTCCTATTTACATACAAGTTCATGTTAAAACATTGTGTTGAAATTGCATTTTTCTTAAAGTTTCAGGTTGTTCATAATATTATAATATTTTGTAAAAGAAAGAGTTCATCATTTAAAAAAAAGATTTCTGTAATAGATTTGTGTTTCTCTGCACAAATATTTGAACTTATTTTAATTTTTGGGGTTTATATGACATGAGTTTTCTGATCCGGACCCTTTGGGATCAAAGTACGTTGGATACGGCCCCTGGACCAAAATGAGATTGACACCCCTGGGCTAAAGGCTCAGCCAGGAACACCTACTGTCCCCTGTCAGCCAATCACAGCTTCCTAATGTAAGTTTTCAACCAATCACCTTTTCAAATCATTCATATAAATATTATCTTTCCTTCATTAAAAATGCCTCACACCTGCCTAATCTCCACCGCAGCAGGAGAACTCACCGCCTCTTCAGCCTCTCCATCTCCTTTTCACCACCAAATAGTACATATTTTACAGACTAACTCAGCGTCTAAGTACCTACGTGCAGCTTCTTTATAAACTATTCAGGGCGCCTCCGTCATGTGTCAGTGTCTGTTCTGCGGCGGTGCACATAATGTATGATGTTCTGTATGAAGTGTGGTGGTGAGGGAGCTCTCGGCAGACAGGTGCGCTGAGAGGAGGCGCTGACAGGAGGCGCTGACGAGGCAGGGGGAGGCTTCTGTAATGAGCCAGCTCCACAGCACCGGCTCCAGCTTTATTAATACTCATGACCCCTGACCCTCACAGCCGGGGCCTTCATTACTGCCTCCCTGAAAGCTGCTGAGGTTGGACTTTTTCATAATCTGCTGATGGGAAGATCTGCTGTGCAATGATGAGACACAATATTTCTACTTCTCTTTTTTTCTTTTTATTCTTAAAGAGACATGTTGTGCTAAAGAGATAATTTGGAAATCCTGCTTTTTATGAAATGATCTCCTTCTGAAAAGAAATAAATGCATGTTTCCACTCTCAAAAGTCAGAAAGTGTTCCTGTGTGTTTTTAAAGTCAATGTTCACTCATGTTTAGAGTGGGACTGACGCTGCATTCAATTATCTTCCGAGTCCCACTTGACCCTCGGATTTGACGTCACATCCGAGTTTGAAGTGTATTATTATGTTTTGTGTGTTGGACTATGTGGAGTATGATTATGACTATTCCCTCATCTTATGAAAATGCTACCACTGGCGGCACGGTGGCTGAGTGGCTAGCACTCATGCCTCACAGCTAGAAGGTTCTGGGTTTGATCTTTCTGTGTGGAGTTTGCATGTTTCTCCCTGTGTCTGGATGGGTTTCCTCCGGGTGCTCCGGTTTCCCCCATCAACCCAAAACATGCTCCAGGTCCATGAACAGTTGATAGTCAAGGTCAATTAAAAACAATCAATTCAACCATTGTGTGTCCTTAGGCAAGACACTTCACCCACATTGCCTAGTATGAAAGTGGTGTGTGTGTGAGTGATGGTGGTGGTCGGAGGGACCGATGGCGCAGATTGGCATGGCAGCTGCGCTTCTGTCAGTGTGCCCCAGGGCAGCTGTGACTACAATAGTAGTTTACCATCACCAGGTATAGAGTGAATGAATAATGCTGAATAATGCTCTGTAAAGCGTCTTTGGGGACAGAAAATGTCTGTGAAAAGCGCTATATAAATGAAGACTTACTTTAATTCATTTAATTTTAGAAATTTGCACTTCATTTTATGTTATTTCTCTTCTGTTACAACCTACCAAACCCACAGGCAGAGATTACAGATGCAGTAAAGTCCTGCAGTGATACAAGTGACTGAAACTGTCATTTAAACCACCAAAGTGTCCAAACACAATGAAAACACTTCATATTTACACATCACAGTGGGCACAGCCATCTTGGATTCTGACTCGGAATCCTTGCTCAGTCGACTTTTTCCACCACTGAGGTCCGAGTCACGCTGTCCCAGGAAAAGGGGCGTGTCCCTAGGCAACTTCCTCAGAAAACCCATTCGGAAGGATAATCGAACAAAAAGAGCGGATAAACTGAGCAGCACCTGGAGGACTAAAGGGCAGAGTGAGGGGAGAGGAGCATGGATCTTTTAAAATAACTGTATAGGGTGTTGCTGTTTGTAGCTGTCTTGAGTTGGTGTAGCAGCCACTCAATACATTCATTCAGCGAAAAAATCCCTCCTGTCCAGAAAGGATTTTTCCCATAGAGCACAGTGTAATCACAAACTGCTCGTGTTTGGCTGACAGGGACCTACAGTTTGGAAAAAGGTCAGGTTTTGTGTCAAGTTTGACCTATTTTTAGAACATAAACTTTTTCTCAACTCCAGGTCTTTCAGTTGTCTTAAAAACTGTTTTTTAATCGTTAACTCCAGCTCTGCTCTGCTTCGTTGTAGCTCCTCTCGCTCTAATTGGTCAAAGTGATCAGGTGATACATGAGACCGCGCTCCTTGGTGTGCGCCCGCGGGAGAAAAGAGCACTACTGCAGATGTTCAATGGGCAGGGAGTCATGGGAAGTACCTAGCCGGGCAAAGGCTACGTTTATATGACGATGGTCTGAACAGAAGATGCAAAAGTGGCATCATGTCTTCACTTTTTATTCCACGTTTAGATGGGCATTTTCGAGAGGAAATCTGCGTGCATACAGTGACGCAAAAGTGTGTTGAATTCGATTGGGGATGCATGCCAGGTGGCTTGGTGGTGATGTATGTGATGTAAACGTGTACGCGAATTGAGCAGATCTGACCAGAGTTTTGCGTCTTGGGTAGTGTAGACAGAAACACTATGGTGGAGCCTATTCAACTTTTCCACTCTGGAGGGTGGTTTCACATTTTTTGGTTTTTAAGCCCCAAATCACCGTCACCGTCTAAACGAAAGGCACTTCCAATAAAACATTTTTTTGTTTTTACCCACAAACGTTCTCATGTAAACAGGTCCTAGGATAATCTGGAGACATGCGACATTGAGTTCAGTCCGCTGACTTAAATGAGTGGCCATTTTTAGACCCCAGGGCTTGGGGCGGAGGGGCGAGGTCTGAAGGATTAAAGGGGAGACGGAAGTCGGAGGAGGGTGCGGGATTAAGGAACATGCGTGATTTGTCTAAAACAGGGGTGGGCAAACTACAAACTACTATTATGCGTCCCTTTAAACCTTTTAATCCGGTCTGCCAAATTTAAATAAATTACAATAATATACCTTGTTGATGTTTTATTTTTCCTGCATTTCCGGTGTTTCCCAGTAGATGGCGCACTATATATACATTGAGGTGTGGCGTATTATGTTGGCCACAATGCTTTATGGGAAAGTATTCTTTTGGACTAGCTAATGACAGGAGTCATTGTATTCGGACCATGAGTGAGGTAGAAGTGTTGAAGACATAAGGCTGCACTGTTTCCAATTTGAGTGGGTTTGAAGGAAAGTGATAAGACTTACAGATGTTGTGCTACAAATCTTAACACATGGAATGTCTTAAAGGTCTGGGTTTACTGCGTGTGGAGGTGTTTTCGTGTGTAACTTTGTCATGGGCTCTGTTTCTCAATGAGATTTAAGCGCTCAGGACTCACACTCAACTGTGGTCTGCGGTGGAGCAGATCTATTCACTTTTCATGAATTCTGAAACTTATGCGTTCAAAAGTTGCAGCACGTAGTTCAGAATATTTCCTGCTTGAGCGTAAACACGAGTGCATTGGAGCCGGGCTATTAATACGTCATGTCCTGTCTGACCCTTCAGTCAAATTTTAGAACCCAATGTGGCCCGCGAGCCAAAAAGTTTGCCCACCCCTGGTCTAACATATATCCACACCTCAACCTCCACCCCTGCAGACAGGTGTTTCTGATACAATCACCTGGATGAAGCACAGTCATGTGTGATGTCACTTCGTACTTGAAATTGCAGAGGCCAGTAGAGGCAGCACACACACTTTTTGACTGCTTTTGAAGCTGTAAATTTACCTCGTTTGTACTAAAGTTGCCAAAAAAAAACCCCCCAAAATTGAACAGTTGATTTAGTGTTTTGTTCTACTTTAATTTACTTTTATTATTATATCTTTTAACAACTCAATTCATTAGGCTGCTAACCTGATGTTTCACAAAGCTCCACTCCAAAATGTGAGCAGCAGATGTAGTTACACTCTTGATCTGATTTCACTTCACCAGAGAATGCTTGGATTACTTGTCGTTTGCTTTCAAGACCACAAGTGTAAGTGAGCGGGGCATCCAAAATTGGCCAATTGGCAGTACAGCGAACAGATAGATGCTTTTAGAACAGGTCCAGTGGGATTGCATTGGCCTTTTGCTGACCTCAGACGAACAAACTGTGTGTCTGGTTTGGTCAGCTGCTTCCTCTGAGCACAGACACGGGGCCAGCTGTATTTATCGCTCCACACTCCACACACCTCCCTGTCTGAGCCCAGTGATGTAACGCTCGCCGCTCACTGCGACGACATCATACTGTACCGCACGTCTGTTTGTGTAGTCTCATTATTATCTGCTGTAAATAATCATTATCTATGCCTCGAACAGGGAGCCAGTCAGAGTGTGTTTGGAGGGTCACGTGACTGGCAGCACTGTACTGGATTACTCTGTTGTAGGCGTTTTAACCATTACAGATCTGTGTGCGCTCATAGACCTTCTGTTCACCCCATCACTGTGCTGGACCAAACTAAAAATGATCATATTCACAAAGTCGTCTTTTCTATCAAACCTAAAACTTAGACAATGATGGCAGACCAACAGGGAGACATCTCAAACTGGGCAAAACATTATAGAAAGAGTGCCAATAGACCCGGACCAGATAGGAAGGGACCAAAACTCAACAAAGCACAGACTGAAGAAACACAAGTCTCACAGGAGAAAGAAAAGCCAAAGTTTATGCTGCTCCTATACCCACAGAAATGAGAACTGAAAATAATAATAATAATAATATTCCACCCAGACATGCTGCTGAAGTTCTTAATGTTGGACAAAATTGGTGTAAACCCCATCAGCCATTTGAAGCGTATCCTCAGAGCCCACCGAAAGAACAAAGACCATCAAGATGTGTTCCAAGAAAGGCAGGTGACCGCAAGACAATTGAAAACAGCGAAGAGAAACCAGCTTCTGAAAGTAAACAAACTTGTCAGTCACTGAAAGTTCAGGCCCCCACACAAAAGCCTGACATGATGAGGTGTTTCCTTCAAAACCATCTAAAATACTGTACATCTTTCCAAGAATGGCAGGTGACAGGCAGAAGGTAGTGAAGAAAAAAACAGCTCCAAAGTCTGAGAGACCTTCAGGAGCCCAGCAAAAAGAACAGAAGAAAACATGTGCCAAGGCCAGATTATATATTTTTACTGTATATATATCAAAACCATTAATAATAATTAGGCAGATGCTATTTGCACCCTGGGTGTAAAAAACTAACATTGTTATTCACACACAGGGCAAATAGCCATTGTTGCTATTTACACCCAGGTGTATTTAGCGTGGCACACAGAAGGGCACCCGGGTGTTCCTAGACAAAAATGCTATTTACACCCAGCTTATTTATTAAAACGAAACTCACTGTCACTACAAACATACAGGCACCAGCCCAGTGAAAATCAGTAATATTTGATGGTTTGGGTTTTTTTTACTCAAAATGATGCGGACTCATCGATCAATTATTTGCAGTCTGCACCTAATGATTTAGTCCCAAATAAATCCTGTTTTAGTCCTGGTTTGACTTGGTTTTAGTCCTGTTTTAAAACTGGTTTTAGTTCTAGTTTAGTTCTGATTTAGTCTTGGTTTTAGTCCTGGTTTTAGTTCTGGTTGAGTCCTGCTTTTAGTTCTGGTTTAGAGGTGCATGGGAAGAGGCATGGTCCACGCGCTGTACGGGGGAACACGCGGTTTACGGGAGGAAACACGGCTTACGGGAGCAGCAGGAGACGCATATGGTCTATGGGTCCATGCAGCGTATGTGAGAAGGGGTAACGCCAAGGTAAGGGGCCTCTATTGGTTTACGGGGCCCTATTCAATGTGCGTACTGTGCGTATTGGGTGAACTGGTACTGACATTGTATCATGCACTGTGACAGCATGGGGCCATGTGAAAAAATCCACGATAACCAACAGGTTTGGAAAGGCTGGACTGCTGCATGATGAAGAGGACAGCACACGAATTTGCCTGGAGACGAAAGTGACATGGGAGCCGACGTAAATAAAGTGACTGTACATGAGTGAAATGACTGTTGAAAAAAGAGACACACTGAACCTGCACACGTACGACATGCACATGTACGATCTGCACATGTATGATCTCTGTAAAGTTTAACATGAACCATCTCCAGAACAGACTCACCACTGTCCGACAGAAGCTCCGCATCAGGCACAGAGCAAACTGTTTTTTTTTTGGGGGGGGTATTTTATGCAAAAATGTAGCATTATAATCTCAAACGGGCTGATGTCGCTCTATAGTAGTTCTGGTGCTTACGAGGGCCAAATGCTTACATTTGAACCACTTTTAATGTTTCCATTCTCTTACTCGAGGCTGCACTTGAACTGCTGAATAGACAGATCAACTAACATAACCGCTAACTATATATCGCACAAGCTAAATAAACTGCCCATGATGCTGTGATGTCTTCAACTTAATTACCCAAATATTAATGGTCGGACAGGCATTGCAAATATATTTTGTAGCAACATTGATTTACCTTTACCTTGCTTTACCCTACCTTCATTTTGAATTTTATTTCTTTGGATTCTCAAATCCAGCTTCCCGCACTTTTCACAGGAAATGACGTAAGCAGACGTGTCACTGTTCCCTTTTTTCTTGAGATGGGTGTAAATAGAATCCTGTCAATTGAACTATTAACACCCAGGGTGCAAATAGACACTCCGTAATAATTATTTGTCATTATTTTATATGAATGTAGACTTCCTTAAATCAGGTTTTTGAAGCCCTGGCAAAGGAGAAATTCAAATTGTCAACTGAACAAATGTTTATTTATCATTTATTTATATCTAAGTAAATGTTTGTCTAGTTGACAAATTGCCATGGATTCTACCTGGACGACTGAGGGATTCTACACACGTTCTGAAGGCCTGACAAAGTCCCAGCGAGGGAGTAATTATAACCTAATTACAAAAACATTAAACATCAGAAATCAGGCAGTAAACAAGGACAGACACGCCAGAGATGTGTCAAAAATTAGAACTCAGTGTGCTTTAATTTCAAGAAAAACACAATGAAAGATGATTCTGTAGTGCCACTTCAAACTTTTCATGGGATTTATCAGAGCTCAAGCCACAAAACAATCAACGTAAAAATGTACTGCTCTTCTGGGTCTGTCCCACATGGAGACCAGGTGGTGCTGGCTGAGCAGGTGAAGAGATGTTCTGTAGGATGCTCGGCTTCAGTCCGTACTACGATCGAGTTCAAACAGTCCAGTATTTTTGTTGTTCAACAGCAGGGGCCTGTACGGCATCATAATCTTTCTTTTCCTCACAGCACAATTGAATCAAACCTCAGTATACAACAAACTTGGTCAGAGCCTTCTCATAATGTCATGTATTAGTCAGGCCATCTCCACACAACATTTAGCTTTGACTTTTCCAACTTTCCACTCAATTCGCCGTGATTCATATTTGATCTGATGAGAGCGCGCCTCATGATTCATGCGCATGTTTTTATACGCCTAAAGTATGCCATAAATGAATAAATGTGAGTTTAAATGGCAGACTCGGCCCAGAGAAAGTATGAGAGGGGCACAGAGAGCAGGACAGCAGCACAGGGACTGGTTCAGAGGGAGGAGAGACGGCCCCACGCAAGGTCAACTAAAGATAGAAAACTAGGCTGGACACTGACGAGAAGGACAGTGCAACGAACCCTGAATGTTCTTGGAAATAATCTTTTAGTATTTTGCCTCCTCCTTTTACCTAGATTTTTGACATTTTTAAACAAAGACAAAACAAAATAGCAAATGATTTAACGTTTTCTCAGTCCGATGACACTAACTCATGACTTGTGAAATGTTATGGCTTTGTCTGGAATGTTCCACAGTATAGATTAAACTTGTCTATCATGAGGGAGACAGGTTACAGCACTACGCCTCTATTCACAGAAGGAATTAATGTATTTTTGAGCAGTGGAAACACCTGTGATGAATAAATGTTGGCGATGGATATGTTTAAAGTTATACCATGGAACATTCCAGGCAGAGCAATAATATCTCCATGGAGACGTTTACTGCACTGACAAAAGCGTGTCCTAACTGTGAGCGGGCTTGCCTCTCCACAAACCTGACTCTTATTTGGACTGGAGGATGGTCGCTCCTGTGTGTTTCCATGGAAATGTTGTTCCTTTGGCTGGATATCTCCAGGGAGAATGTTCTGAAGTGTGGCTTTAACTTTCTATTACCATGGAAATATGATGGTGATGTGCCACTTCCAGAAACTTATATGCTGTACCTTTAAATATATTTTACATCTAAACTGCTTCTTCAATTAATTTTTACTTAAATTTTGCATATAGGACCTCATTTCCTAGTGAGCCAGAGTGTTGGAGACGTGTGGAGACGCGTTTTTAAATATTCCATCCAGTCCTTGTATTTGCAGAGGTCACTGGTGCTTAGACTAGTGCATGTCAATGGCCATAGTTCTCCTGCCGCTAAAAACAGTCTTACCTACGAAAGCTGAGAGGGGTCACAACAAACGCAAACGCCGCAACAAAAAGCCACCACACACCAAAAAAAGGACTCTATTTTAATGCAAACGCCGCAACAAATACAAACGCCACAACACAAACGCCGCAACACATTAAAAAGAAGAACTACGACATGAAAAGTAAAGGAACGGAGAAGTTGGAAATGTAAGTAAAAGTAATTTATTGTTTTATCATTATTCATTCACGTTGTAGTTCTTCTTCACTTGCCGCTTGATCGGTCCGTCAGAAAATAGAGTCCCGCGGTCACTTCCGTTGTGGCTTTTTAATGTGTTGTGGCTTTTTAATGCGCTGCGGCATTTGCTTTTGTGTTGTGGCGTTTGTATTTGTAGCAGCGTTTGCATTAAAATAGAGTCCCGCTGTCATTTCCGTTGTGGCTTTTTTTGGTGTGTTGTGGCTTTTTGTTGTGTTGTCGCGTTTGTATTTGTTGTGACCCCTTTCGGCTTCCGTACTTACCCACTCCACAAAACACCCGAAGCAAATCTATTATTACACCAGACTGTCCATGTGAATGTCTGTGTTGATAGAATAATTTTAGAAGTAAAACCAAACTTGCATTTGAAAGATTTATACCTGAGCAGCAGCAGCGAGTTATGCTTCCTGAAAGTTTGGCAGCAGCTGACTGATATTTGAGAAAATAGTCCTTCAACATGTGACGTTTCATGCGATGCAAGGTTAGTTTTATTTCAAACGTTATTCTATCAACACAGACATTGACATGGACAGTCTGGTGTAATAATAGATTTGTTTCAGGTGTTTCGTGGAGTGGGTAAGACTGTTTTTAGTGGCAGGAGAACTATGACCATTGACATGCATTAGCCTTGCTCCAGTGACCTCTGGCTCACTAGGAAATGAGGCACTATGTCCAAAATTCCAAACTGTCCCTTGAATAGTAAATAATAGTATTTTACTTACTAATTTTATTTATTTATTTTTTTTTTTTTGCCTGAGCAGCCAGTCCCTTCTACATTCTGTCTGAATCCAGAAAAGAAAGGAACCGGACCAGAGAGCGCGAAGAGCCGTCTTAAGTTGAGATGATCCAGCCACAGAAGCTCATGTGTGCCACGTGTCTCTCAAAAGCAGAAGACATCCTTACAAAATTCCAGCTGTTTCTCAGACCTTTATGTTGTTTTTCCTCCTTTTTGTGTAAACAGCCATGTTTGTTTTTGACACAAACAGAAAATGCATTTCTCTGATTGGTTAATCCACCTGTCAATCACGCCCTCTGAAATCAGGGAGACGAGATACAGCTCCAGATCCACTCGTCTTTGTTAAGTTTTGTCAAAATGTGTGGTTCTAGCAGGCCTGGTAAACATATTTAGGCCTCTCTACTCACCTCTGGGACCAACTTTAACGTCCTTTATTACATGAAATTGACTTTTGAGTTTTTGAGCTTTTAGCTTTTATGTTACAATGCTGTTACCTCCTCAAAAACAGATCTGGACTTGTGTTTTGTTTCATTAACATGTTTGAGTAATCCTTTATTATTAGTCTGTCTACATTTCAAAAGTTCAAAATGCTCTGTTCCACCTTGTGATGTCATCAAGCAGTACCATTCAAATTAACAGTTATACCATTTACTTTCAGTAGAGATTGACAGTTCTAAGGCTGAAATCATCCAAATGATTCATCTGAAGGTGTATGGAGTTTAGAAACACAGTGGAGCACTTTCTGTATTACCACATGACATCACAAGGTCGAACAGAGTGTTTCTGTTTTAGATATGCAGGATTTGTGTTAAACATGTGAATGAAACAAAACACAACTCCAGGTTCGTTTGTGATGAGGAAAGTACATTATAACACACATCAAAAAATAGTGTGTTATAAGTGAAATGAGTTGTGTGCTTCACAAAAGAAGTGACATCGCATAGTTTGATTTGAAAAGTATGTAATGTAATGAGTGATGTTTGTACCTGTGTGCCGTTGTAGATGCCCACTTGGACGAGGCGGCTCTTCTGGTAGTTGAGGATGCTGTAGTGGGCGTACTTCCTGTCTCCATCGTCATTGAACTCCACTCGGCCCGTCATGCCCTCGGGGTATTTGGACGACATCAGGACTCTGAGGAGAAACCACAGCAAAGGCCAAGTTCAGGCATTTGATCATCACATCTAAGGTTTTTGGATGAGAAGAGAGATTTTGATATCTGACATACGTATGTTCTGTATCTCCATACCTTTTGAAGAGCGGTCCTGTTTTCCAGATGTTGGTGTTGCCCACACATCCTCTGGGGGGCTCTGTGATGTTCTCCTTCTCAAACAGCTCCTGGATGGACTGAGCCACCACCGCCACAGCGTCGTTTATGTGAGCAGACTCGTTCTTCCCATTGATGAGCTGAAGCCCGATCAGACCTAGCACCAAGAAAACAACCACACCACACATCACCCACCAGAGATAACGAAACCAAGAGGGAACCAATCAGACCTACAACCAAGAACACGACCACACCACACATCACCCACCAGAGATAACGAAACCGAGAGGGAACCAATCAGACCTACAACCAAGAACACGACCACACCACACATCACCCACCAGAGATAACGAAACCGAGAGGGAACCAATCAGACCTACAACCAAGAACACGACCACACCACACATCACCCACCAGAGATAACAGAGCCAAGAGGGAGCTACAGGTCATGTGAAGGCTGAGAGACATGAGGGGGAACATTTGGTCTTGTATACTAACATACAGGGTGTCCACAAAAAATTTGACATCATTTCGCAGGTCAGTAATTTTGGCAGTTCTTATTGAAATAATCTCAAATATTCACAGAATGTATAGAAACAGATCAAGATTTTATATTTAATTATTTTGTTCTGTTTTCAGGTTGAGCCATTCACTCCAAAAGAGAAGTCATTTTGTATCTTAGAATCTGCTCGCACACACTCATACCAGACTGTGCAGCCTTCAGTGCAACATTTGGAAAAACTTCACCAACTGGCAAACAATTTTGGTCTTGGTACCAAAAATTTAAAGAGGAAGGCTGCTTATGCAGGGCTAAAGGATCAGGTACGCCAAACCATCATTCGAGAAATCTGGATTACCAAACTTGTTGGGGCTTCACAAAAAGTTTTCACAAACTTGCTCGACCTTCTCTTCTGATGTTGATGATGGTCTACCAGATCATTTAGCCCTGCACAAGCAGCCTTCCTCTTTAAATTTTTAACACCAAGTCCAAATTTCTTTGCCAGTTGTTAAAGTGTTTCCAAATTTTGCATTGCAGATTATAAAATGCAAAATGATGACATGTCTTAACCTGAAAACATAACAAAAATAAAACATTAAATATAAAATCTTAATCTGTTTCTATACATTCTGTAAAAATTTGAGATTATTTCAACAAGAATTGCCAAAATGATTAGCCTGTGAAATGATGTCAGATTGTTTTGGGACACTGTATACCAGATTATGACTTTGTGTATATTATATAAGTATATTTATTGCCACAAATATAAATAAAGAGGTTCATTTTTATGTCACAGGTAGGTCAAACTACAGATGCAGCCAATAAAAGTGTAGGTCTGGGGCTCTAATTTACCTTGTCAAAATAAGAAGTTCTTTATTCAGACATGGACAAATGAAGCCTATGTGTTTCAATACGTGGGGTCATCTTCAGCACCTAAATTAAAGTACAATCACCTGGGAATTCTATCTTTTTCTTCTATCTTCTGTTGTTTTGCATTTAGATTTCTGGCCAGTATTGCTCTTTTTATTCTGTAAACTGAAACTATCCGAATCCTCTGATGCACCCACCTGCAGCTTCTTTTGAGAACTTTTTAGTATGTTTAAAGGTCAATGAGATTTCAAATAATGCATGAGATGTGTCCGTTAAGACAGCTGCAGAAGTATGAAAGAGAGCATTTAAAGTCATTTGATTAAGAAAATACCAGAGCATTTTTGCCTCTCCTTTAAAGTTAACCTTATGTCACTTGTGCCCTTTAAAGTGTCAGTCCTCAAAAGCACAGTTTGAACCAAACACAGACTCAAATCTACACAGCCTTTGGGGAGAGTCCTTGAAGTGTGATTCTCTTTCATCCTCCACCCACACTATATTTCAGCAGCTCTATGGAAGTGCCCTGTGCACTGACAGCCTGTCCCCAGAGGACCAGAGGCCTTTGTGTGTCAGATACTAGCACAGACCCCAATGGTGCTGGTCTACATACAAACGCTGGAGACAGTCAAAGGCGATACTAAACACACGGGAAGAAAAAACACATCGAGTGATCGACTTTAAAGAATGGCTATTACAAAAATTTGAGTTTTTGGAGCCGTTGTAACGTTTTTCCCTCATCAAAAGCATGCCTGAAGAGGTTTTAGCAGTCAGCCATGCATGTTTGAGTAATCTAGTGATCTCTCTCACAATTCAAACCCTCCTTACATGCAGGAGTCTCATTCCTCTCCAGGCAGGTGTTGCAGATTTGCAACAGCTAAATGCCAAATACCTACTTACTCCACATCCGTATTTTATGAGCCTTTTTTACTCAGGAGCCTTTTCTCCCATCCATGCTGATAAACATGGATGATGCAGACTGTGCAAGAACAGCTCCACACAAACGGCCTGCCAGAAGTGCAAAGTACTTTTGTACTTTACAAAGGATAAAAATTGTTTCTTGGAATACCACATGAAAAAGTGATGTTGTTCTGCCACTGTAAAGCTGTTACACTGTGCTTTATGTTTTCATTGTTATGAAAAGTGGTTTACACATAAAGTTAGTGTTCATATCATTTTCAGTCTTCAGTGTTAATTTACCACACTGGACCAATGCTGCAAATCTGCAACATCCCAGAACACACTGGATGTGAGGGTCTCTCTCAAAACAAAACAAAAAGTCAGGATTGTATATCACTACCCCATATGATCATTTTCCCCAAATATCAGAATTTTCCTGTTACTGAAACTTAATTTGAGCCTGAGAGGGTTAAAAACTCCAACTGGCATTAACAGTACTGTATACCTGCTACCTTTCATTATCAGTCCTGAAATATGTAGCCTGATTCATGAGCTGGTTTCACTTCGTAGGAACCGTCTGACCTCATTAGGATTTGTTCAGCGTTAGGATTCGTTCGATGGTAGGCAGGTTCTTTTTTTCATTTAACCAATCGCTGCTATTTGGTCATGATGTATGTAATGCGCTGCTAACAGGGTTAACTGGTATATTAAGCTTTTCCCAAATCCCGTAGGAAGAGGGACAATAACGTCTTTCCCCTTGATAAAATTCACCAAACATTCTCTCTGTTCCGGCTTTAAATCCTCAATCTCGGGAATCGTTGACAACAACAGAATATATGGCTCTTCGCTGATTGGCTGGTGCCTGGACTCGTACTTCCGGGGTTTTGGAAAAACCGTCTAGTGTATTCTGATTCCTGACCTAGTCACTGGAGAGAAATGAAATTGAGCAGAGGTGCCAGTCTGGCTAGAAATACGTACCATTGAGAAAACTATTGTACCATTGTTTCCTTATTATTAAAAAAAAAAAAAAAAGCACATAAAATACAATTCTTATATCAAGTTCTGCCTAGCTGCACTAAATATGCAAAATAGCATTAACCAGCAGCAGTGTGTTTGTGTCTAGAGTGGAGAGAGGCTGAACTACAGTGCGCACAGACTGAATGATTATTGTGCATACATCGTGTTACCAGGCGATTAGATCTGATCTCTTACAGCAGGGGTCTCTAACATGGAGCTCGGGAGTTACCAGCAGCTCTCCACCCCCTTCCAAGTCTCTCACCAAGGGATTTCTGAATTATACATATTGTGCTGATTGATTCAAATTTCATGAACTGCAATTAAAAATAAAATAAAACTAATAAAAGGATAAAAGGTTTGTGTTTTATAGGTATCTAACTGTTCCCCATCTAAGGCTTTCCTACGCTCATTTTCTTGTGGCAGCTAAAATTAGAAGCTCTTTGGCATTTTCTTTGTGTAAATGTAGCTCACCAGGAGAAAAAGGTTGGAGGCCCCTGTCTTACAGAATTAGAAAGCATTGCATTGGAACATTTAAATGTCCTTTATTATGCAAAATAGACTCTATGCCATGTTATAATGTAATTACCTCCTCAAAGACAGACCTCCAGTTATGTTTTGTTTCAGTAATCCTGCATTATTAGCCTGTCTTCATCTCCAAAAATGTCATGTTAATAGCTATCTTTTACCTTTTGTTCAAAACTGGCAATTCCAGGGCTGAAATCTTCCTAATGATTCCAGTGAAAGTGTATGGAGTTTGAAAACACTTTTTTCATTTCATTACATTTATTGCATATACACATATACATTTTTTAAAACATAAATACTGTACATGCAAACAGATGAACAATATAAACACAAGATACACAAAAATGGTGTTGCGTCTTCACTTTTTATTCCTCATTTAGACGAGCATTTTCGGGAGGAAATCTGCGTGTATACAGTGACACATACGTGTGTGGAATTGGATTGGGTATACATGCCAGGTGGCTCGGCCAGTCACTGGAAAGAATTTTTCCCATAGAGCGCAGTGTAATCACAAACTGCTCGTGTTTGGCTGACAGGGACCTACAGTTTGGAAAAAGATAAGGTTTTGTGTCAAGTTTTACCTATTTTTAGAACATAAACTTTTTCTCAGCTCCAAGTCTTTCAGTTGTCTTAAAAACTGTTTTTTAATTGTTAGCTCTGGCTCCGCTCTGCTTCGTTGTAGCTCCTCTCGTTCTAATTGGTCAAAGTGATCAGGTGATACATGAGACCGCGCTCCTTGGTGTGCGCCCGCGGGAGAAAAGAGCACTACTGCAGATGTTCAATGGGCAGGGAGTCACGGGAAGTACCTAGCCGGGCAAAGGCTACGTTTATATGACGATGGTCTGAACAGAAGACGCAAAAGTGGCATCATGTCTTCACTTTTTATTCCACGTTTAGATGGGCATTTTCGGGAGGCAATCTGTATGCATATGGTGACACAAAAGTGTGTGAAATTCAATTGGATATGCAGCTCGGTGGTGACGCTAGGTGTTGATGTATGTGACGTAAATGCATACATGAGCAGATCTGACCAGAGTTTTGCCTCTTGAGTAACGTTTACACCGAAACGAATCACCGTATCACTGTATCGGAAACGATTTGCATCCAGACACGTCGTTTCTGTGTAGCTTTCCCTATCCATGCAGCTTTGTGCATATTTGTTTACGTTTTACAGAAACAAAACTTAAAACCATGGCTAAATTACATAAACTGAGAGCTTCTGTCGGACTAAAGGACACATCTCAGTGGAATATGTGTTCTTTCTGCGACAGAGGGGTGTTCTGCTGATGGTAAGTCTTCTGTCACATTGGAGATGGTTCATCTTAAACTGCAGGTCGTACACACAGACTGTATGTATGAATGGACCTATATTCTAGCCTCTTAGCGTTTTGGTGCTGAATTACTTCAGGGCGCATAGACCTACGTCAGCATATTAACGTTTTCAGGCGTCCACACAGTGTCGGATCAGATCTGTACTCAGATGAATTTGTGGGAGCTGGAGGCACCAGATTGTTCTGTCTCAGGAGCCGTTTTCCATCGGATTAGTGTGAACGAACACTACATCCACAACAAAAACCTCTCAAATACAAACTAGTGTGGACAGGGCCTTTGGAAGTGTAGATGGAAACGCTACGGCAGAGTGTATTCAACTTTTCCACTCTGGAGGGTGGTTTCAGAATTTTTTTTTTAAGCCCCAAAAACACCATCACAGTCTAAATGAAAGGCACTTCCGATAAAATATTTTGTTGTTTTTACCAGCAAGTGTTCTCGTGTAAACAGACCCCTAGATTGATAATTTTAAGTTCTTTATAAACTGATAACATGTAATAAGCTTGTTTATTTGAAAGGTTTTCTAATGATTTAAAATAATAATGAAGATTGCCTTTGAATTTTGAAGGTTAATAACACTGTGGAGCACTTTTTGTATTACCATATCACAAAGTGGTACAGAGTGTTTTCTGTTTCAGAGAAGAACTCAGTCTAAATGTGCAGGGTTTGTGTGTTTAACATGTGTGAATGAAACAAAACAAAACACAACTCCGGGCATGTTTGCGATGAAGAACAATATTAAAACAAAGACCAGAATACAGCGTAACATGGTCCCTTCGTGAACCTACCGTCAGGGCCCTCCGCCAGGGCTTTCCCAGACATCTCGCGCTCCCCCACCAGCCACACGTACCCCGAGCCCGTCATGTTGAGGAAGCGAGCGGCTTTGTACACGGCAGCAGCGTCCTCCTCACTGCAAAACAACACGGGTCACAGAGGAGTCGTTTCAGATAGGACTTTTTCAAATCATAAATACAACATTACAATGAGTGCTCTTGGAGGAAAGCCTTATCACTATGGACGGAAAAAAATCCAGTCAAATATTTATCTCAAGTAAATTACACATTAGATTTGATCAGGAATTCGTGTTACGTTTACTTGAGTACCTTTTTTAAAGAAATTGTACTTTTCTTTCAGCATACTTTTACTCCTACTTGAGTGATGTTTTTATTGAGTAGTTTTTCATTAAAGGTGCGTAACTTTTCTGGTGGGGCGTCCGTCAGCTGCTTGTTTCTATGGATATGGCATTCATTGTTCTGCCAGGAATGTTCCACAGTATGACTTTAAACAACTCTACCTTTACATTTGGGCTCGGTCAAGCAGAAGTAAACAACAAGGCCAAAAATTCAAGTTCATGCATCTGATATAAAAATGTATTGAACAGATACATATGTACTCTAGTTTATGAAACTGTTGACCTTTTTTCTGTACATTTTTGGTTCTAAAGTTCCATAAGTTTTAAACAGACCATGTATGAAACATGGAACAAAAATTATCTCAAAAAATTTCAAAGACCTGAAAATCATGTAAATAAATGGATGTATTTCATCATATCTTGTGTTATTCCATCTTTGAACTGTTGATGAAGGTACATTAATTTAAAAAGAAAAAAAAATGTATTTAAAATTATAAAAATTAGCTTGGAAGGACTGACATATTTTATAGAAATAGTTTCCTTTCATTTTGAAGTAATATTAAAGTATTCAGAAGAAAAAAGTTGACAAATGATGTAAAATCATTCACCTTCTACTTACTTGTACAATTTTCCCTCCGTTACTTTTCCCTCCGTTACCATGACCTTTCTTAATAAAAAATCTCATGAGTCAAAAAGTAAGAGGTTTTTCATCCTAATCTTGTACCATATGGTAGAAAACTATATGAAGCAAATATTCAAACCAGTTTGTTAAGGATATGGAAGTGAGAACCAAGAGTTATCACTGTTTGGATTTATTGCCCAAAAAGTGCTGCATATTTCATTCCCTCTGTTACCAACATGAGTTTTTAAATTTTTTGTCAACAACTTGAAAGAATATCACAGGTTTAACTTGACCCTGTTGGAGTGTAACTCTTTCCTACATTCTGATACTTTACTTTTTTCAATAGTCCCTCTAGTTTCTGAATCGGACCCATTTATTCAATTACAGCTTTACAGCTCAAAAATACAGAGAAAAACAGGCATTCTGACTGTGAGTGGGGTCGCCTCTCTACAGATCTGACCTGTAACTTGGTCTAGTTTGGTCTCCATGAAGATGGAAAGGTTTAATGCCATACTGCGAAACATTCCAGACAAAGCAACAATGTCTCCATGGAGAAAAGCGTTTGACGGACCCTCCACCAGAAAAGTTACAATGTCAATATGAAATGATTTGAACTTGTACTTGTGCAGCTCCTTCAGATATGATTTAGTTTGTCTCATTTTTGTGTCTGACCTTTGAAAATATCAGATTTTGTGACTTATTTAATATTTTGTTCTATTACATTAACTTTAAATTGGAACTCAATGTTAGGTCCAGACAGTTACTCCTGAAGTTGAGTGATCATTTTTCTTACTTGAGTCATTTCTTAGCCCACTACCTTCTACTTCGACTTAATTTACTCTAATTAACTCAAATTTTTTGCTACTGTACCACCCATTTGTGTGTATTAAAGGGTCCACATTAAGCTATTTTTCATTTCTTGTAATGTTCTTTCCTTATTACTAGGGCTGGTATCATTAAGAAGTTGCCGATACCGTACATATCTCGATACATAGGCCACAATACAATACATACCTTGATACAGTGCACTTTGGGTTCGGTACAATATATTTAAAATCGATTCTATACGGTTCAATAAAAAATAAAGGCTAAATTACGGCTTTGATACTCAAAGTCTTTGTTAAACCACGTCTTGTGCAAAGTTCAGATGAAGCACAAACATTTTAATCATCAAAACAGAGAAAATATCAAATGTGTCGCATAAACAAGTTTCCTTTCACTAAACAAGCAACAAAACTGTAGCTGTAACAAAATCATTTAGTAAAATCATAGACTGTGTATGAGCCGCCGTGTGCCAAATAGGAAGTTCACATGAGGCTCTTCTGGCTCCTTCTGACTCTGGCTCCAATAGACTTACATTAGGATCTTACGGCTCCTCTCTCTGTACCTGCAGCAGTGAGCCTCGTCGTTTTGGTCTTAAAATGTTTGTATTAACCTGTGACACATGATCCTGATTTTTTTATTTTATTTTATTTTTCGCAATTTTGTCTGTCAAAAAAAAAAAAAAAATCCTATTCTTAACCTAGAGTCTGGCTCCAGATGCTGCTGTAACCGTGAGGATCATGAGCTTCATTTGAGTGGTGCTGAATGCTCGTTTAGTCCACTTCTTTTATACAGTCTATGAGTAAAATATACCTAAAAATACACTTGGCATTATACCAATACAGCAGCCCACGATATCGATACTGTATTATCACATTAAACGCTACGATTTATATCGATATTTCAATATTTTTGCACACCCCTGCTCATTACAAACATTCCTGGAGTTGTGTTTTGTTTCATTTGTGAGTTCTGAGTTCTTTTCTCAAACTAAAAACACTCTGTTCCACCTTATGATGTCATGTGGTTATACAGGAAGTGCTCTGTTGTTTTGTTTTGTTTTTTTAATTCTGTACATCTAGAATCTTATGGATAAGTTCAGTCCTTGTATTGCCAGTCTCTACTGATAAAAAGAGCTGTTCACTTGAAAACTACCTCTACGTGACATCACAAGATGGAACAGAGCATTTTGATCTTTGGAGATGTAAACAGACTAAAGAGTTACTCAAATGTGTGAATGAATCAAAACACAAAATTCAGGTCTGTTTTTGACAAAGTAACAACATTAGTACATCATTTATAGCTCACGAGAGTAAAATTTGCTTTTAACACCAGTTTTTAGTAAATCATTCCATAACCAGAGATGAAAAAATGTCCAGTTCATTCAGTTTATTCTGGTTTGTGAGTTAATATCACTGGAGATATGTATTTGGACCTAAAGGACACCTCCTAATAAAATAGTTATATAAAAAGAAAAGGTGACTTGGAGCCTATGCACATTTAAAGGTGCAATATATAACTTTTTGATTGAGGTCCGTCACCTGCATGCTCTGCCTGGAATGTTCCGCAGTATGACATTAAACAGCTCTGCCTTAAGGGGCCGTCCACACGACAAAGTTTTTTGGTAAAAATGGAGGAACAAGTTCCAGAGTGAAGAAATCTGAGAACGCTGGTGTTGCGTTGTCGTGTGGACAAACAAAAGGCAGAGTTTGGAAAACGATGACATAAAGACCCCGTCATTGCCTGAGTCGTCTGAGCAGTGAAGCATGCAGCCCCTGAACTAGCCTCCACAGATCACAAGAGCGTTGTCAAAATGGGACAGTGTAGCCGAGCTCCTGTCACCCGACAACCGAGACACGCGCTAATGCTAATGTTAACAACACGCACCACAGATTACGCACACGGATCAATAACAAAGACTATGTTTACAGTGAAACAAATCTGCGTATCACCACAGACACTTCGTTTCTGTGTCCGCCAGTCTTCCATATCCACACAGCTTTTAGCATATTTGTTTACGTTTTACAGAAACAAAACTTAAAACTGCATGGCTAATTAGCATAAACTAAGTGCTCAAAAAACAGGACAAAACTGAACAAAACTAAAGGACACGACTCAGGGGAATATGAGTGTTCTTTCTGTGCTTTATGTTTAACTTTTGCAAAACAAAACAGCTATATTTCTGGGCTACATCCAAAATAGGCTAAATTACCTTAAAGTTAAAAAAACGGTGATGAGATCTGCATTATTAAATATTATTATCATTGTTAACAGCGCCACATACAGGTGTGGCAGATGTATTACATTGTTTTCACTCCGTTGACGTGTGGACGTGAATATTTGCTGATCCGGCACGTGTGTGGACTCAATTTTTTTTCAACCCGCAAAGAAAAAAAATCCAGGAGCGTTACCGTGTGGACGTCGCCTAAATGTATCAAAGTATGTGTTTTTTAAAAGCTCAAAAAATACCTAGAAAAACTGGTATTTTGACTGTGAGCAGATCTGACCTGTAACGTCAACCAGAAAAGTTCCACAATGCTCCTTAAAAACAAACATGTATGACAGGCACATCAACATGCTCGTGTGCGTCCTTGGAAGCGCACTGGCCTCCACACAATTCCAAGCAGAGCCTTTGCCTATAGAAAAAGACTATTTGTGCCACATTAAAGCAGTGAAGTGGCTATTATTAGAATTACGTGCACTCAAGAGAGATGTACATTATTGGTTCATTCCGCAGTCACTGAGCTTGATGTGAGCCTTACACGTGGACGGGTCCCATGGGTGCTCTGACCGCCAGCGTCTCCTAATGGAAATCCCTCAAGGCCACGCTTTAAATGCACACAACAGATTTCCCAAATGGCGCGGCAACTTCACAATGACACAGCCAGAGGACGGGGAGGGTTACGCTGAGTTCAATACATGATGTCCTGTAAGGCCACTTTTAGCCTATATACAGTATGTTTAAAGGGACAGTGCGGAATTTTGGACATAGGACCTCATTTTGTAGACTGTTGGAGACGTACGGAGACACTTTTTGAAATATTCCATCCAGTCCTGTGTCAGTGGCCATAGTTCATATCACATCCATCCTGAAATCCCTTAACTGGCTCCTTATCCCGCTCAGGATCGAGTACAAAGTCTCCCTCGTCACCCACCAGCGCACCTACGGACAATCCCCCCAGTACCTCAAGGAACTCCTCGCTCCCCAGACCCTCTCTCTCTCCAATAAAAATGTAACAATAACCGAAATTTTGTGATATCGTATTGTCAAAGTTCTCACAATAATATCGTGGACCATCACAATATATCCAATTACAAGTCTCTTTGCTTAAATGAAGAGTTATGGTGCAGCAGTAGCTAAAATAAACAAAGATGGAACTACATAGACCATGATCCTTTGCTCCATTTCAGGGCAGACTACAAGAAGAAATAACAGTTCTAACACTTTTAAGTCTTAGTTCTTTAGATTAAGTCTTGTCAAGGGATTTTAAGAAGAAAAAGTCGCATATTCACAGTTTTGTTAACCCAAAATATTGCAAAAAAATTCGTACCGTGAGATGTACATTGTGAAAATATCGTACTGAGAGATTTGGATATTGTTACATCCCTCATCATGAGCTTTTCCATGATATTGCAATAAATATCGTACTGTGAGGTTCATACTGTGACGATATCGTATCGTGAGACTTGGATATCATTACACCCCTAATCTCCAACTATAAGTGATCGGCCGTTTCCGCTGCAGCTCCAAGGCTCTGGAATGCGCTCCTCCCCGACCACGTGGGAGCTCCAAAAGTCTACTTCTGTTTTTAAATGAAATCTTAAAACGTATCTTTCTACCAAAACCTTTAGTTAATTGTATTTTATTGGTTCTGTAATAGTTTTAGCTTGATGTGCTTTTACGCTAATGCACTTTTAGTCTCTGTTTTTTACCTGTAGCACTTTGAGATCATTTTATGTCCACAAAACACCCAAAGCAAATTTATTATTACACCAGACTGTCCATGTAAATGTCTTTGTTGATAGAATAATGTTTGAAATAAAGCTAAACTTGCATAAAGGGTCGCATTTGAGGGACTATTTCTCTACGGTGGCGGAATTTTACTTTGCCTGGTAAGATAGGTGCTTAGGTGATATCAGTCCATCGCTGCCAAACTTTCTATCAAGAAATACAACTCACTGCTGCTGTTCAGACAGAAATCCTTCAAATGCAAGGTTGTTTTTACGTAATAACAGATTTGCTCTGGGTGTTTTGTGGAGTGGGTAAGACTGTTTTTAGTGGCAGGAGAACTATGACCATTGACATGCACTAGTCTAACACCAATGACCTCTGCAAATACAAGGACTGGATGGAATATCTTAAAAAGTGTCTCCACATATGTACAGTACTCTGGCTCACTAGGAAATGAGGTCCTATGTCCAAAATTCCAGGCAGTCCCTGTAAAGGTGTACTGTGTAACTATGGTGATGTCATTCCTCTGCCTGGAATGTTCCACAGTGTGACATTAAACAGCTCTACTTTACATTTATTCAATTACAGATGGTTTTATAGCTCAAAAATACCTAGAAAAACAGGCATTCTGATTGTGAGCGGGGTCGCCTCTCCACAGATCTCACCTGTAACTTGGATTGGTTTGGTCTCCGTGAAGATAGATAGGTTTAATGCCACACTGTGAAACATCCAAGACAAAGCAAAAACATATCCAGAAAGAGAGAAAAGCATTTGACGCACTCTCCACCAGAAAAGTAACATAACGCACCTTTTAGATATAGCTTTATGTTTACATGATACTAAAAAGTCAAGCTTGATTTTGATACTAAGAAACTGAATTGACACTCGATACTGATTCCGATACCACAAATATAATAAAACTTTCTTTAGACAATAGAATGTGACTTTCAGCATGAATTACTTTCTGTCGTTCAGATCGGTTCCGTAGTGGTCCATGGGTGTTAGGGCAGAAGACGGAGGGGAAAAAAGGGTCTGTTGTCCCAGGTCCCAGCATTTTAGGGGCCCAGAATTGGACCCTCTTTCTATTCATTTATATTAGAGGGGGGCCCATGTTAGGCTCCTTGCCGTGGGACTCCAAATTTCTGTCTACGAGCCTGACATTGAGCATATACTAGTCTATGTTATATTTGTTCTGATACAGCTCAAGATCATTCTAAACCTACTCAGGAAAGGCTCATTTCTGTCCTGCAAATGGGACTCTTTTTTTGTATAAATGATATAAGTTAGTATCTGATTTTCAATATTTCTAACAATCCTAGTCTCCAGTTCCGAGCAATGGTGGGTGCGAAAAATTTGTTAGACACTGGCAGTTCTTGGACCATGTTTGGAAGATGTGTAATCTTGTCTCATAATCACTGAAGAAAACCCCATATAAGAGCTTTCTCTGTTGTCTGCATCTGTTAAAGTATGCAGGGCTTGTGCAGCACCATTTCCTGATGTTTTGAACCAGCCCTCTGCAGTACTTTCATTTATTATTGAACCCATTTGAACTGGTCCTGCAGAGTACATACATAAGAGAGGTGCACTTGACCTGAAAAATGCATGCTCCGTCCACAGCTGTAATGGCTTCCGCATGGTCTTATTATGTATAAAACATTACTCTTTTATCTGCATGGAAAAACCTGGAGAGACTATTTCTAGCACTGAGCTCTTAACACCTCTTTTGACAATCTTTATCACTGTTTACAGCGAACAGAGAGCGGCTGACAGCTTTGCATGTAGGACTCAGACGGGGCGTTTATAGCTTTGCAAAGAATCTTCTCTAGGGCCTTTAGTTTGCCAAAAATTTTAAATTACATATCACGGTTTTGGCTTAGATCATCCACTAACAGCAAGAGCACGTACACAACTATACAAAACACTTTTTATTTATTTATTTATTTGATGACCCTCATTTTTACTTAATTTGCTGGGATTATAACAATTGTAAATATAAATTATAGTTTTACACTAATCAAGAAACAATTTGTGAAGACAATTTGAAAAATATGTTGAAAATTTCAGGAAGTAGAGATTTCTATTTTGGAGAATTCTACATTGATGAGATCATACTGGGAGAATTTTGTCCAAAACTTCTGCACAATTTACTCAAGAAACACATTTTTTCTGATACTTTAAATGTTATTTCAACAAAATAAAGCTCTCTCTCTTTTTTTTTAAATCTGTCAAATTATAATTTATTATAATAATTATAGAGGAGTTTTGGTCCAATGTAGAATGTAGTTGGTAAATAATAATTATGGAATTCTCTAGTGTGATGCCATAGTTTCCTAGCCTGATTCATCAGCCAGTTTCACTTTGTGGAAACCGTCTGACCTCGCAGCATTAGGATTTGTTCACTCAACGGTCGGCAGGTACTTTTTTAAATTTAACCAATCGCTGCTATTTGGTCGTGACGTATGTAATGTGCCAAATCCCGTAGGAAGAAGGACAATAACGTCTTTCCCCTTGATAAAATTCAGCAAACATTCTCTTTGTTCCAGCTTTAAATCCTCAATTTCTGAAATCGTTTCCATCACAGGATGTCTGTCTTCGTCTATATCCATCTCGACGCTTTGTTTATTGTTTTGCTGTTCCACAAAATGGACACAGACAGGCTCTTGAGTTTGACGTCATGGATTCACAGCTCACAGCTGATTGGCCGGTGAGCGGTCTACAACTTCCGGTGTTTTTGCAAACCGTCTAGTGTATTCTGATTCCTGACCTAGTCGCTGGAGAGAAATTTAACTGAGCGGAGGCATTAGGTGGCGCCAGCCTGGCTAATAATTTCCAACCAAGAAGTAAAATTTGAAACCTAAATATATTGCCAAACTGGGTCAAATGTATTTATTTTTTATTTTTTTTGTAAAATCTTAAATATAATGATCTTAACTGTGTTTTACTACTCTGTCAAAAAAAAAAAAAAAAAAAGTTAAAAGTTAATATGGCCATTTATTCAGGTGAGCTTTGTGGAAGGTCCTGTGCATTTCAGAACGATGCGATTCTATGACTGTTGCCATAGCGATTAACAATTTGAAACAAAATATTATATCTTCTGAATGGGGAAAAAGTCCTTGAAATAGTGTACATAAAAGAGAGCTACAGCCCGTGAATAGTTATCTTTTAAAATACAAATTTCATTAAGAAAAGTAATGGTGCTATGACTGACCCCTGAGGAACTCCCCAAATGATGATATAAGCTGTGAACACTGACTATTGTTGAATTAACCGAATTACATTTTCTTTGAATCATTTTAAAAGAAACTGAGAAAACAAAAAACAATAACACTGAAATCAGGGCGACAAAATAATACAAATAAAATAATAATATAATCTGTTTGAAAATAGTACTAACTTGTGTTTAGTCTATTATTATTGTTATTATTAATTACTTATTTGAATTACTATTGCAATCCAAATTAAGTTATTAAAGGTGCATTGTGTAACTTTGCTGGTGGAGGGAATGTTCCACAGTATGACTTTAAACACCTCTACATTACATTCAGTCAATTACAAGTAGTTTATAGCTAAAAATTCCTTAAAAAACACGCATTCTGACTGTGAGCGGGGTCACCTTTCCACATGGAGATACAAAGGTTTTATACCATACTGTGGAACATTCCAGACAAAGTGATAACATCTCCATGAAGAAAAACATTTAACGGATTACCAAAAAAGTTACACAATGCAGTTACATACATTGAAAATAACAGCAATAAACAGTACACAACAGTTAGTTAGTTAGTTAGTTATCGAGTTTCTTACCTGGCCGACAAGATGATGACCCGGGCCTCCAACTCTTTGGCCTCCAGCAGCAGAGCAGTTAAGTTAGTCTCCTGGCTGAACTGGAGGACTTTCTCTGCCTGTGATCAGGGGCAGAACAAAGGTCAAGCCAGCTACCTCCCCCCGTCCCTCCACCACCGAGGTTACCTGCTCCCTTCTGAGCTCGGACCATTTCATTTGAGAACGAGAGACAGAGGTCAAAAGAAAAAGCGATCCAGAAGGGGGGGAATCGGCTGAATTAAAAAAATAATAATTAAAAGCTTGAAGGGGTAAAAAATTAAAAGTTTTGCATTTGTTTCGGCATGCAAACTGAGGGTTATCAAGGCTCCAAAGAAGGACGTGCATGTGTTAGGTAAGGTAAAAGGGTAGAATAAGGTCAATGCAACCAGTAACTAAAAACAAGTGAAGGGGGTTGGCGGGGTCGTTTTTACCCCAACAGAAAAAACTGCTGAAAATCAGGGAGGTGCTACGAAACGGGAGGAAGTAGCATCCGGGAGTCGGTTTGGTCCCACACTACCGGTTCTCCACAAAGGAATGGACTTGCAAACTCTTTAGGTTCTTGGAGAGTGAGTGCGTGTTCTGAATACATGCATTCCTTTATTGAAGGAGAAGATGGCAATGATAAAAGCGGGGGGCGCGTTCATTGGTTCTCTTTGACTCATAAAAATGGCCAAAAATTAAAACCTTTCATAACATTCTTTGTTCAAATCATAGGGAGATGTCTCAAAGTGAAAATAAAAAAGACGTGCTACCAAGAGAGGGATAGTTCTGGGTTCGGCTGGTGACTGCTTTGGGCTGAGTCACTAGAGTTGCTACTGTTTGGAAAGTTGGTGGGCGGCGTGCATTGACCATGCAAATATACCTTGGGTCCTCGCTTGTTGTCAAAGGACAGTTGGTCGGGGTTTTCATAGTTCCTTTTTTTATTCTGATGAGTAATGTGCACAGAGAAAATATGCAGACACAGAAAGAATATTATAAACAGTTGAAAATGGTGGGCAGTAAAGCATTCCAACAAATCTCCACCTCTGCTTCAAATTGGGACTTTTAACAGCGGGGCTTGCAAAGACATCACGTTTACGGGCAATCTGAAACCTTCCAAAACAATCCCAGAAATACTTCTACTTGTCGAGACTAAACTAGACAGAAGAATGAGGTGCGATGACTAGTTTACTGAATGGATAAAGTTTGGAACCATAGACTGTACAAAGAAGTGGACGGAGGAAATGTGACGTCACCCATAGCACTCATCTCCAGTCAAATGAAGCTCACGAGGCTAGCGGTTATAGGAGCAAATTTGGAGACAGTTCCGTATTAGGAATAGGAACTGATTCATGGACAAACTCTTGAAATAAAAACACCACGATCATGTAGAGCGAGTTAATATGAACATTTTAAGACCAAAATGAAGGACAGCGTTGGAGCCAGAGTCGATGGAGATGCCCACTTCTTATTTGGAAAGTGCCAACTAGTGGGTTAGTTATGTCCATTTCTATTTACAGTCTACGGTTGGAGCTCAAACCACAGCAGGAAGAGACGTCAGTGATGTTAGAGAATGCCAAATTTGTGTGAGTGAAGAGAAGATGGTTCCACTGCTGCGATGGACAGGTGGTGGATTAGTTTTTTTCTTATTTTATATGAATGGTTAGATTAGGAAAGGTAACAGGCTGGAATTGACAGATGAGAGGAAAAAGAATTGGAAGAGAAATACAGTTTTTTCAGTTTACAGTTTAATCTATGCTGGAGCTATAATAAGTTAACAAACACAATCAGTCAAACATTATAAAAAGCTGTCAGATTTTATTTGAGGTCCTATGTTACTACTACTATTACTATTACTAAGCCACGTTAGAATGTTGTTGTCAAAAATATACCCGGAGTTGCATTTTGTTTCATTCACACATGTTTGAGGAACCCTTTATTATTAGCCTGTCTACATCTCCAAAGCTCAAAGGTTTAGCTACCTTTTACGTTTCTTCAGTAAAGATCGGCAATGCCAGGTCTGAATTTATCCCTAAAATTGCCAAACTTTACTGAACAAAAGGTAAAACATAACTGGTAATTTGACATCACAAGGTGGAACAGAGTAGCCTGATTCATCAGCCGGGTTCACTTCGTGGAAACCATCTGACCTCGCAGCATTAGGATTCGTTCCCTTGACGATAGGCAGGTTTTGTTTGTTTTTTTATTTAACCAATCGCTGCTATTTGGTCATGACGTATGTAATGCACCGGAACGTTCAGTGGAGTACAAGTAATTACAGGCGCAACAGCAAACGAAGCAGAAGAGTGAACATGTCTGTTGATGATCATTGTCGTTTCTGTGAGATGAACTTGCAAATTAAAGGTGTTGTTTTTTGTGCACTTTCCCAAACCTTGTACTGATTTCGGAGCATGATCTGGGGCAGTTCTCTTGTTTTTTCTCCTCCCCCTATCCTCATGTTATGCTGCAGTGTTTATTCCTATTTGCTACCTGTCTCCCGGTCCGGTCCATGTTGTTATCCCCATGTATTGTATTGTATGTTTGGGGAGAGGTTTAATTTCGATTTCTTTGTATGTACATGAAAATTGACAATAAAGGCCCTAATTCAATTCAAAAGTGCAATAAAAAATGCTAAAGTTTGTATTGTCTACATCCATCTCAACCGCTTCGTTTACTGTTGTGCTGTACCGCAAAAAGGGCCAAGACAGGAGCTTGAGTTTGACGTCATGGCTTCACAGCTCTTTGCTGATTGGCCGTTGCGCAGTCTACAACTTCCGTCTAGTGTATTCCAATTCCTGACCTAGTTCACTGGAGAGAAATTAAACTGAGCGGAGGCACTAGGCTGGGAACAGAGCACTATCCAAACACAACTCTGGGTATGTTTTTGATGAGTTAACAACATTATAACATGAGGAATCCCTCAGTCGTCCAGGTAGAATCCATGGCAAGGAGAAAAAATCAGTTTGTCGATAAAAGTTAATTTGGCTGAAGACGTTTCGCAGATCATCCAAGCTGCCTCTGGTGGACACTTCCTTATATCTGTCTGCAGGGAGGAGCTAACTAACTACTCTGAAACACACACACTTGTTTACAGTTTCTGTTAGTTAGTTAGACTTATTGAACTGCACTGAGTGTTCAGGGCAATTTATGGCCATAATGGGTGCTCCCTCACCTCTGGACCTGACCTGGATACACCTATTGTTCTCTTGTTTGTTTTGAATTAGGTTTGAGGATGGAGTTGTAAATAGGAGATAGATGGTGACTGAGGCCTCCATTTCTGTTTAGAGAAGGATTCTCTTTCTTAACAAAAATGGCTTCTTTCACTCCCCTCTCAAACCAGTTCTTTTCTTTGGCTAAAATCTATACTTCACTGTCCACAAATGAGTGGTCCGTGGCTTTTAATTGGAGATGAACAGCAGACTGAGGTCCACTGACGAGTTTCTGATTTGAACATTATAACACGGCTTAGAAGCCCACATTTTGCATAGGATACACAAATGAATCTAAACTACTCTAAATGTCTCCTCGTTCTTCTCGGCGCTTGTGTGATCTTCCATACTGTTTGCGTGTGCTCTCTGGCTGCACAGACACAGCTGTCCTCACCACCGCTCACACCCCAGTGCCTCTGCCTCTGTCTCTGCTCCATTCCACCGCACTACATCCGAGCTGGCAAAAAAACACCCAACCCACGCCAATGCCGGATCCCCCCTTTCAGCACACGGACCCTCCCCTGCGCGTCGACTTCCCCCCCCAGCACATGGACTCTAAGCCTGGGCTGTCCCTTTACAACTGAGTCTACTGCACCATAATGTTATGATCTGGTTTATTAAGGCAGATAATCCTCTTCTGATTCACAGCCACAAAGACGGCGTGATGGAGCTACACTCTTATTGTAATGGGGCACTTTCATTCTGAGTGTATGCAACTGCAGAGACATGTTTAGGTCATAGACTGAATAAAGTTGTGGGCTAAAGGAGTCACCGACAGCGTTCAGCTCCAGTCAAATGAAGCTCACCGAGGCTTGCAGTTACAGGAACTCAATTCTTTACTAGGAATAGGAAATTATTTATGGTGAGATAAAGACCAAAATGATGAGGCTTGCTACAGCAGTTACAGTAACGTCAATAGACCTTTTTCACAACGGCCAGAAGTGGTGCAATGTAGGTAAATGTCACACCGGTTAATGGTTTTCTGTGGCAAAATATCTGAGCAAATATCTCATGTATTCTCCACCAGCTTCATAAATCTGCCTCATCACCAAATCTTCATCCAACAAGGTCCACAAAGGATAAACATTCTACCAGGAAGAATTTATCCACAACTATCAAGAGAAGAAAGATGAAAACTTAAAGGCAAACAATGACGACGCATTAGTGACACACTGAACAAAACTAATATTATGGCCATGAATAAAACATAAGGAACTTGTTAACTCAGAATAAAATAAAAAATCTGTTTTATCATATAGATATTTGCAAAGACAGAGAGATTTGTGCAGTTAAAATCTTCGACATGCAACTGTGAACATCTGTAGCATTCAGACTGTTCAAATCTCAAGTCTATGCAAATATCTACATCATGAAATATATTTTTAGTTTTCTAGAATCAGTCTGAGTGAACAAGTTACTTATTAATGAATTACTGGTAACACTTTATAATAACTACACCTTATTTAGCCTTAATAAAGCATGAATAAAGACTTAATTAATAACGATTCATGCTTAGTAACTACTTAATTACTACCTGAATTAGCACTTAACTTGCACTTAATTCTCCTGTGCTGTAAATAGTTACTCATAAGTATTTCTTACTTAATTACTCATGAACTAACCATTTGTGTGTGCATTTGTAAATGTATATTTAAGTACAAATTTGAGCATTTATTAATGATTAGTAAGTTATGAGAGAATGATTTACTAATAATGCATTATTGTTTCTCTGGAATTTGACCAACCTTAACAAATGCTTAATAAAACATAATTAGTCTTCACTTTAGAAAAGCTCTCAGAAAGACTTAACAGATAACAGCTGCCTGAATGATCATTGCATTGAATTATTAGTAAATCATTCTCTCATAGTTTACTAATCATTAATAAATGCTCAAATTTGTACTTAAATATACATTTGTAAACATGCAAATGGTGAGTTCATGAGTAATTAAGAAGTATTGAGTTACTATTTACAGCACAGGTGAATTAAGTGCAAGTTAAGTGCTAATTCAGGTAGTAATTAAGTAGTTTCTAAGTGTGAATCATTATTAATTAAGTCTTTGTTCATTATTAATTAAGTCTTTGTTCATGCATTATGAAGGCTAAATAAGGTGTAGTTATTATAAAGTGTTACCGAATTACTTATTACTTATGTTTTATTCATGACCATAATGTTACTTTTGTTCAGTGTGTCACTAATGCGTCGTCGTTCTCCTTTTACATTTTCCTCTTTCTTCTCTTGATAGTTGTGGATAAATTCTTCATGGAAAAATATTTATCCCTTTGTGGACCTTGTTGGATGAAGATTTGGTGATGGGGCAGAATTATGAAGCTGCTGGAGAATACGACACACATTTACACAGATATTTTGACACAGAAAAGCATTAATTGGACGTGACGTTTACCCGACATTGCGGCACTTCTGGCTGTCGTGAAAAAGGTCTGTTGGAGTCGATGGAGCTTGAAGCGCCACCATGTTCACTTCCTACTTGCGGGTGAGCTATGTAGAACTCTATACAGAGTGACCCACCAATCAGTCAGCATGAGCCAGGTTAGTGCACTTGGGCAAGACATTTCACCGGCTTTGTGTGAATGAAAGACTGGTGGAGATTGGACAGTAAAGTGCAGATTTCTATCATTCAGCTAAAGGACAACTGTGGCTACATAAATAGGAATTATGAATTATTTTAAAGTAGTGTTTTGAGAAGCTGGTCAAAATCGCAAAAAACACTACAGTATACACTATTATTTATTACTGCGACATTAAGCTTGTGTGCTAATAAAAGTATGTACCAGCAGAGACGTCGGTGCATCACAGAGCAGAGTGAGTTTGTGTAAAAACTGTGGCTGTCTCCATAAAAACCATTTTGCTGCAGTGCACAAAACCGTCTTTGTGTTTCCCTTGAGTTTGTCTGAGAGCTCTATTTTTACATGCGGCGTGACACATTCATATTTCATGTCCGCTCCGAGTCCACTGTCCGAGGCCTTAGCACGCCGCTGGATGTGTGAAAGCACCATCCACTTGTCTAAAAATACTCCCTCATTTGACTGGAGTTCTGGAGCTGTGCCGGGTAATCGCCACCAGAACTGCCCTGACTCTGCGTGCAGTTAAAGTGTGAAGGGTCTTTAAAGTGTAACTATGTGACAGGTTTTTATGTTTATATCATTCAGACTTGGTTTGTTGATAGTAGATTTGGTCAATACTTATAGTTTTACATCGGGTAAGACTATGTTATGAGAAAAGGTAGGAAAGGAAAGTACAAAAACACAGTAAAAAGCACTGAGTTCTATTACGGAATACTTCTATCTATGTCATAAACACTGAACATTGCACCATAATGTCATGACAATGTACTTGAAAGGATCATTTAAACCTTCTTTTGACAAAAAAAAAGTGTTGTTATTTAATTTTATTTGTCTAATCAGGACTATGATGAGCAGACGTTCCTATTGACCAGACAGTATCTATTGTGAGCCCTGTTGTCCCCTGTCCTCTGTGTCCCCCTCTATTGTATGTGCCCTCACACATACAATAGTTCACTAATGCGTCCTCTGTGTCCCATGTCCTCTGTGTCCCCTGTCCTGTGTCCCCTGTCCTCTGTGTCCCCTGTCCTCTGTGTGTTCCCTGTCCTCTATGTCTCCTGTCCTCTGTGTGTTCCCTGTCCTCTGTGTTCCCTGTCCTCTGTGTCTCCTGTCCTCTGTGTGTCCCCTGTCCCCTGTCCTCTGTGTCCCCTGTCCTCTATGTCCTGTCCTCTATGTCCTGTCCTCTGTATCCCCTGTCCTCTGTGTCCCCTGTCCTCTGTGTCTCCTGTCCTCTATGTCCTGTCCTCTGTGTCCCATGTCCTCTGTGTCCCAGCAGATTTATACAAAACCAGTGATTTGTCCCAGTTTTATAAAGTAATATCCCAGGTGTCTCTATTTGGGACCAGTCTGATCCTCACAACAGTAAACAGGAGCATGTGTTAAGCCAAAATACAGATCAAAATGTGTTTGAAAGGAAAGTGTCCTCAGTTGCTCTGCCTGAAGTCTCTCAGTTGATGTACTGACTCATAAATAAGCTGTGAATAAGTCATGAATGCATGAATGTTATGAGTGCATAACATTTGACTTTAATTACGCACTGTTTTCATCATTTGGTTATTACCTCCCATCCTAAACTGGGGCTTTCCTAGTTTTTCATTTTGGAGATCTGGTCGTTCTAATCAGAAGTATCTAAGTATTCTGGACAGTGACCTTTCCACATGTTTGATCTGCTGCCCTTGTCCATCCAGGAAATAAAACTACACAAGATTCTTAGTAAAATCTTAAATACAGTGTTGGGGAGTAACAGATTACATGTACCAGAGTTACGTAATCAGAGTACAAATTATGAGTAACTGTATTCAGTTACAGTTACTGTTTCAATGAGTGGTAATTGGATTACAGTTACTTTGTTGAAATTAATGGATTACACAGCGGTATTTTCCTGTTTTCACTTTTTTTTTTTTCTAAACCAGGTCTAAACCAGGACTAAACCAGATCTAAACCAAGACTAAACCAGGTCTAAACTAGGTCTAAACTAGGTCTAAATCAGAACTAAACCAGGTCTAAACCAGGTCTAAACCAGGTCTAAAACCAGGTCTAAACCAAGACTAAACCAGGACTAAACTAGGCCTAAACCAGGTCTAAACTAGGTCTAAACCAGAACTAAACCAGGTCTAAACCAGGTTTAAACTAGGTCTAAATCAGAACTAAACCAGGTCTAAACCAGGTCTAAACCAGGTCTAAAACCAGGTCTAAACCAGGACTAAACCAGGACTAAACCAGGTCTAAAACCAGGTCTAAACCAGGTCTAAACTAGGTCTAAACCAAGACTAAAACCAGTTCTAAACTATGTCTCAAACAGGATTTAACAGGACTAAATCCTGCTGCGTGGACGTGTCTCTTCTTCTATCAATCATATTTGTAATTTGGTTCAGTAAAGTCTGGGCTTTTTATTTTCTTTTAGCAGATAAAACTTCTTATATTACAATATCCTCGTCTTTGCTTCTCTACAGCAAATCAAGTAATCCAAAGTATTCAGATTACATTACTCACTTTAAGTAATTTAATGGATTCCGTTACAAACTACATTTTGGGGTATGTAATCTGTAATCTGTAGGGGAATACATTTTAAAAGTCACCTTCCCAACACTGCTTAAAAATAATGATGTTAACAATGTTTTATTGAAATTCTCTTCAGTCATCTGCACTTGAACTGTAACAGCCCCAGTGAGTTACAGAAGAAGAGCAGCTGCACACACACGTGTAGCTGCAGGGCTGTGGCTGGGCTCTGTGCTCTGTGCTCACATGTCAGAGGAAGCCAAATCCAAAGAATGAAGAGAATAATGCATCTGACTTATATTCAGGAGTCTACTAATGAAAAGAAAGTCAGCGCCGTCAGGAGGGAGTCATAGAACTGCAGTAACTCTAGTTTCAGTCCGTGTTTTGCAGTTTACTCAATGCCTCTCCCTGTTCTTTAGCACACTTTAGCAGTTCATATCATGTTCTCTTTGGATGTGGTATGGATAGGTCTTTGCGCGGTGCCTTTGAGGTGCTGTTAAATGAACTCTCGGTGTTATTAAAGAGTGGAGTTTGCTCGTCTGAACTGTACTGATGAGAATGAGAGAGGGAGCTGAATTGGCGTACGCTGACAGAATGACAGAGTGAGTTTGTGTGAATTGTGTGTGATTACAGAGTGTCCCCTCAGCGCGGCGCACAGATGGGGCTGCTTTGTTAAACCCACTCCAAACTTCATTTACACACACACACACACACACACACACACACTCAGAGCGCTGGTACAGGCTGACTCACTGCTCTGTTCTGATGAGCCATCTCCTTCCTCTGAATACGACAGGATGGAGGAACTGAGCAAAGTGTCCTCACTAAAGTTCACCGAATCATCTCAGCTGCAATATGTTTCAGTCTGTTTAAAGGTCGTATATCCGGCAAACATGACTCTTGTGAGCTTTAAGCCAAGTTAGAATGTCATTACCTCCTCAAACTCCAAAATCTAAATCTGCAGGGTTTGTGTGTTAAAACGCAACTCCAGGTTTGTTTGTGATGAGGAAACTGCATTAAAATATAGATCAGAAATGGGCTCTTTAAGCTGTTGTGTTGGTGACATGACTAAGGCTACGTTCAGACTGCAGGGCTTGATGCTCAAATCTGATTGTTTTGTGAAATCCGATGTTTTTGCGAGGTCATTCACATTTCCAATTAAATGTGACTTGTATGTGACTCCAGTGTGAACATTAAACAGCCCAAAAGTGTCCTATATGTGCACTGGAGACACGATGACGTCAACCGCAGCGAGCGTGCTCTGTGTTTACTGAAGTTGTCCAAACATGGACGCAGCATTGAGCACCTGGAGATTTTAAAGTTCCTCTCGTACCAGAGCCAGAACATGAACAACTTACTTAGGAGAAGGACGAGGTTTTTGGTCGTGGTGTTTTGTGGGACAGCGGCAGCAACGTCCGTTGAAAGGAACGTGTTGATGTGGAGACGGAACCAAGAGTGGTGAGTGGTGATGTGCTTCACTTCAGTGACACAGAGTTCATTAACAATTTTCGCCTACTTCAGTGCAGAATAGTGACGTTTGTGGCTTGTTGATAACGTGTAGGTGGATGAATGCGCTTTGGCCGTTCAGACTGAAGTCACATGTCAAAAGATCAGATATGTATCGGTTTCAGGAGCACATATCCAAGTGGCCTGGGTCACATTTTGAAAAAAATCGGACTTGGGTCACTTCAGGCTGCAGTCTGAACATAGCCTCATAAAGCAATGAAAAGGCTGTTGCATTTTGAGCACAAACTTATATTTCAGTAAATGATTTATTGTTGTGTTATAATTTGGTGATTTTGTTCTCTAAACAATTATCCAATCAGAAAGCAGATTGAGCCTCACATGAGTCTCTCATTTGTGTTGCCAGTTTCAATGCTGAAATCCAGTTGCTTAAACCTAACATGTCTCTCTATGATCTGAAGGGTCACTCACTTAACCCCAGCACCTGCACCAATCCTGAGTCAGTGCTAGTGCAGCCTCTGCAGCTCAGGGAGAGAATTCTGGAGGTTCTGAGCTTCACATGAGGCAAAGGAGAAATTCAGTTTGTGTACAAAGTTTATTTGGTCAAATATGTTCCAAGCTGCATCTTCAGTTCTGGTCAGACGCTGGTGGACACTTTCTTATATCTTCTGCAGACCGATATAAGACAGAAAGACAGACAGAAACATATCTTCTGCAGGCAGATATAAGGAAGTGTCCACCAGCGTCTGACCAGAACTGAAGAAGCAGGTTGGATGAGCTGCAAAACGTATTCGACCAAATAAACTTTGTCCAGTCGACAAACTGAATTTCTCCTTCGCCATGGCTTCTACCTGGACGACTGAGGGTTTTTTCACACATTTCACATGAGGCATGTCTATAAACTAAGAATGAGACAAATTTGGATGTGTCTCTGTCTGCAGGTGAAGGCTCTGGCAGGTTCAGTAGTGACTGCAATAGATTTCTTAAAACAGTCTAAGCACAGACTACACACTTTCTTTAAAGGTTGTATAGAGGATTTTTTAAGGGAAGAGAAATACAGCGACATTCCTTTTTCAAATGTTGTGCATGCGTGACACCACCTTCCTCCTCCACAGCTCCCTCAGTAGAAACATCTCCTCCCGCCTCTTTACTCTAGAAGTTACGCTTGTTTACAGCCGTGCGCATTCACAATTACTGTTGAAGGGACCTGTCTAGAAATAATTTAGCGATCGACGTGTTTTTAGACCCTTCGTCTGCTTCTGTCGCACCATCGCTGGAAGGAATCTCCAAGAATCACCTCAGTTTGGTTTTGCTCCCTTTCTCCTTCTTTTCTTCTTTCAGCGACCTCAAAAACGAACTTTCTTTTGCAACAAACTGGTCGTGGATTCTCATCCGCCATCACAACAAAGTTTGCGCGAATTGTGAGGAAGCGACAGTCTGAAAAAGCTGCATAAACCATGCAATCCCCACACGCCGATGAGTCAGTTACACTAGAAATTTAGGGGGTTTGATTAACGACCTAACAGCCAATAGATAAAGAGGGAGCCTCATTTTCTATTGGCTGATGTTTATCTGTCCTCACTACGTCCACAATTGATAGATATTCATTCTTTTTTTTTTTTTTTTGGTCATCATAATTATAAGGCTGCTGCATCTCTGTAATGGTATTTTAAACTTTCATTGACAATTTGAAACTGAAAAAAAAAAAAAAAATCCTCCATACAACCTTTAACTGCGGTGAACCCCTGGACCCCCCACATCCTCTCGTACCCAAACACGAGCCTCTTCGCCGTAGCTCCATGTCTGTGTATAGGCTAATCCTGCCCGGCGCGTGTAAGCCGCTCTCTCTTTAAACGTGGTGTGTTTGGAGCCGCCGTATCTTTAGCCTGTGATTTAATTAAAGGCGTCGGATCAGAACTCATTTCAGTCTGGCACACAATTACTGCTGTGAGCCCCGAGAGGCTCCCAGGAACACAGAGGAGCAGAGAGAGCGGCTATGCCTGTGTAAAGTTATCTTATTAGAGACACTTGTTTTCATCCTGTCTTGCTAAAGGGCACAGAGCTCTTCAAACATCAGCACTTCTCTGGCCCACTTAGAGCTGTGCACCGGATGAGGCTAAAGGAAAATTGGCTCTGGTATCACTTTAGTTTAGGGACCACATATTCATCTTAACTTTAATAGTAATCTAGAGCAAATGCAAACGGACTGTGTTGTGATAGAGCTCTGAAGGAGGAGTGATGTAGTGCAGAGGGCAAGGGAATGGGAGAGTGTCAAAAATGAAAGTGAAACTTAGAAAACATGTTAATTTATTGTTTTCAATGAATACAGGATTTTCAAAACAATAAAAGGAACATGTGATCTAAATATGTTATGTGTTAGCAGTTATATAACCAGGCTGGTGCCACCGAGTGCCTCCACACAGTTTCATTTCTCTCCTGTGACTAGTTCAGGAATCAGAATACACTAGACGGTTTGCAAATACCCCAGAAGTGTGAGTTCGGGCACCAGCCAATCAGCAAAGAGCCAGACATTCTGTGTTGGCAACGATTCCCGAGATCGAGGATTTAAAGCCGGAACAAAGAGAAAGGTGAATTTCATCAAGGGGAAAGACGTTATTGTCCTTCTTCCTACGGGATTTGGGAAAAGCTTAATATACCAGTTAACCCCATTAGTGGTGCATTACATATGTCACGACCAAATAGCAGCAATTGGTTAAATAAAAAAAGTACCCGCCTACCGTCGAGAGAACGAATCCTAACACTGCGAGGTCAGACGGTTTCTACGAAGTGAAACCGGCCGATGACCGTTACCACTACCGTTTGGACTGAGGTCGAGCTAAATCAGGGGTCCCCAACTCTTTTTTCCTTGAAGTCCCTTACATGCCACCTGTTTTTATGCTCTCATACCCACTTTTTTTTTAATCATTTGCGGGGGATTAGATCTTTGTTAGTTCTTATTTCTGTATGTTAGTTCACAACCTCAGATGTTCGTCTCCATAGATACAAGCAGGTGATGCTTGTTGCAAGTCAGATCTGTGGGCAGACAAGCTTACTTACAGTACTAATGTATGTTTTTAAAGGCCCATCTCATGTAAAATAACTCTTTTCACATTGTATCTTCTGCACATATACAAGCACAATTTGGGTTTTGGAACATCCATTACACAATAGTTATGAAATCTTACTGATTTCTTGGAAGACAGTCACAGACCAGGAACTATGAAAGGCCGACTATTGCTCCTCCCCCCGTCCGTTCTGAGAAAACACAGGCTCCGCCCTCCAAACGTGACGTAGGCGACGAGTGAGCCGCCCTTCCTCCGCCATCTCAGGGAGGGAGGGGGAGACAGACGTGCACCCTGATAGTGGTAGGAATAAACTTTTATTCATCATGGAGATACAGCGCGTTCAGCCACATGTGTTACACCTGGAATCGGACGAGGACTTGGAGGTGCACGAAGCTCAAGCACCGCGTCCACATCAGCTGAACATTACTGATTGGTAAAGTATTAATAAACACTAGTAGGTCAACTTTTTATATCACTGCAGTGTAGAACAATGAACTTATGCTGTTGCTTTTGTTTAGGTGTTCATGTGGGAATTGTCAGCAGACGCGGGGTGGAGGCGGTGGAGTGGGGGAGGGGGGCAGGTGCGAAGCTCTTTCTGCTTCGTCAAACGTGTCATAGATGTATCTGCCGCGTCATCGTTGTAGCAGCTTTAGTTCGTTGTCACGTGGGAGGGTGACAGAAATACACTGCAATTTGTTAAAAAACGCCAACTCAATCTAAAAACCACTTGGGCGACATAAACAAGGCCATCACTCTTAGAAGGTAGAAATTTCTGAAAAGTTGATTTGGCATGAGATGGGACCTTTAAGGGGTTTTGATCAATGAAATCTGTAATTCAGTGAATGAAAGATAGGTATGTTTAGTGTTTAGTGATCATCATTTGGACATGATCATAACTGTTCTATCTGTTCTGCTTTAACACGTGCTTTATAAACACTACCCAAGACATAACCACTAATTAACATACTAATTACCATTTAGTTAGAGATGAATATGTGGTCTCTAAACTAAAGTGTTACCAGGGTATTATAAGAAGACTGAGAAGTATCCAGGGCCACTTCAAAGACCTACGTTATAAAACAGTAAAAGAAGTTCTACTGAAGTTTCCTGGTCTCAAACATACCTGGAGTTAGTTTCATTGGTGAACGTTTAAATCATTTGCTCAGGCGTCGGTAGTTTTGTCAGTCGCAGTAAAGTGGATCCTGGAGGTGCTCACATCTTTTATGTTTCGCAGAGAAAATAACAAGCGACACACGTGAGAGCGACCTGAGCAGTGTGCACTAATCAGGGCACCGCATGAGTGACACTTCAGACGAAAAGGTCTGGGCAAAAACAGCAGCTATTAAAACAACTGTCTCTTGTTCTTAGACAGGCCCAGGGAGACGGCTCAGATTAGAAAAATGAGTTGTCTTTTGCTTTAGAATTAGAGATTCTTTTTGTACCACAGGAAAATTTGCCAGACAGTAGGGAGCTTCAGCTTCCCCTACTGTCTGGCAAACTTTCACAAAAAGAAGTACAGAAGTCCATGTGTGTGATAAGGTGTGTGCCCCCTCGTCTTGGTTTATGCTCCCTAGACCTGGTTTTCAGACACTGATGGACTCTATGATCCTGGTATTTGTTTCTCTGAGCGTGGACGACTAGGCCTGTCACCATAATTGAATCTGAAGCTTGATATGTTACTACAGAAATACTACTAGGCCTGTAACGATAACAGATTTTGCTGGATGATTAACTGACCAAGAATTTATTGCAATAAACAATAATATTGACATTTTAAGACCAATTTCAGCTAATATAATGACCATGGAATAAAAATGCAAACACACACTTTTAAAGATCAATAAACTTGACTTTCTAAAGAACATTTAACACAGGAACTGTAATACAACCAAAAACAACAGGCCTAAATGAAACAGACTTGTTAACACAGGACTAGTCTAATGTGTCTGGCTCACAGCAAGGACTTGTTAATAAAAATGCACTTGAATAAACCAGTGCTGAACCAAACACAACCAAAGCAATAAATAAAATGGATTATTAAGTCTCTGTAACAAAATTGTCCTTAAAAGTGATTTTAGTCATTTAGTGTCGATAAATACAGCACATGTTGGTTCAAGCGTCATTACGCTTGTTAAACGAGAGGAGTCAGAGCGATAGACGCCTTCTAACATTCAGTCTCTTTGAGAGCGACAGAGAGCGAGGAAAACAAAGCTGCAAATAGAACTTATTGCTTCTGGAAAAGTTATTGAGCTTGTTAAAAGTTATCGTACGATTAATTGATTTATTGATTATCGTTACAGGCCTAGATACTACTACTACTACTACTACTACTACTACTACTAATAATAATAATAATAATAATAATAATAAACAATATTACTAATAATATTGGGGAAGTTTTTTAAACGTTATCCTCCTCCTTTTGAACATCAGGTCCCAAATATGTTCATGTACATATCACTATTTTTGTTATAATTTTTTTATTTTGTTGTTCCTGGCTCAAACAAATAAATACATGAAATAAAATAAATAAATAAATAATAATAAAAGAAGAATAATAAGAAGAGATATACTACAAGAAATGATAATATTGGTACATTATATATAACTCACCCCATGTAACAGATAATCCTGTATGGAAGATAATTTGTTCCATCTGATTTTGATTTTTAAATACCACTGAATTTCTCGCTTTCAATTTTTCATCTCTGAAAAAAACATGTTTGAATTATTTTTATTCTGAATTTTAGTTGTTGACATTTTAAGTGTTTAAAATTCAGTATTAAAAAAATCACCTTTTTAATATTCAGCACAAATATATTCAAGCCCTCAAATTCAACAGTCAAAATTTAGAGTGTGTATGAGAAGAGCTGCTCAGAGTCACACTGACACCACACACAAGAGGAGCACAGTGGCCTCCCCGAACTCAAATCACAGCCAAAATTGGGCAAATTCTCCTGTAGTGTGTGGTGGCCTTTAGTCTAGTACTGAAACTACTTCATGCTACTGACACAGAGCAGGATAATCCCAGTAAACCAGTATCAAAAAGTCTGAGCTGCAACACAGAAATGAGCCAGAATGAACAATTTTTTGGACTATAAGTCGCACTTTTTTTCATGGTTTGGGTGTTTCCTGCGACTTATATGTTAAAATTTTCACACTGAAAATGAGAGAAAACAGTGAGAGGTTCTAGTCTTGTGTGTGAGTATCTGCTGCTCCTGTTCCTCCTGTACCACTGTCACTTCACTCTACTGCACATGTCTCCTGCAGAAAGAGCCTCTCGAGCAACAGAAAGAAAGTTTGGAATGAGTGAGAAATTTGTGAGGGACTGACGGAAAGCTTCACAGTAACCGGGAGGATGCAGCACGAAACTTTCCTGAAGTCACTGGATGAATGGACAAAGTCTGGACTTCAGTGACACTGAAACCATCCTGTCGGGATTCAGAAAGACCCGAATAATTCTAACTGGAACTGATGCTGAGTCTGACGACAGCGACACAGAAGAGGAAGCGACGCTCTGTTTAAGTCCGAAAGTCGAGGCTGAGTTTTTCAGAAGTGACACCGAGGATGAAGAATTGAATGGATTTAGTGATTTGGAGTGAGATGGAGAGTTTCATAAACTTGTTCTGTTCTGTTGTTTATGTTAGAGTTTATCTGAAGAACTGTTCATATGTGACGTTAACAGTCTGTTGTTCTCTCTTCTGTTGTTTTTACTAGAACTTGACTTTCAACAGGAAATTTCGGTTCCTGGTCTGTGATTTTATAAAATAAAAGGTAACACTTTATAATAACTACACCTTATTAGACTTAACTAACAGATAACAGCTGCCTGAATGATCATTGCATTGTATTATTAGAAAATAATTCTCTCATCACTTATTAATGATTAATAAATGCTCAAATGTGAACTTAAATATGCCTTTGTAAACATGCAAATGGTGAGTCCATGAGTAATTAAGAAGTATTGAGTAACTATTTACAGCACAGATGAATTAAGTACAAGTTAAGTGCTACTTCAGGTAGTAATTAAGTAGTTACTAAGCTTGAATCATTATTAATTAAGTCTTTGTTCATGCTTTATTAAGGCTAAATAAGGTGTAGTTATTATTAAGTGTTAAAAAGTGCCACTTACATATGTTTTTTTCTTCTTCATTACACAGTTTTTAGCTGGTGCGACTTATTCTCCAGAGCGACTTATAGTCCGAAAAATACAGTAATTCACTTTCAGTTAATTTGACCTGCAATCCTACAATGTTATAAAACAGTAGCCATGTAATTTTTCCAGAATTTGTATGAGTATTTAAGCATATACATATAAAAACTTAAACGTGCATTGCGTAACTTTTCTGGTGGAAGGTCTGTCGAACGGTTTTCACTGTAGACATGTTATTGCTTTGTCTGGAATGTTCCACAGTATGACATTAAACCTTTCTATCTTGATGGAAACCAAGCCAGACCAAGTTACAGGTCAGATCTGTGGGGAGGCGACGCCACTTACAGTGAGAATGTCTGTTTTTCTAGGTGTTTTTGAGCTATAAAACCAGCTGTAATTTGAATTAATGTAAAGTAGAGCTGTTTAATGTCACACTGCGGAACATTCCAGATGGAGAAATGACATATCCACAAGAAAAAAGTCACAGCGCACTTTTAAGGCATGTTTTGTATTAGAAAAAAACATTATAAAAGCTCAAAAAAGTAAATCCTTCAACATCAACACCTAAATATTCAATTTATCCAACTATATTTTCAAACTCACGTGACCCTGACGTCGTCGTGGTGATGGTTTGCAGAGCCCCGTGTTAAGGTCCACTATTTGGCTCCCAATGTGGAAAGACACTGGATAAATTTGGACTATGGCAAAAAGCAACGTGAAGATGGGCAAAGGAACACACTTCACTGTCAGATTCCAGCACATTAGACGCTGCTGATGCCTCGGGTGTTAGCAGTGTTTACACAATGGTGACAGATGTACACAGGGACACACACGGGGACGGGCCGCTAGAGGGCGCCAGTGACACCACGCAGACACTGGTTGGAATGGAACATTTGGATTGAGCTCATTAAGAAAGAATATTTATAATGACGTGTTTCTTTTTTTTTTTCGTTATAGGCGAGTTTCATTGTTGACAAAAGCGTGCGTTGCATGCTGGGAATTATTTTGGTCGGCGGCAAGAAACCCTAATTCAACATGACGGACGGAGCGAGAAAGCACGTAAAGGGTATTGATCCCGGTTATTTATCCACTCTAACAGCAGAGGACCCAAGACCATTTGACCAGAAACTGGTCATAAGCATCGATGGAGCCAAATCACCCTTTTCAACCCCGACAAAAGGTGGACCAAACCAAATTTCTGGTCAGAATCACCAACTACCTGGACAAATATTCACTTGGGTGATATCCACAATGACTTGGTGGAAACTCCTGGGCCATTCACAGCAGAAAAGATGAAAACCTCCAAGAGTCTGGATGTGTTGTTGAACTTGTTGAAGTCCACGGTTTGTTAGGATCTTCTACGTTTGCTCTGCGAATGTTTGAAAGACGTTTAATTCGCCGTTAGAGGTTCTTTTCACTCAGAATACGAAAAAGACATTTTCCTTCTTCCGTGCTTCTATTTGTGCATCCGATTATACAGCAGGAATTTACCATTATCGGGGATAAATACGCGAGGTTACGCACTGTGTTTGACCGCTATCATGTTTCTTGCCTCCGACCAAAATATTTCCTAGCATGCAACGCGGGCTTTTAATAACAATGACGTCAGCTGAAACTCGCCTATTGTGTCCAGCATGATTAGTAGAGCGGCACTACATGATACATAAAAAATAACTAGTAATAATAATAATCATAATAAGCATAATATAACATGTTTTGCAAAATAATTCACAAAAAGAGAATGCTGTTTCAGTTATATGTATTGCTTTCATGCATTGTTGTTATTGCTTTTTTATTTTGGTTGCCTGCAGTGCATTGAGATTGACATTTTTATTTATTTTAGTCAGTCTACATTTCCAAAGCTCAAAATGCTCTGTTCCAGTTTGTGATGTCATGAAGCGGCTACATTTTAAGCTTTGGGACTAGTGGCCAGTCTAATGGTACTGCAGCAGAAAGAAGTGCTGAACATGTTTGATTTCCCCGTGGGATGTGTCTATTGACAAAGCTGATCTTTTCTAGTCTTCTGAACAGTGTTGGGGAGTAACAGATTACATGTACTGGAGTTACATAATCAGAGTACAAATTATGAGTAACTGTATTCAGTTACAGTTACTGTTTTAATGAGTGGTAATTGGATTACAGTTACTTTGTTGAAATAAAAGGATTACGCAGAGGTATTTTCCTGTTTTCACATTTTAGGCTATATCCATTTTTTTTTTTTTTTCCCAGTATTTCCACTCATTGTCGGACACTAAACCAAGTCTAAACCAGGTCTAAACCAGGACTAACCCAGGACTGAAACAGGACTAAACCATGACGCTGTCTTTTAGCAGACAAAACATCTCATGTGAAGATCTAGTCTTCTCTACAGCAAATCAAGTAATCCAAAGTATTCAGATTACGTTACTCACTTTAAGTAATTTAATGGATTATGTAACAAACTACATTTTGGGATCTGTAATCTGTAATCTGTAGGGGAATACATTTTAAAAGTAACCTTCCCAACACTGCTTTTGAACATATCACTTTTGTTTCTGGTTCTGATATTGTCATATTTTAGTTTTGGGATTCGGACATTGTAATTGTGTGGTTGTTGGATCCTAACAGCGGGAAACAGCTCGAGAAATGTGTTTGTGAACTCCATAAATGCAAAAGAGAATCAGATGTGTGTGACTGCAAACCTCCGTTCAAACTGTTTCCCTTCTCAACGGAATTTAAAAATAGTGAAAGGCGAAGACGATGGGCAGGATTGATCCACGGGAACCACACAATTACGATGTCCGAATCCCAAAACTAAAATATGACAATATCAGAACCAGAAACAAAAGTGATATGGTTCAAAAGACTTGAAAAGATCAACTTTGTCAATAGACACATCCCACTGGGAAAACAAACATGACGGTTTGATGCTCACTTTTTCGGAAAATCCTTCCCAGTATGAATTGAACAGTGATCAGAAGTCCGAGATTCCTGATGTGTGTATACTGGAGACAAATATGTGTAATTCTTCTTATTAATTAGTGTTACTTGGTCAGTTCCAATGTAAAACGGCTGGACATGGCCCTGGTTTTACTGTCCTTACAAATGTTTGAAAAGTATCCACCGTGAATATCTTGTCAAATCGATAACTCTTTTCTAAAACTTTTATGTTGTAACCAAAATATATGTACATATCAATTATTCTCATTTATCTAGACAACATGCTGTATAGTAGATCTATAGGTTTCAGAATTATAAGAAATTAGGACTGTTGCCATGACAGTCCAACGATGTTCATTTGACCTCCTGATGATTTATTACAGGGTCGTCAAACTCAAACTCAAACTCACAATGGGATAAAATTAAAAACTGGGACTAAGTCATGGGCCAAACTAAATATTTATTGAAAAATTTCAGCAACATCTGCATGTTTTCTTTTCTTTCAAGATATGTCATGTTAAACCTTTTCTTATTAAAATAAATGTTTAATAATAGTTTTGCTTAAACATTGAATCCAGAACAAGCAGAATATAAAATCATTTTAACAACATTTTAAATAAATAAATGTGTCTATAGTCGATCTGTAGCCAGCGGGCAGCTCTAATACAGATTTGATTTGATCTCGTGGGCCAAATATAATTATATCACGGGCGAAATTTGGTCCCTGGGCCTGAGTTTGACATGTCTGTTTTATGTTATTAGGTTCTTTTTTCAGACCCAAGAGTTTGATTTCATACCTGACAGTTTGTGACAGTAAAAAAAGGCCCCTCGTCCTGGTTTATTGTCCCGTGAATTGCCTTTTTAATCCCTGTCCCAATGATTTACTCTCACACACCTGAGATACTGTCCTGAGGAAGTGGGACTGCAGGTGGCGCTGTCGTCCTGCTTCCACCGGTAGAAAGACAACGCCAAACCTGTTTAAATCAACTGATACATCACAGCAACATCACGAGACTCTGAGGAAGTCCAAACGGTCAGGTATGAAAACAAACTCTTGATCTGTTGCGATACAATTACCTTTTGAATGAGGTCAAAGGTCTTAAGGAAGCTGACATCTAAGTAGCTCAGTGGTTGTGTCCCAAACTGATCATGTCTTCATTATTATTCTTTTTTAATGAGCTCTTATGACCAATCGCTTAACTCCAGCTCTCAGTGTGAACCATGTGCTGCCTCTGGACGGTCACTGGGGCCCTGGTCGGCTCCCGGCCCCACAGAGAGGACACTCCGGGCCTGTGGGGGGCGGGGGGTCTCTCCTCACCTTGGTCTCTCTCTCCTCCAGCAGCGTCTCCAGTCTCTTCTGTGCCGCTCGGCCCTCGTGGTCGTCGCTCACGATCAGGATGATGTGGTTCCAGTTGAACTCCCTCATGAGGTCGAACCACACGTGAGCCTGGTGCGAGTACGGGGGCACGGTGCGCAGGAACGACAGGTGGATGCTCTGTGGACCACACATTTTACACGACATACGGTTATTCACACTTTCACTTTAAAGAACAACTAAGTCACGTTCAGCGGCAGAGCTCCCCCTACAGCTCCCTTATGAAAATACACATTTTTTTGGTCACATTTTTATAAAGTTCTTTTCCACCTTCAAGGCACTCAAAGTCCTTTACAGCAACGAACCGCTCACCCATTCACACACACATTCATACAGCAATGTACGCAGACACTATTCATCTGTGGGAGCTGGAATCACACCGCCAACCTGTGGGTAAGTGGATCTGACCGCTCTACCAAGATGTTGAGAGTGGGATTTGAACCGCCAACCAGTGAACCAGTCTAATCTCATACAAACTTATTATGTTGGCAAATATTTTAAAAGAGCCAGGGTTTCTCAGGAGAACTCTTGGCTCATATTGGTCATATTGCAAGTGTAGATTTCTGCTCAGAAACAGCAGGGGGAGCACATGGACACTTCAAACACCCTGAAAATTCAGATTTGAACATCACATGGACTTACAATGATGTGTAATGTGGTAAAAATGTTGCTTCATTCTGCTTTAAAAGCCTTGTACTCATGTATTTGAACTAAATTTCAATCATCATATCATTTTTGCACTGTTTTCCTTATGACCTCTTATATATAGCTGAGATCTATTTTTATTACTTAATTTACATATTTATTTTGACTTGTACATTAACATTTGAGCCGTGCAACCGCGGGTCCTGATGCAAAACAGTGCGGTGTGGGACACATTTTGAAAGCTCATTGAGGGTGTGGGCGCAAGCAGGACTGCACAATGCAGGAGCGGGCGGGTGGGATGATAAACTGAAATCCCAGAAACTAAATATGAGTGTAAGGTAAAATATACAAATGATTCATGTGTGCCCATCATACATCATTTGTGCAGGAAATTTTATTTGGCACTTGCGTTCAGGAGCGGGACTGAAAATTACAATTCTTTGCGGGGACGGGAGCAGGACTGCACAATGCGGGTGCAGGCTGGAGCTGGGCTGAAAATGTTGTCCCTCGCAGACCTCTAATTTACATTTATATAATTGTGCCTTATTTGACACCTACTATTTTTCCTGCTTATTTAGAAATTATTATTACCATTTGTATTTTTTCTCTTTTTTTATATTATATTGTGATGCGTGAGCTCCTGTGTCCAAATCATTCCTCTGGTGGATCAGTAAAGTTTGTCTAAGTCCAAATTTGTCTTGTCCCCAGTACAGATATATTGTATAAACAGCTCTTAAAAAAGAAAAACAAAAGTGTCAGTTAGCTTGCTAGTTTGTGCTAGTTTTACAGTGATGGCAAATCTGCGCTAGTCAGGCTGGTGCCACCGAGTGCCTCCGCTCAGTTTCATTTCTCTCCAGCGACTAGGTCAGGAATCAGAATACACTAGACGGTTTGCAAGATCCCCAAATTGTGATTTCGGGCACCAGCCAATCAACGAAGATCCATACATTCTGTATTGGCAATGATTCCCGAGGTCAAGGATTTAAAGCCGGAACTAAGAGAATGTTTGGTGAATTTTATCAAGGGGAAAGACGTTATTGTCCTTCTTCCTACAGGATTTGGGAAAAGCTTAATATATTAGCCCCGGTAGCAGCACTTGATTAAATAAAAAAAGTACCTGCCTACCGTCGAGCGAACAAATTCTTACGCTGTGAGGTCAGACGGTTTCTACAAAGTGAAACTCTCTGATAAATCAGGCTAAATCTGCACTCTGGTCTCTGAAAGATGTGAAAAGAGCTCATAAACTCATCACGTTGAATAATTAGAATGCTCAGAATGTGTAAGTCGGTAAGTTATTCATTTATCAAGCACCTTTCACAGATAAAGAATGACAAAGTGCTTTAGAGAGTGCAATGAAGAACATGTACAAAACAGAGGAACAAAAGCTTGTCAAAATAGCAGAGTCTTGAGCTGCTTTTTACAAGAGTCAGTGGAGTCTGCAGGGCATTCTATGATTTGGGAGCCACAGCCTGAAAGGACTGGGAAGTGAGGAATAACTTTGGACGTCTATGGACTGTTTCAGATGAACCAGCTCTGTTTTGCACGCTTCTAGATGATCAAAATCAGGTAGAGCACCTTCAAGCAGCCTTTGTCTATAGCAGATACAATAACAACATCACCAGAGAATCTCACTGGAGAATCTGCTAAATCTGTCATTCCCTTTATGTAGCTTCCATCCAATAGTCTTAGAGTAGTCCATATGCTCGTGTTCTTTAGCCCAGAGCTCTTCCGAGGAATGAGATCAGATGGCCTCCAGACAGCACGGACCTTCATCAATATTTCAGTATGAAGACGAGAGCGGAAGGGCTTTTAAAATATGTTCATTTCAAGCACAAGATCAAACTTAGCTGCATAATTGGACAATGTTAAAGGGCCCATATTTTCTGATCTATGTTCTAATGTTGTCTCCTCGTCACAAACTGTAATAATGTAGATTCTGTAGGCAGCAGAGGCAGGTTAGTTTGTACAGTAAATGTTGATGATTTTAAAGGAAAAAGGTTTGTTTTGGTGTTGTAACCCGAGCTGTATTTCATCATCGTCTTCTTTTTTTTTTTCCTTAGGTGTAGGAATAGAGTTTACTCAAAAGAACTGCTGGACTGAACTCAAGAGGACTGTTATTATTATTATTGTATTTTTTAATTTTTTTTCTCAGTGCTGCCCAAGTTGTTGGTTGTTCTTTGCTGACTGCTGTATTGTTGGCATCATCATTTGTAAACAGGGTTAGGCTTTCATAAGTGATTTCACTTCAGTCTAAACCCGGTCGGTCATAGATAAGACTTTTAAATGTTAATAATAGGGGTGTAACGATATTCAAGTCTCACAATACGATATAGTCACAGTATGAACCTCACAGTACGATATTTATTGCGATATCGTGGGAATGCTCACGATATTATATTATACATTATAACAAGAGTGACATTATAAAATGCTTTGATCAGTCATTTGGTAAAACATTTATTGTCATTTTCATATCAGTGACATTTTGAACATCTTGAAAAGTCTTTGAAGTTGAAGTGCAAAATTCAAGTAACAACTAAACAATGTTTTAGTACAACTTGGCTAAACTATGAAGGTGCACCGCTTCATGGATTGTCTGAGCATTACGGCTACTGTAGTCAAGAGCCTCAGAGGAAGTCTGACAGATTTTGACTGCATCAGTGCACAAGGAGCGAGCAGTTATTTTCAGAGCTTATGCTAATGAGCCATAAGTTTAGTTTATGTAAAACGTAAACAAAGCTGCACAAAGCTGCATTAAACACATTATTACTCAATGGATATTTGAATCCTTCTCATAGGGAAAAAAAAAAACTTAAATGCTATGGTATTTTATATTTTGGCTCCAGTTTAGCCACTAATCTTTTAAACCCAACGCCGTCCACCCTGGAAAACTGGTACACTTTTCTGCCAGTCGACTGGCTTTTTTTTTTTATTTAACCAATCGCAGCTATTTGTTCGTCAGGTATGTAATGCGCCACTAACGAGTTTAACTGATATATTAAGCTTTTCCCAAATCCCGTAGGAAGAAGGACAATAACGTCTTTACCCCTTGATGAAATTCACCAAACATTCTCTTTATTCCGGCTTTAAATCCTCGGAACCTCGGAATCATCACCAACACAGAATATATGGCTCTTCGCTATTTGGCTGGTGCCCGAACTCGCACTTCTGAGATTTTTGCGAACCGTCTAGTGTATTCTGTTTCCTGACCTAGTTGCTGGAGAGAAATGAAATTGAGCAGAGGCACTAGGTGGCGCCAGCCTGGATTGTAAAGTGCCATAAACCAGCACTTTTATTTGCTTCATTCAGTTGTGTTGTGTCCAGTTAAACACCTGTCATACATTGTTGTTTTCCCAACTCTCACAATGCATTGTGGTCTATATTACTATCCATTCCCCAGACCTCGCATACTGACTTTTTACTACAATAAACACTAGAGGAAGTGAAGTACGAATAGAAGTACATTCTTTGGTTGACTGAAGTTCATAGAGTCTTGGAAATAGAGCAAATGGTTCTTCTTTCATTTATATTCTGTTTGTTTACTGCACGATTTAGCTCTTCACTGTCTCTTACTGTTTAAAATACGTCTCTTTAAAAGGACACCGCTGCGTTCTTCTTCTCCCACGGCGGGGTAGAACGGCCGGCGGGGAAACAGACTCCCATCTTATTGCTAATTTAATCAGTAGAGTTATCACATTTTTCTGTCATATTCCCAACTCCGCCGTCTCTTGTACATTTTTAAAGCACAGCAGATTGTTTGTGGAGTAAACAGATGAAACCGAAGATCAGATCCGGTGGAAATGGCCCCTTCCCTGACTGTACGAGTTTACTCCAGATGCCCCGCAGATGTATTCTCCTCACTCCAGTGGCTCAGAATGTGTTGGCAACCATTTAAAAACGATTTTCAATTTCTGTTTTGTTGTGGGACAGATTTTTGAAGGTCGATGTGTTTTGTGGATGCAGAAAGTATTAAAAGAAAAAAAGAAAAATCCTCGACAAACATGAGCTTATAGGAGAAGATGTATGATACTATGTTAGAATCACAATACATACATGGGTGTGAAGCTAACTGGAGGCACTGCTCTGTCTGAAGCTCTGTTAGATTTTAAAGGGCCCATATTACACTATTTTCTGATCTATGTTATAATATTGTGTTTTGTTTCATTCACACATGTTTAACACAAAAACCTTGCAGATTTAGACTGAGTTTTCTCTCAACTAGAAATCTGTTCCACCTTGTGATGTCATGTGGTAATACAGGAAGTGCTCCACTGTGTTTTTAAACTCCACACACCTTCACTAGAATTATTTGGATGATTCCAGACCCAGACTTTCCGATCTGTACTGAACTAAAGGTAAAAAGAGGTGTTAACTTGGAAACTACTGCTACATGACATCACGAGGTGGAACAGAGCATTTTGAACTTTGGAGCTTACTCAAACATGTGTGAATGAAACAAAACACCACTCCATGTATTTTTTAGATGAGGAAACAGCATTATAACATAACTTAAAGCTCACAAGAGTCAATTTCGTGTAATACAGGAGCTTTAATTTGAGATTTGTTTTAACACAATCTGACCATAAAGAACTGACTTAGTTGAAACTATAACATGTGAGCCGATTTGTGTTGTTAAAGGGACAGTCTGGAATTTTGGACATAGAACCTCATTTCCTAGAGTGTTGGAGACGTGTGGAGACACTTTTTTAAATATTCCATCCAGTCCTTGTATTTGCAGAGGTCAGTGGTGTTAGACTAGTGCATGTCAATGGTCATAGTTCTCCTGCCACTAAAAACAGTCTTACCCACTCCACAAAACACCTGAAACAAATCTATTATTACACCAGACTGTCCATGTGAATGTCTGTGTTGATAGAATAATGTTTGAAATAAAACTAACCTTGCATCGCATAAATCGTTGCAGGTTGAGGGACTATTTTCTCATATATCAGTCCGCCACTTCCAAGCTTTCTATGAGGAAGTACAACTCACTCTATCTTCATGACCAAACCAGACAAAGTTACAGGTCAGATTTGTCAGAATGTCTGTTTTTCGTGGTAGTTTTGAGCTCTTAAACCACCTGTAATTGAATAAATGTAAGGTAGAGCTGTTTAATGTCACACTGTGGAACATTCTACGCAAAGCAATGGCCTCTCCAAAGAAGCAGGTGATGGACCCTCCACCAGAAAAGTGACACAATGCACCTTTAAGCCTACAGCACATTTAACTGGTGCAAATAAAAATATATCATTAAAAACATATGATCTAGTATTGTGTTTGTTCTGTCACTTCTTGAGCGTCTTGATCGTCTCGTCTCTGTGACAGACCTCGCGTGATCTTTTATTCATGCAGCTCCATTAAACATTCAGGAGTAGCTTATTAACGACCTTTCATTGTCAGTAGGGAGTACGCACGATTACACAACAGCTCACACACAAACACACACACACACACACACACGGAAGTCGAGATTTCCGCGCGGTCCGTGAACTCACCTTATCGGAGTAGATGGACATGCGCGTGGTCAGGCCTACCACGGGGATGCGGTAGAAGCCGGCGGTGTAGGAGACCGGGGTGGGGGTGAGGTGGTCGTTGGACTGCGGGGGGTGGCTCACCAGGATGGCATAGACCTGCAAAACAAGAGGGGGCACAGAATTTAACACATGCAGATGACACCAGTGACAATTATGATCAACTTATTACAACTGTGGAAGTAAAATCAAATTATGGATGGATTCTAATAAGTTATCTCTAAATTTAAACAAGACAAAAGCGACCGTATTTTCCGAGCTATAGGCGCTCTGGATTATAAAACGCACTGTCATTAAATGGTCTATTTTCAAACTTTTTTTCACAAATAAACGGACTTTAAAGGAAACACAACAGCTGGATGGGTGAGTGGGACTTTGTTTGTGGCGTTCACGGTGACTCTGGGCTTTGTTCAGTTGTGGTGTGTATAGTCCAGTTCCTTATTCCCATTTTTTAACCTTAGTGGGAATTTTTTGCGGATTTGCTAACCTATATATTTTTGGAAAGGTTATAATATATGGAGTCAGAAAATCAATGTTTGCATTTGCCCAGATGTCTACACAATCTCTTTTTGAAATATCTCAGCCTCTGAATAAGATGAAATGTTGATTTTAACTGCTAAACCCACATTTTCAGGGTCAGGGAGCTCATGTTTGTTTTACCCATATTGTTGATGTATTTCAACAGGATAATTAAAAAAACAAAAACATGTTTTTGGAGTATTACATGCGGATATTACAATGAAATTGCAAGAAAACAACCATTCATTTTTTACCCACTTATGCATCCAAGGGTTAATGTGGGTAAGTCTTGGTAGCTTGATAGCTTTGTAACTAGCACCATTTGATTCCCTGACCCTGAAAATGTGGGTTTAGCAGTTAAAATCAACATTTCAAATTATTCAGAGGCTGAGATATTTCAAAAAGAGTTTTTTGGTGGCCATTTTTTAAAAATTCAATATGGCCGCCATATAGACATCTGGGCAAATGCAAACATTGATTTTCTGACTTCATATACTATAACCTTTCCAAAAATATATAGGTTAGCAAATCACCCAAAAAAATCCCACAAAAGTATATAAGGAACTGGACTAGTAGGGAGGGGGCTGTCTGGGACCGCTGGATTGTTGGCGTGTTCGCAGTGACTCAGTTGTTCAGTTGTGGTTAGACAACCCATCCTCACGGAAAACTGTATAATAGAGAAGTTTCACATTGCACTCGCTTTTTCGGTTTGTTCCTCCGTTCCGTTCCTCGTGGGCGTGGAGTGATGAGTGTGTCTGTGGGTGTGTTTCGCTGTGTGGTCGCTGTCTGCTCCCTGTGTGTTTGTGTGCGCTGGTGGTGCGGCTTTGTAGTTTACTGAAGTCGTGCTATTTTTTGATAATTATAAAATAAATTCTGACGTTTCAATCCATGTCGATGATGTTAAAATCGAGTGGGTTTCTCATAATATATTTTTTAGTTATAATAATAGATGAAAAGCCAAGATGGAAAGCACACATCCGATACACACAATCAAAGGTCTCGAAAAGTATTGCTGTAATCAACAAAATTAAATTCACTCTTAATCAAAATGCTCTTTACACGTTGTATTGTTCACTCACACTTCCATACTTGATGTACTGAAATCTGGAACAACAGTTACCAAACTTTACTTCTGTGAGAATAAAGCTTAAGGTTGGTTACCTGAATCACACAAACACGACTTGTTTTTCAAATCAAAATTATTATTATCATTATTATTATTATTTTATTTAGTGAAACTCTACACTGCTTTTCTTTTGTATAAAGCAAACAAACATATACTGCCATTCAACATCCAAAAACTGTTCAGTACACAAGAAGTACACAGTGAGAACACAAGGGAAGGGCTCAATTTAAAGGGAACATCTCATGCACAATCTACTTTTCAGAGCTTTCGACTTTCTAAGAGTGATGTGTGGGTCTTGTATATGTCGCCCAAGTGGTTTTTAGATTGAGTCTGTGTTTTTTTTTAGCAAATTGCAGTGTATTTCTGCCACCCTCCCACATGACAACGAACTAAAGCTGCTACAACGATGACGCGGCAGATACACCTATGACACGTTTGACATAGCAGAAAGCACTTCGCAACCACCCCGCTCCCCCACTCCCCCGCCTCCGCCCTGCATCAACCCCATATCAGCTGACAATTCCCACATGAACACCTAAACAAAAGTGACAGCATAAGCTCATTGTTCTACACTGCAGTTTACACGATATAATAAGTTGATCTACTAGAGTTTATTCATAATTTACCAATCACTTATGCCACAGGATGCACGCCTGTCTCCGCCTCCCTCCCTGAGATGGGCGGAGGAAGGGCGGCTCACTCGTCGCCTACGTCACGTTTGGAGGGCGGAGCCTGTGCTTTCTCAGGACGGGCGGGGGGAGGAGCAATAGTCGGTCTTTCATAGTTCCTGGTCTGTGATGCCTCCAAGAAATCAATAAGATTTCAGAACTATTGTGTAATGGATGTTCCAAAACCCAAACTGTGCTTGTTTATGTGCAGAAGATACAATGTGAAAAGAGACAGACCCTTTAAAACAAAGAGAGTGAGAACCACCAGGGAGTCTGTGTGTTATATAAGATATATAAAGTATATGGATGATCTAAATATATATATATAAAGGCAGGGAGTTTGCTGTGGGTTTCGCAGCTTGTGTTGTGAACAGGCAGTTCTTTCGTCTGCTTCTTTATCTCGTGTATAACTCTTTAGGCGTCTGGCCAAGGTTTGGAGTCTTTGTTTGACAGTTTGCAGTGCTTCAGGTGTGGGGATCTGGCTCTACCTCTTGGGTGCTTTTTCATTGCACCGTTCTGTGCCTCTGACAGTTGGCTCACTTCTCTCCACGCTTCCTTAGGTTTAGTCAGTCGCTGATACTTATTGGGGCTGATACTTATTGGGGCAATAAACCTCAGTAAGGGGAGGATAAAACAGTATCAGGGGACTTTATAACTTCCCTCTGACCTGTGTGAAGAATCCCTCAGTCATCCAGGTAGAATCCATGGTGAGGAGAAAATTCAGTTTGTCGACTGGACAAAAGTTAGTTTGGTTGAAGAAGTTTTGCAGTTCATCCAAGCTGCAGGGAGGAGCTAAACTAACTGAAACTAACACACTACTTGTTTACAGTTTGTGTTTGTTAGTTCGGCCTATTGACCTGTACAGGGTGTGGGGTCTAACTAACAGAACAATTCATGGCCATAATGGAGCTTCCACACCTCTGGACCTGACCTGGATACACTTGTTGTTCTCTTGTTTGTTTTGATTTAGGTTTGAGGATGGAGTTGGAGGAATTTTCTCCTCCCCTCTGACCTGGTGCCCTGGCTCCTCCTTGTCATTGCATTGGAACACTAGTTGTTGGCTGTTAGTTTGGACTGTGGGTAAGTCACCGTTTCTCCTACATCTTGTTCATGTAACTCCTCTTGTTACTTGTTCTCACATCTCACCCATTTCCTCCTTGTTCCAGTTGCCCATTTTTCATCTTCTTCTTTGGTTCCCCAGCACCTGACGCAGACCTTGTTTGGTTGGGCGACGACTGAGCCGGCATCTTGTAAGTTTCATTGTCTCTCATCGTGTATGAGGTGGGCAGTAGTGTGAAGGGTCTTGCCCAAGGACCCACACTGACTCATTGTGCACTTAGGTGGGAATTCGATCCCGGGTCCCCCATGTATCCATCTTGGAGTCCTTGTGCACACTTACACTTGTCCTGGTTTTGAGTTCCAGTTTAGTCCACTTGTAGACTTGGTTTTGTCTTGGTCTTGTTATAGTCCTGGTTTAACCCGGGCACAACATGACTCATATTTATACAGATTTTGTATAAAAGTGACATGATTTATGGAAAAACACAGAAACAGAACGCTACATCATCTGTACACTTTAGTATTCAGAACATAAAGTTTTGGTTTAGTGAAATGTGAAAGGCTGAAAAACCACAGATGTTGTCTATAGGTTCTGCTGTTTGGACAGATGACGCTCATTAATTTACAGGATTTGGCCTGTTTTAATTATTTCTGTAGGATTTCTGTGCATTTGACAACGTTATAATTAAATCTATTTCCAACAGCATATGGTTTATCCTGTGTTTACCCACAAAGAGTGACCTGGTACACAGAACACACTCTTGTGAGCTTTAAGTCAGGTTATTATGATGTTTCCTCCTCAAAAACAAACCTGGACTTTTGTGTGTTTTGTTTGAGTAACACTTTATTATTATTTCCTGTATTACCTCGTGACATCACAAGGTGGGACAGAGAGTTTTCTGTTTGAGAAAAAAGCCTAAATCTGCAGGTTCTAACACAGATCAGAACATATTATAGGCCCTTTAAATCAAGTGTTGGAGTAACATGTTATAAAAGTAACAAAATACTGTAATCCATTGTTTTTTGCTGTAACACAGTAATGTTCGGCATAACAGGGAAAAAATATGTCAGTAACGCGCATTTACAATCCTTTTTAACCTGGTTTGAAGTGCTGGGTTTTTTGGTTTTCTTCATACAAATTCGCTAAAATATCAACAGCGAAATTCCAGGAGATGCGATCGTGTAGACCGTCAGGTGACCGCGAGCAAAAGGACCGACGCAGAACTCCACGCTCCACAGGGTTAGTCCTAGATTTCAAGTTCTAGTCCAAGATTAGACCTGGTTTAGGCCTGGTTTAGACCTAGGTCAGTCCTGGTTCAGTTCTGTTTTAGTCCTGGTTCAGTTCTGGTTTAGTCCTGGTTCAGTTCTGGTTTAGTCCTGGTTCAGTTCTGGTTTAGTCCTGGTTTAGTCCTTGGTTCCGTCCTGGTTTAGACCTGGTTCAGTCCTGGTTTAGTTCTGGTTTAGTCCTGGTTTAGACCTGGTTCAGTCCTGGTTTAGACCTGGTTTAGTCCTGGTTTAGTCCTTGGTTCCGTCCTGGTTTAGACCTGGTTTAGTCCTGGTTTAGACCTAGTTTAGTCCTGGTTTAGACCTAGTTTAGTCCTGGTTTAGACCTAGTTTAGTCCTGGTTTAGTCCTTGGTTCCGTCCTGGTTTAGTCCTGGTTTAGACCTGGTTTAGTCCTGGTTTAGACCTAGTTTAGTCCTGGTTTAGACCTAGTTTAGTCCTGGTTTAGTCCTGGTTTAGACCTGGTTTAGTCCTGGTTTAGACCTAGTTTAGTCCTGGTTTAGACCTAGTTTAGTCCTGGTTTAGTCCTGGTTCAGTCTGTATACGGCACAAAAGTTCAGCATCTTCAGTTATTTTGGTGAGAGTAACTTAAAAGTAATCCAATAGTCGTGTAATGTTTTACATTTTAAATACAGTAATACTGTAATGTAACGAATGACTTTGACATGACAGTACCAGGTCATAAATAACACATTACAGTTCTGAAGTCACTTGCCCAACAGTGTTTAAATGTGTTAAGTTATAATGTTGATGAATATATTTTACTGTAAAACTCTGGTAAATTGTGAGTTTTGTAATATTTGAAACACAATATTTGTAATATTTGAAACACAATGAATTTCCAAACTGTGAAATTGTCGGTTGTTTGGCCTCACGTTTAAAGAGCCATAGTGAAGAGGAAACAACATTCGAACAGAAAGAAGCTCACGAGAGTTCATTATATGTACCAGGTCACCCTCGGGATTGTGGGTAATCACAGGATAAACCATATGTCCTTAACATTAGACTTAATTATAAAGACTTTAAACACTCACAATCCTATAGAAATAATTAAAAGTAAAAGATAAATCCTGACAGAGAAGGAAAGCGAGCAGGAGAGAGAGAGAGATAAAGGAGGTAGAGAGAGAGGAGGGGTAGGAAAGAGAGGAGAGAGAGAGAGAAAAAGAGGGAGATCAAGGGGGATGAGAGAGAGAGAGGGAGAGAGAGGGAGGAAGAACGAAGGAGAGAGAGGAGAGAGATATAGAAAGGAGGGAGAGAGTTGGGGCAGGAGAGAGCAAGGCAGAGAGAGAGAGGAGCAGGAAAGAAAAAGGAGGGAGTGAGAGAGAGGAAGAAGACAGAGGGGGCACAGGAGAGAGAGGGAGAAAGAGAGAGGGGGGAGGAGAGAAAGAGAGAGTGAGAAAGAAAAGGGAGAGGAGGGGGAGGGAGGGAGAGAGGGCAGGAGAGAGAAAGGAGGGAGAGAGAGAAAAGGGGAGAGAGAGAGGAAGAAGGGAGAGGAGGGTCCAGGAAAGAGAGAAGAGAAAGAGGGAGAAAAGAAAGAGGAGTGTAGGGGGCATTAGAGAGAGAGAAGGAAGGGAGAAAGAGAGAGGAGAGTGGGTGCAGGGAGAGTGAGAAAGAGAGGGGAAGGAGAGAAAGAGAGAGCAAGAAAGAAAAGGGAGAGGGGGAGGAGAGGGAGAGAAAGGAGAGAGGGAGTGAGGGCAGGAGAGAGAGAGGGGGCAGGAGTGAGAAAGGAAGGAGAGACAGAAAAGGGGAGAGAGAGAAGGGGATAAAGAAAGATAGGAGAGAGTTTGCAGGAGAGAGTGAGAAAGAAAAAGGGAGAGAAAGGGAGCAGAAGAGAGAAAGGAGGGAGAGAGAGGGGAAGAAGGGAGAGGGGGGTCCAGGAAAGAGAGAGAGAGGGGGAAAGACAAAGAGGGAGAAAGAAAGAGGGAGTGGAGGGGGGAGGAGAGAGAGAGAGAGAAAGAAGGGAGAAAGAGAGAGGAGAGAGAGTGGGTGCAGGGAGAGTGAGAAAGAAAAAGGGACAGAGAGAAATTGGAAGAGAGAGAGAGAGAGAGGGGAAGGAGAGAAAGAGAGAGTGAGAAAGAAAAGGGAGAGGGGGAGGAGAGGGAGGGAAAGAGGGCAGGAGAGAGCAAGAGAGAGTGAGAAAGACAAGGAGAGAGAGAGGGCAGGAGAGAGAAAGGAAGGAGAGACAGAAAAGGGAGAGAGAGAGCAGAAGAGAGAAAGAAGGGAGAAAGAGAAAAGGGGAGAGAGAGAGAGAGAGGGGTGTCCAGGAGAGGAGAGAAAGTGGGGGAAAGAGAGAGAGAAAGAACTGAAACAAAACTAAGACTAAACCTGGACTCTAACAGAACCAAACCAAGTCTACATCTGGACTAAACCAGGACTCAAAATCAGGACAAGTGTAAAAACGCCCAACGACTCCAAAGTGTCCGTCATGTGTGGGAGGGTCGTTAGAAAGACTCGTTTGCACACCGCACGTTTGTATCTGTGCAACTATTAGAACAAATAAAGACAAAAAAACAAAAGAAACAAAAACATTAAATATTCATGATTTAGTCTTATGTAATCCTGCTTTGAAAAAAAAAATACAAAAATACAAGGAGCACTTCACTCAAGTTTTCTTACTGCAAATGTACATGAACAAACCCTGTTCTTCTCTCAAACAGAAAACACTGTTCCACCTTGTGATGTCATGTGGTGATACAGGAAGTGCTCCTCTGTGTTTTTAAACTTCATGCACCTTCACTAGAATCAGTTGGATGATTTCAGCTTTAGAATCGACAATCTCTACTGAACTAAAAGTAAAATGGAGCTGTTCACTTGAGAACTACCACTTCATGACATCACAAGGTGGAGCAGAGCATTTTGAGCTTTGGAATGAAACAAAACACAAGTCCAGGTCTGTTTTTGAGGAGGGAACAACATTCTATCAAGGCTTAAAGTTCACAAGAGACATTTTTTTTGTAATACACGACCTTTAATTTGATTACACTTAAATAAAAGTACTTGTAAAACGAATTCACTCCTAAATAACTTCTACATACATTAGTACTTGTACATCCTCAGTTACCAGTACTTCTACCATCAGTATTAGTACATGTTTATTACTTTACTGCTGCAACTATTATTACTACAACATGACTGCTAATAATACCACTACCTCAAAACCACTCTAACTATGACTATTAGTACTAGTATTGCAATTAGGCTTCTAAAAGTACAGCTAGCAGTACTAGTACTTCTAGATATTGTCAGTTACCACTTATAGCTGCGGTACTACTGTATGTAGTACCAGCATTTTTATCTCTGCCATTACTACTACTACTACTACTACTACTACCGCTACTACTACCACTACTACTACTACTACTACTACTACTGCTACTACTACTACTTACAACTACTACTACTACTACAACTACTACTACTACTACTACTACCGCTACTACTACCACTACTACTACTACTACTACTACTGCTACTACTACTACTTACAACTACTACTACTACTACTACTACTACTACTACTACTACTACTACTATATTACTGCTGCCACTACTACTACTTACAACTACTACTACTACTACAACTACTACTACTACTACTACTACTACTACTACTACTACTACTACTACTACTACTACTACTACTACTACTACTACTACTACTTACAACTACTACTACTACTACAACTACTACTACTACTACTACTACTACTACTACTACTACTACTACTACTACTACTACTACTACTACCGCTACTACCACTACTACTACTACTACTACTACTACTACTACTACTACTACTACTACTATTACTGCTGCTACTACTACTACTTACGACTACTACTACTACTACCACTACTACTACTACTACTACTACTACTACTACTATTACTGCTGCTACTACTACTACTTACGACTACTACTACTACTACTACCACTACCACTACTACTACTACCGCTACTACAACTACTACTATTACTACTGCTGCTACTGCTACTACTGGCACTACTACTATTACCACCACTACTACTACCACTACTATTACTACTATCACCACTACTACTACTACTACCACTACTACCGCTACTACAACTACTACTACTACTACTGCTATTACTACTATTACCAGTACTACTACTACTACCATTACTACTACAACTACCATTGCTACTACTACTACTACTATTACTGCTGTTACTACTACTACTTACGACTACTACTACTACTACCACTACCACTACTACTACTACCGCTACTACAGCTACTACTATTACTATTGCTGCTACTATTACTACTACTACTGCTACTACTGCTACTACTACTATTACCACCACTACTACTACCACTACTATTACTACTATCACCACTACTGCTACTACTACCACTACTACTACTATTACTACTATTACCAGTACTACTACTACTACCATTACTACTACAACTACCACTGCTACTACTACTACTACTACTACTACTACTACTACTACTACTACTACTACTGCTACTGCTACTACTACCTGCCTACCTACTACTACTACTGCTTCTTGCACTGCTACCACAAATACTAAGAGTATTATCACTTTTACTAATGCTGATACTAGAGGTGCACCAATATATCGACACCGATATCGGTCGAAGATTGCATAATATCGGTATCGGCTAGAATCACCAGTACTAGTTGATGCTGGTATTGTGCTCTGGTAACTTCTCCATGGACGGAGTGAGCTCTAGACAATATGATTTACTACATATTCGATACGATACACAAGACACGGCTCACAATACGATATTATCATGATGCGGCGATACATACGAAGAATCAAACTACTACTACCCTTAAATGTGGCGAGGACATTCTAGTTCATATCGTGACCTTTCCCCACTGTTTTTCTTATCCATATTTATAAAGGTCCAAATATGCAGAAGTATGCAAAGTGCAGTACTGCTCTGTGGGGCCTCATCGCCAGGGGCCTTTTGGCTTTTGTTTAGTTGTAGAATGTGGTGAAGCTGCGCTGATTACAAGTGACTCTGAGTATATGCAAATACTGCAGTACGACAACTCCAGGACTCACAAACACGCCCCGTCTGCATCTCCAAGTCTAATTCTGAAACAAAGAATCAAACGTGATGAGGAGTCGCACTGTAAAAGAATCAACATCACAGTAAGTACGCCGTTTATGAATGTATTTCTAAGCATTTAAATACTTGTATCTGTGTACTTCTGTACACCTCTGATTTCCAGTACAGCTCTGAGTCCTGCCATCTGCAGAAGTTCTGATGACTCTGCAGTGGTTGGGTGCATCAGAGATGGTCAGGAGCTGGAGGACAGGACAGTGAGTGGAGTGGTCCCAGGCAAACCATCTGCTCCTGAACGTTGACAAGACCAAGGAACTGGTGACTGACTTCATGAGGAAGAGAACACCAGTGGAGCCCTTCAACATCCAGGGCCATGACGTGAAACTACTGACATGGACTGCTACAAGTAGACCTCTAAGATGTTTGTTTTGAGAATAATGGCTGGTTGATGAAGTTATTGGCTGGAGAGCTGGCTCAGCCAAAACCTAAATGTCTGCTGCAGCCGCCAAAATGTTCATGGCTACAAATGACTAAAGCTGTCATTTCATGCCTATAGTTTGTGTTCCACTGATTTACAAGATGTCAATATGCAGATATCCTACAGCTCTTATTTTGATTTTGACACAATGGCGGCTAGCTAAGGTACTTTTGCCTAAACCTCCAAACCGGAGAGAGCAAACAGAAACTCAAAGCAGCAGACAGACCCACTGCCAGGACCTGCGGCTGGACCCGGGGCACTTGCTCTCTGCTCTATCCGCCTCTGTCCGCACGTTTCTGGGCATAAAAGTTTGACCTGGACGTAGCACACAAAGGGTTTAAGTCCACCTGGTGCCCTGGTGCTAATATGGACTGATGTAACTTTCACATTTCAGTGGGAAATGGGATTAAGATGTGTTTTACAACCAGCTCGAACCTGACTGGACCTGACCGGACTTGACTGGAGCAGGACTTGGACCAGTTTGTTCTCATCATATTGGACAATAATGTAGAACCAACAGGACAGTAGACAGAGGAGAGGCTCTGCATCAGTCGTCTGGAGCAGGTAAGAGGCCTGTTTTCATTAGTTTGGCAAATCTGAGGACGCAGCTTCACTGTTGTGTAAATGTGTAAATGAGCTTGTGGGTCTGACGGAGCTGCTCTGGGTGTTCTGCTCTGTGCTGTAGGAGCGGCGCTGATGTGTTCATGTTGGGACCATGGCCTCTTATTGTAGTTGTACTGATGTTGTTGGGGCGGGTTGTGTGTGGTGTGTTACGTCGTGTTGGGGCTCAGATTGTCCTCTGTAAACTGCGCTTGGCTGTGCGTTGTGTTTTGTGATCGATTTCGTTTGTTGTTTATTTTTCATATATCTCTCTACGTGATGGATAGAAATATTATTTGATGCATATAATTCTAGCTGACTCAGCCAAATTTGATTAGTTGGCGGCTCAGTTTGGCATACACAATTGTTGGCTGGCTTTGACTGAAACTCTTAATGGCACAAATGACGGCGCCTGGTGGCAGCTTCAGGTTCTGGCTACAAGTAACTTGGCGTCCAGGTGAACGACAGGCTGAACTGGAGGAACAACTGTAATGCTGCGTACAAGAAGAGCATGAGTGACTCTACATCCTGAGAAACCTCAGGTCTTTCACTGTGTGCAGCAAGTTCCTGGAGATCTTCTCCCAGTCTGTGGAGCAAGTGCCCTGGACTTGTCTGTGATCTGCTGGAGGAGCAGCACCAGGAACAGGGACACTGGGCAGATCGACAAACTGATCCACAAAGCTGCTTGTGTGAGCTGGAGTCATTTGTCTCACTGAGGGACACGAGGACACTGGACAAACTGCTCTCCATCATGGACACTCCTGCTCCCCCACTGCACTGAGGGACAGATAATACTCCCTACAACTGTACAAGACATTATTCGTAAATCACAAAATATATCTTTTATTGTTGACTGAGTGATCATGTCTCTCTGAACAATTAGTATTACTCCAGTTTTAAACTATGAAAAACATTAATCAGAGTTTCCCACTGAAAACTGGTTAAACAACACAGTGCTGCCAAAGAAGTGAATAAGTGAGGAGCAGGAGGAGTGTGTGGAGATTCTGTGCATGGAGAAGTATGTATGTGTATACTGCAGACCTACATGCAGATCGTGACAAGGCGACCCTAAAAAAATCTCTTGCGACCCACCTGATGGTGCTCTTGCTCTTGTATAAAGCTGATGTCTTATTTCACATCTGTCTCTTGTTCTTTTTTACTACTTATTTAAAATGTATCATTAACATTTACATTTTTTTTTCTCTGTGTTATTATATTACATTGTGATGTGTCCAAATCATTTCCTTTGTGGATCAATAAAGTTTGTCTTAGTGTAAGTCTGAGAATAGAAACATAATAGAAAAGTTAATGCTACACTGTGGAACATTGTAAAGCAATACAAATCTCCATAGAGACAAGCAGGTGGAGCACATCCCCACACAAACCAAACAGTCACTCCACATAAAAGGCAAAGACAAACGTGCGCCTCCCCAAGTCTCCTAAAGGTTCTGACGGAAGTGAAAAGTATTACACTGAAGTTACCTGCAGCACACACACACACACACACACAAACACAAACACACACGCGCACACACACACAAACACACACGCGCACACACACACACCGGTCCATTAGAAGCTTTTAAAGTTACTGAGTCATTTGTACAAAAACGTAAATGGAATAAGAGAGTGAGATTATGCAAAACCAAGACAGCATTATCCCTCAGTCTGCTCCATTTTCATACAGCTCACCTCAACACACACACACACACACACACACACACTGGTACTGGAAACATTTACAAGAGACGTGCTGTACAAATCACTCTTTGATAATAACAAAAAAAAAAAGGATGAATAAATAATGCATTAGACACAAGATTTCCTGATAAACAAAGTCCTTCTTACAACTCGTCGTAGTATTCTTATCACTCCTCTGCTGTGCACTTTACAGGCAAGGTCGGTGAAGTGTCTTGCCCGAGGACACAATGACAGCACGCGTCGCCGGTAGTGATCGAACCACCGACCATATGCAGTAGTGGTCTGTTTCCGTCAGGCTCGGGCCTGTTGTGATTCATGGTGTATTCTCTGGCGCTGAGTTCATAAAAATCACACCCACTGCTTTTTCTGCTTTTTCTATTTCATGTTACTAAAATTAACAAAGAGAAAAATATTTTAAAAAGTACTTTCTGTGAACATGTTAAGTACTTTTATGGCGGTCTAAAAAGATGAAGAGATGAAAGGAGGTTCTTTATTTTTGCTCTAATAGTCCACCATACCAAAAATACGTAAAAAAAAAGAAAAAAAAAAGCCTTTTAAAATAGGCTTTTTTTTTTCTTTTTTTTTTTTACGTATTTTTGGTACATTTTTGGCTGTTAGTGCCACTGTATATATTATAGATTTAAATTTTAGATTCCAGAAACATGTTCTCTGATATGAAGTGGACATATTCTTACTGATAATAACTGTTAACGCTGATTAATTTCCTTTTACGAAAACATTGGGCGTGATGGTCAACTTGTTTATTTTATAATTTGGTGTCTTTGGTTCTCAAGACAATTATTCAATCAGAAAACAGAATGAGCCTCTCATGAGTCTTTAATTTGCGTTGCCAGTTTCAATGCTGAAATCCAGTTGCTTTAAGCCTAAAAATGTCTCTCTCTGATCTGAATGGTCTCTACCTCAAGCCCAGAACCTGCAGCTGTTTGTGTCCACTATGGGCAGGTCTGTTTGCCCATAAGAGTACAAACTACTACACTTCCTTTAGCCTTTATTTTTGAATTACGTGACATAATTCTAGTTTACATTATAAGAGTAATATGTAGGAGAGAGTTACAGTCTCCAGTTGAAAAGAGCACTGGCCTGGAGAAGAAGTCTGGTCCATATGGTGGCCTGACCCAACCTGCTCTGTGTGCCTCTACCCGCCCACACCCACCACTGTGCTCCAGCACAGGCAGGTCTCCAACCCACCCACACCCACATGGTAATGATAGAAAAAGTAATTAGTTAGATTACCCATTACAACACCATTATTCCCTCACTGATGGTCACAGTTTTCTACAGAGCTTTTGCACCACTCAGGCACCTAAAGTACTTACAGCAAGAAACCACTCACTCCCCACAGTGTACACAGACACACAGACACTCTGGGCCATGGTGGAATAAGTGTCTTGCCCAAGGACACACATTCATCTGCAGGAGCTGGAATCCGCACAGACAACCAACCAGGCAAATGAGCCACTGTTGGACACATTTTTAAAATATAAATTCAAAACCTTACATGCCGTCTCTTTCATTTTCTTTGAGAGAGTCACGTGGATTTGAGAACACACACAAAGTGCTTTGTGACTGATGGAATATGTTTTTCTCAAGGGACAAAAGTCCATTCAAGTCTTAATGCAGTTTCTCCTAATCCCACTCCTGCAGTATTTTTGTGTTTCACACTGAGAGACGCCTTGTACATGAATGAAGACACACACACTCAGCACACACACTGTGTGTATCACACAGAGCTACACACACATTATTATTGAGCTGTTTCTCGTACGCCTGGGTCACAAATCTGCTCAAGGGCACTCTCCCCATCTGCTGCTGCCGTGGACCATCTACACGCATACGGAGCCCCCCCCACTCTCTTCTATACCAGTTTGTCTCCTCCTCCTCCTTCTCTCTTCCACCTTCTCCTCTCCTCTTCTCATCCTCACATCTGCCTCATCTGCTGCTGCTGCTGTAGACCATCTACACACATACTGTCCTCCCCCTCTCGCTTCTGTACTAGTATCTCTTCTCCTCCACCTCCTCCTCTCATCTTTCCCCATCTTAACCCTTTTCCAGTCCTCTACTCCTCTCTTCCATCTCCTTCTCTCCTCTCTTCCATCTCCTTCTCTCCTCTCCTCTCGTCCTCCCCTCCTCCTCTCCCTCTCTCCAATCTCACCCTATCTCCTCCTCTTTTGTAGTGTGTTCTTAGTGTGTTGTTAGCGTCTCTCAGCCCCGCATGAGCCCGTGTGTATCTCTGTGTGTGTGTGTGTGTGTGTGTGTGTGTGTGTGTGTGTGTGTGTGTGAGTGATCAGAGCCATAAGGCCTGCTTGTCAAATCTGCTCTTTTGCTAATGTTTTAATCTCCAGCCCATTGAGAAGTTAATGAGCGACTGAGCGTGAATCACCAAACACTCAGAAGCAGACGACAGTGAAACTTCAACCCAGTGAAAGTGTGTCACTTTTCTGAACATCCGTCACCTGCTGTTTCATGGAGAACTTATGGCTTTGTCTAAAATACTCCACGTTTACTCCATGTTTCTTAAGGTATTATTAAAGGTGCACTATGTAACTTTTTGGTTGGGGTCTGTCACCTGCTTGTTTCTATGGAGACGTCATTTCTCTGCGTAGAATTTCACAGTGTGACATTAAACAGCTCTACTTTACATTTACTCAAAACAGACACTCTGACTGTGAGCGGAACGATCTGAGTCTGAACACATCTGAATTGTAACTTGGTCTGGTTTGGTCTCCATGGAGATAGAAAGGTTTAATACCATACTGTGAAACATCTCCATGGAGAAAAGCACTTGACAGACTCTCTGCCGAAAAAGTGACACAATGCACCTTTATCCATCCATCCATTTTCTTCTGCTTATCCAGGGCTGGGTCACAGGGGCATCAGTCTACGCAGGGACTCGCAGATTTCCTTAACCCCGGACACTTCCTCCAGCTCTTCCGGGGGACCCTGAGGCGTTCCCAGGCCTGTCCAGAGACATAGTCCCTCCAGCGTGTCCTGGGTTTTCCCTGGGACCTCCTTCGATAACCTGATTCATCAGCCGGTTTCACTTCGTGGACCTGACCTCGCAGCATTAGGATTTGTTCGCTCGACGGTAGGCAGGTACTTTTTTTATTTAACCAATCGCTGCTATTTGGTTGTGACTTATGTAATGCGCCAAATCCCGTAGGAAGAAGGACAATAACGTTAGTCCACTTGATAAAATTCACCAAACATTCCCTTTGTTCGGGCTTTAAATCCCAATCTCGGGAATTGTTGCTCCTGATGAGTAATTTCCAGAGGAACAGTGAAGAAATGAATCCTTTTATACCTTTCAGAGCGTCTAGAACAACCAAATACACAACAAAACCTGCCCATGTTTCTCCGATGCTGCTGAAGTCAGTGACATATCGTGCCCGGTGTCATGGCGGCGTAGGTACCGTTGCTATAGGGTCACGTGACGGTGCAAAGCCTCTATACTTGAACTCCTCCACCTTTAAAACTCCAGGCATCTTTAAAAGGTTCATATGAATCCACTTGACATGATGGTGTTTTTGTTTTGCTAGTTTGTCCGTAATTAAATTCCTATTCCTAATAAATGTCGCTACTATAACTGCTTTGCTGGGTGACGTCACTCTCCCCTCGACCACTTCTTTTTACAGTCTATGAATCACACACATATGAGCGTAAGTAAAAGTACAGCTACTGAAACAAAATCACAACAAAAATCTAATAAAAGTAAAAGTATCCAGTGAAAAAAAAAGTATTAAAGTACCTGTTTAAAAATGTAATAAAAAAGTTAAAAGTATTTCACGCAAATTTTGAGTCATACTGAAGCTTCACGTGCAGTGATTTTTATGAATATTTGTGAAGAATTTTGTTAAACAGTCCTTTTTTTTTTTTTTTTTTCCATAGGTCTTTTTATTTTTATATTTCAGTTTGCTCAAACAATAAACCCCCTCAGCCTTTTCAGCACGTCTCAAACTAGAATAAAATGTGTTTACTTTTCAGTCTAGTTCAAAAATATAGTGGAGCAGAAAGTACAGCGACCTGCTCTCAAATGTGGTGAAGTAAAAGTAAAAAGTATCCAGTGTAATACTTCTCTATTGTTTCTCTGTTCCCGTCCTGCGCTGCTCATTAGACAGTGTGCAAATCAAACCTCTGCTCTCATCTGTGGCACCATAAAACAACCCAGAACCAGGGTCAGTGCAGCCTGAAGGACGCCGCAGGTCCACTCGTTTTATGGATCACTGCTCAAATGCGTCTGGACTTTGAAAATAAGAACCTCCAAATGGCTTAAGTCATTTTGAAGCAGTCGCCGGAGCAGCCGCGTGGTGATGCATGGCTGATGTGGGTGCACTGTGTAAACCCTCAAGTGCAAAACGAACGCCGCATGGAAAAGCATTGTTCATTTTTATGACTAAAGCTGAAATTACAGTTGTGTTTTGTCACTAATAAAAAGAAATGGAGACTCACTGGGTCCAAGCTCCAAAGCAGAACATACACCAGGGTAGGGTTGGCCGCTAATACGGTATTACAGTATCCTGCGGTTTCAAAAAGTAGCAGTGGTATCAGTTTCATCACCATCATTAAAAAATCTGCAGTGCATAAGGACCTAATATAATATTATAATTTATTGATCCCTGAATTTGTTTACTCAGCACAAATGAATGTGCGGTTGTTTTTTCAGTTTAATATCCATCGATTTTCTTCCATTTATCCGGGGCCGGGTCGGGGGGCAGCAGTCTAAGCAGGGACTCCCAGACTTCCTTCATCCCAGACACTTCCTACAGCTCCTCCGGAGGGACCCCGAGGCGTTCCCAGGCCAGCCCAGAGGCATAGTCCCTCCAGCGTGTCCTGGGTCTTCCCCGGGGCCTCCTCCCGCTGGGACATGCCCGGAACACCTCCCGAGGGAGGCGTCCAGGAGGCATCTGGAACAGATGCCCGAGCCACCTCAGCTGCTCCTCTCGACATGGAGGAGCAGCGGCTCTACTCTGAGCTCCTCCCGTGTGACTGAGCTCCTCACGTCTATTTCTAAGGGAGTGCCCAGCCACCCTGCGGAGGAAACTCATTTCGAGGGCTCAGTTTAATATCACAATTTAAAACTAATAGTATCTGTAATGTTTCTTTTAACTGCGTGGGGAGATGATGTTTGATTAGTATGATGCTCATAAGGCAGACCAAGACAAGACGGCAAGTCAGGGCGTAAGCGAAAATACTAGTACTTCTGCAATTTGGCAGCACTTTGACTTCAGGCTGAATGACAGGGGAGACGGGTAAATAAATCAACTGACTGTAGCCGTTGCAGTCTCAGAATACGCTGTAGCCTATAGCCTATGCCATAACATATATTTTGGTTACTGCATTTGCACCACTGTCAGTGGATGTGCACGTGAGCAGGATGAGCTCTGTCTGAACGTGCACGTTTATAAATGGAGTAAGAATTTAATGGACCAAATAAATAGACTAGAACTAAAAAAAGATTTGAGCCAAAATGAGCATTTATTCAAGGACCCCGTGTGTGTGTGTGTGTGTGTGTGTGTGTGTGTGTTACCTTCAGGCTGATATTAAAGTGTGCATTCTTTTTTTTTTAGCTGCCTTGTTAGAATGTTGTTTCCTCTTGTAAAACATGCCTGGTTTTAGTAATCTAATGATTTCACTATAACTTGACAAACCTGATGAGATCATCTCTACTGCAGCAGTAGAACCATCAACCTCCCCAGCCTCTCTATATCCTCCATCATCACTGGAGGTGAGGATTGAGATCTTTTCTCTAAGTTGAGAATTCTATTTCTTTCACAGTCCCACTGCTGTTGTCTTTACTTACAAGGCTCAAAGTGCCAAAGACAGTCCAGTGGTCTGAGCTGTGGCTCATTTGGGCTTTTCGGTCTTATCTTATGTTTGATAATGTTTCCATTGTTACAGAAAGATTCAGATATTTGCAGTTTTCAAGGCCCCATTGTAATTAATATGAAGAGTGTTTCAGAACTGATGTTACACAAAAACTCAAATTCTCCATTATACGCTGGTCTCACTTTTCTAGAAGATATCTCAAATTTAGAAAACAAAACAAAACTCCAAGTATATTTTTCATAAAGGAACAACATTGGATCAAAGTAATGTTTGCAGGTTGTTGGCATTAAACCTTTCTATCTTCACAGAGCCCAAACCAGACCAAGTTACAGGTCAGGTCTGTGGAGAGGCGACTTTTAGGTATTTTTGAGCCGTAAATCTACCTGTATTTGAATCAATGTAAATTAATGTCATACTGTGGAACATTCCAGGCAGAGCAGTGATGTAGCCATAGAAACAAGCAGGTGACAGATCCTCAACCAGAAACTGAAGCTTAAATGGACCCAATTATGCTCCAGTTTTCTAGAAGTTATCTCAAATTTAGAGGCTATTTTTACACTACATGTGAAATGTTTTTAAACCGGCAGTTTTAATCCTTAAATATAGACTGATTTCTCAAAAAAAGAGAAGATTTTTTGTCCATAGAGAGACCAATTGGATTTAAATGAAAAAAATAAAAAAATAAAATAAAATCAGGTTAGGTTTGGGTTAGTGTGGCTTTTTTATCTGAGTATTCCAGTGTAGTAGCAAAAACAAACCGGGGGAGTAAAAGTTCAACAAGATTTACACCTTTCCACAAAATGCAGTGTCTTTAACATGAACTGAAGTGAAATAGTGAGATGACTGATTTGAAAAGAACAGTAAAATGGACAAAAGTCCATAGAAAAGCCTGAGGGTTAAACTCCACACAAAACCTCTAAAGCTCCGTGTGCACTTTTGAAGACTCCCGCACGCTCCGGCACAGAAAGGTCACCGCTCCGAGCCCCTCCCACACAAACATGGCCGACGGAGTTTGAGCTCAGAGAAACAATAGCATCCTCCTACTCACAGCCCTCCTCTGCTCCTCTCCTCGCATCTCCCTCTCCCGTCTCTGCTCTCTTCTCTTCACATCATCATTAACTCTCAAACAGGAAGCACACCTCAAATATTTGTCCTCCATTTTTCACTCGTCAGATGAATGTGAATGTTGAAGCTCATGTGAACACGGGCGAGCTCTAAGTGAATTCTTATGAAGAGTAATGATAAAACCTCTCAGCCACTTCATCAAACTGTCGTAATCCATTCTGAGCAGTGACAGGCTGAGTCTAGGTGTGAGAGATGCATGCAAATCTATCAAATGGAGCTTTATATATAATATATTTATTTAATTTAATGTAAAACTAAACACTTAATCCACTTTTTTCCACTACTAAACCGTGTATATGGTGTTTGTGCAGCATTATCTACTGTTCCTATTGGCAAATTGAAAACAAATCAGGTACAGTTGCAGCTTTCTGGTCAAAAACACCTAAATCCAAGTAGCTGGTCACATCACTCAGACTAGGGTTGTCCCGATTCGATCACGTAATCAGAAATTGACGCCGATCACGTGACAGTGGACTTGGACATTATGTGCTGATTAGGTATTGGATAAATAATATATGTATGTAACACACAGGACACACAGGACACAACAGTTTTTCTGAGGTGCAGGATTTGCTCAGGGACGTCAAGTCAGCACAACTGTCTGTCCCAGCGCCTGTTGTAGTAGCAGTGCACTTACCCTGGGACTTTTGGGCCGTGCCGTGCTCGGGCGCTGACCTGTGGTTCTATGGTCTGTGTTCACACCTGCGCAGCCGATGGTGTTGTCGCACGGTGCTGTTTGTTTGCATGTTGTACAACGGAGTTGGCGCTTTTGGTGGGGAGGGTGGGAAAAGTGGGGAGAGAGGCTGTGGGGCTTTTATTTGGTGAGATTTTGTATTATTTTGATTTCATAGACGAGCCTAAATGCTTCAAATCGGCCCGGTCAAGCAGAAGTAAACAGCAAGGCCAAAAATTCAAGTTAATGCATCTGATATAAAAATGTATTGAACAGATACATATGTACTCTAGTTTATGAAACTGTTGACCTTTTTTCTGTACCAATTTTTGGTTCTAAAGTTCCATATGTTTTAAACAGACCATGTATGAAACATGGAACAAAAATTATTTCCCAAATTTCAAAGACCTGCAAATCATGTCAATAAATGGATGTATTTCATCATATCTTGTGTTATTCCATCTTTGAACTGTTGATGAAGGGACATGATTTAAAAAAAAAAAAAAAAGTATTTAAAATGATACAAATTAGCCGGGAAGGACTGACATATTTTATAGAAATAGTTTCCTTTCATTTTGAAGTAATATTAAAATATTCAGAAGAAAAAAGCGACAAATGATGTAAAATCCTGCACCTTCTACTTGTTTGTACAATTTTCCCTCTGTTACTTTTCCCTCCGTTACCATGACCTTTCTTAATAAAAAATCTCATGACTCAAAAAGTAAGAGGTTTTTCAACCTAATCTTGTACCATATGGTAGAAAACTATATGAAGCAAATATTCAAACCAGTTTGTTAAGGATATGGAAGTGAGAACCAAGAGTTATCACTGTTTGGATTTATTGTCCAAAAAGTGCTGCATATTTCATTCCCTCTGTTACCGACATGAGTTTTTAAAAATTTTTGTCAACAACTTGAAAGAATATCACAGGTTTAACTTGACCCTGTTGGAGTGTAACTCTTTCCTACATTCTGATACTTTACTTATTTCAATAGTTCCTCTAGTTTCTGAATAAGAGACATTTGAATGTCAAAAATCTGCCCGTTTCCCTCCGTTACTGCTTGACCAGACCCGTATTATTTACTTACACACATTTTATAATCTATGAGTGAAGCAGCTCAAATGAGGTTAACGACAAAACGTTGCTGAGCTGTGTCTTTAAGACTTTTGCACTGAATCGACCAAAATGGGTCCTGTGAAAGGCTATGGACTTTAAAAACATGGAGGAGCACTTTGGGGAGGATGCCTCGTACGTAGGATTAATCAGACACGAATAAAACAAACTCCAAAACTCCAAGTATGTCCAAAGTAAGGTCCATGGAGACCACACCAGACCAAGTTACAGGCAGTGTTGGGAAGGTTACTTTTAAAATGTATTCCCCTACAGATTTAGTCCTGGTTTAAACCTGGATTAGACTTGGTTTAGATCTGGTTTAGATGTGGTTTAGACCTGGTTTAGTCTTGGTTTAGACCTGGTTTAGTCCTGGTTTAGACCTGGTTTAGTCCTGGTTTAGTCCTGGTTTAGATCTGGTTTTAGACCTGGTTTAGACCTGGTTTAGACCTAATTTAGACCTGGTTTAGAAAAAAATAAATAAAAGTGAAAACAGGAAAATACCTCTGTGTAATCCATTTATTTCTACAAAGTAACTGTAATCCAATTACCACTCACTTAAAACAGTAACTGTAACTGAATACAGTTATTCATAATTTGTACTCTGATTATGTAACTCTGGTACATGTAATCTGTTACTCCCCAACACTGGTTACAGGTCAAATCTGTGGAGAGGCGACCCCGCTCACAGTCCAAATCCCTGTTTTTTGAGCTATAAAACCACCTGTAATTGAATAAATGTAAGGTAGAGCAGTGACGTATCCATAGAAACGAGCAGAAAACGGACCTCCAACTGAAAAGTTACGCAATGCACCTTTAAAACCATTAACAAAAGTCAACGTTTGAGTCTTTCCGAGTATTTTATCGGCTGAACCTGTGACACTGGACGCTCCCAAAGTGTGATTCTGAAGGCTCCATCCATCTTAACCGTGGAGCATTAGTAGAATCATAACTGCGAGTAATAAAACACAAAAGGCCCTAAAGTCAATAAACGATGTGTGCTGCATGAAACTCAAAGGGCCCACCAGTTTTTAATCTGGGTTATAAACTAGTTTAGTCATGTCAAACAGACCTGGAGTTGTGTTTTGTTTCATTCACTCACGTTTAACACACAAACTCTGCACATTTAGACTTCAAAGTTCTTCTCTTAAACAGAAAATACTCCGATCGACCCTGTGATGTCATGTGGTGATACAGGAAGTGCGCCGACTAAAACCCAAACGTAAAGCAGGACGAAAACCTAAACCAAGAATAAAGTAGGTACAATTCAGATCTAAACCTAGACTAAAACAAAGACAATCCAGATCTAAACCAGGATTAAAAACCAGATCTAAACCAGGACTAAAGCAGGCATAACTCAAGTTTAAACCAGGACAAACACCCTGATCTAAACCCAGACTAAAGCAAGGACAACCCAGATCTAAACCAGGACTAAAACCCAGATCGAAACGAAGAATAACGTAGGTACAATTCAGATCTAAACCAGGACTAAAACCCAGATTTAAAAGAAGACTACAGCAGGCGTCACCCAGATCTCAACCAGGACTAAAACAGGTACAATCCAGATCTAAACCAGGACTAAAGTAGGCGCAATCCAGATCTAAACACAGATCTAAAAAAAAAGAACTGAAACTCAGATCTAAACCAACACTACAACAGGTACAACCCAGGTCTAAACCAGGACTAAAACTAGGATCTAAACCAAGACTAAAGTAGGTATAACCCAGACCTAAACCAGGAATAAAACAAGACTAAAACCCAGATCTAAGCCTAGACTAAGGCAGGTATAACCCAGAAATAAACCAGGACTAAAAACACAGATCTAAACTAGGACTAAAACAGGAATAAAACCCAGACTTAAAACCAGGATTAAAACCCAGATCTAAACCAATACTAAAGTAGGTACAACCGAAACCTAAACCAGGACTAAAACGCAGATCCAAACCAGGACTAAAACAGGAATAAAACCCAGACCTAAACCAAGACTAAAGCAGTGACAATCCAGAACTAAACCAGGACTAAAACACAGATCTAAAAGAAGACTAAAGCAGGTGGTACCCAGACCTAAACCAGGACTAAAAGAGATACAAACCAGGTCTAAACCAGGATTAAAAACCAGATCTAAAACAGGACAAAAGCAGGCATCACCCAGATCTAAACCAAGACTAAAACCCAGAACTAAACCAGGACTAAACCAGGACTAAAACATTGATCTAAACCAGGATTAAACAGGTACAACCCAGATTTGAACCAGGACTAAAGCCCAGATCTAAACCAGGACTAAAACGCAGATCCAGACCATGAGTAAAACAGGAAAAAAAAAAAAAACACGATCAAAAGCAAGACTAAGGCAGGACTAAAAACACAGATCTAAACCAGGACTAAAGCAGGTGCAACTCAAATCTGAACCAGGACTAAAGCCTAGATCTCAACCAATACTAAAGTAGGCACAATTCAGATCTAAACCAAGACTTAAACATAGATCTAAAACAGGATTCAAACCAATATCTAAACTAGGACTAAAGCAGGTACAACCCAGACCTAAACCAGGACTAAAATGCAAATCCAAACCACGGATAACCCAGATCTGAAACAAGACTAAAGCAGGTACAACCCAGACCTAAACCAGGACTAAAACACAGAATCCAAACCAAGGCTAAAACAGAAATAAAACCCTCTAAACCAAGACTATGGCACGACTAAAAACACAGATCTAAACCAGGACTAAAGCAAGTACAACTCAGATTTGAACCAGGACTAAAACACAGATCTAAAATGGGACTCAAACCAATATCTAAACCAGGATTAAAGTAAGAACAACCCAGACCTAACCAGGGCTAACCCTGATCTAAACCAAGACTAAGACAGGACTAAAAACACAGACCTAAACCAGGACTAAAATGCAGATCCAAACCGGGAATAAAACAGAAAAGAAACCCTGATCTAAACCAAGACTAAGGTCGGTACAATCCAGATCTAAACCAGGACTGAAACTCAGATCTAAAAGAGAACTCAAACCAATATCTAAACCAGGACTAAAGCAGACCTAATCCAGGACTAAAAACACAGATCCAAACCAGGACTAAAACAGAAATAAAACCCAGATCTAAACCAAGACTAAAGAAGGTGTAACTCAGACCTAGACCAGGACTAAAAGCCAGATGTAAAACAAGTCTAAAACCAATATCTAAACCCCAGACCTAACCAGGACAAACCCAGATCTAAACCAGGACTAAAACCCAGATCTAAACCAGGAATAAAATGCACATCCAAACCAGACCTAAACCAGGACTAAAACCCAGATCTAAACCAAGATTAAAACCGGACTGAAGGAAATATCTAAACCAGGACTAAAGCTGGTGTAACTCAGACCTAAACCAGGATGAAAACAGGAATAAAACCCCGATCTAAACCAAGAAGGCAGGACTAAAAACACAGATCCAAACCAGGACCAAAGCAGGTACAACCCAGATCCAAACCAGGACTAAAACTGCTTTGAAAAACCTCAGAGTGTACCCGCTCTGCCCGCGCGTTCCCCGAGAACACCGCATCTCTCTCCCTTCACACACTACGGAGGCAATAGCGCACGGGGGCACGGCGCGGCACGGCGCGGCACGGCGGCGCAGAGGAGGGCAGGCATGCGGCGGAGATGAGCGCGTACCTGACTGGAGATGAGGTCCTCGCACACGGACAGCGCCATCTGGATCGCGTTGGGCTTGTGCGTCACGGAGATGGCGGTCAGCTTGAACTTGTCGCGGCCGTAGACCTGGTTCGCCTGCGCCACGGCATCCTTGAACACCTGCTCGTAGCGCTTCTGGCTCAGCACGGCTCCGATGTTCACGATCTTGGGCTCGCAGCCGGCTCGCGCACAGGAGCACGAGAGGAGCACCGCGAGCAGGAACAGACGCATGGCGCGGAGGAGAGCGGCGTCCGCGCGCTGGCTGCTCTCCGCGGTGTAGGCACTGGGGGTCCGCTCGCTGCTCGTGGACGGCACCGCGGGCTTGGAGGAGGAGGAGGAGGTGGTGGAGGTGGAGAGAGGAAGCAGTGGAGGCGGATTCAGGAGCGCTGCGGTGGGGTGTGCGGGAGAAAAGCGCGTCGCCGGTTCATTTTTGTTCCGCAGTGAGTCCGCGCTGCGCCGGTGCCTCCTTCCACGGTCCGCCGCGCTTCTGCCGCCGCTGCTGCTGCCGCTGTGCCTCGCTCCTCAACGCGGACTGCACCCGGCTGCTGTCCGCGGTGCTGAACAGCTGTGCATGCGCGCCGCGGGACCCCTGCGCGTTCACGTGGCAGAGGAGGGCGCGCGCATTCTTTGTGCGCACTGGTCCCTCCTCGGTTTCATTCACTTTTTTTTTGGTTCATTCAGCCATTTGCTCGTTTTAGGATTCATTAGAAGTGTATTTCTACCCGTTTTCATTTGTGATTTCATTCATAAGAAAAAGAAAAGGTTTAATTCTGTAAAAGATGTTTGTGTGATCCTTCAATCAGCCGAGGAGGAGCCACAGCAAACAGACTTAAAGCAAATCTTAAATGTCTCATAGGACACTATTTTCTGATTTATGTTATAATGTTGTTTCCTCATCACAGACACTCACAAAACTCAGATTTTGTTTTGCTGTGAATGCTGAATGGCATAAAACCTAAAAACACGTGTAATTTAAAAAAAAAGAAAGTTACAGTGCAGATGCAGTGGAACATTACAAACAATGAAGCAATAAAGCTTCAGATGACATCTTCTGATCAGGTTCTGTGGTGGACATGTTAGTACTGGGTGTTGTTTTAGCATCATTGGAGCACTTTAAATCCTTGCTCAAAATGCAGCTTTACTCCTTGGCATTTGCCCAGAGTTAGGAACACCTTGGCAGCTTGCTGTTGGTATTATTTTTTATTATTTATTTATTATTTATTTATTTCATAAAGCATAAACAGACATCGACAGTGTCACAACACCAGACACACCAGAAATGAATGAAAAGGAGCAGAAAGAAGAAACATTTTCTTCTGTTATCTGCCCCCTTTCCTTTTTCAAGACAAAACATCAACACTGATGGTCACTAAACATTCCATGTCAGTTCAGGCACAAGTACTGATCAACTGCAAACAGTAAATCTTCATTATTATGCACAACAACATAGTTTTCTTTTTCATACAGACACACTGCATTCGATTTTATATGTTTTTTAAATGTCAAAACTGTTCCATAAGTGAACTCCTTTCACAGCGACGCTTCGTTCCATAACCTTGGTTCTGAATCAGTTTTTTTTAAACATGTAGGTTCTTTTTAAATTGTAGTGGTTGTTCTCATCGCAAACAGTCTTTGAATATTTACAGGTACATTGCACTTTGCTTTATTCATGATTTTGAGGAGACTTAAGTCAATAATCTCCTGCATTTTCAACACTTTAAGTTGAACAAATATTGGGTTGGATGTCTCTCTACAATGACTGTTGGTGATAATTCTTAATAATTCTTAATAATAATTCTTATTATTAATCTGGTTGATTTTCCTGTTGTATGTTTTGTTTCACAATTCAACACTTTGGTAAGTAGTGTTAAAAGCCACACTATCCTCGCAGCATTAGGATTCGTTCACTCGACAGTAGGCGAGTACTTTTTTTATTTAACCAATCACTGCTATTTGGTCGTGACGTATGTAATGCACCAAATCCTGTAGGAAGAAGGACAATAACATCTTTCCTCTTGATAAAATTCACCAAACTTTCTCTTTGTTCCGGCTTTAAATCCTCGATCTCGGGAATCGTTGCCAACACAGAATGTCTGTCTTCATCTACATCCATCTCGATGCTTTGTTTACTGTTGTGCTGTTCCACAAAAAGGACCCAGACAGACGCGACAGGTTTGACGTCAAGACTTCACAGCTCTTTTACAACTTCTGGGGTTCTTGCAAATCGTCTAGTGTATTCTGATTCCTGACCTAGTGGCGCCACCTGGTTATTCTCTCACAGGAAGGATGTAGGTACGTTTGGGTTTTCCATTGAAGTATCTGCTGTTTATTTCACAGGTTCATTGTTTGATCCTCCTGACCTGTACTCAGATGATAAATGTAAAGGTTTAACATCTCTGAGCTAAGAAAGCCCAGCGGCCAGACTGACTGACCTACACGCAAAAAGTTCTTGGACCTCAGAAAGTATTGGAGTATTGTTACCACACTGCTCTGGGCTCACAGCAGAAACTCTCTCCGTCAGTAGTAAGTTTGTTACCAGTGCAAATGTAATAAATCATCTAGACAGTCTTCTCTTATGTTTTAGGATTATTTCACAGATAATTTCCACGACAGTTCATTCAGTCTCCCCATGATGATGATGTAAAGATTCTTAAAGCCATATAGACTATAAACATCTCTAAATCAAAGTAATTACATTTTTAATCCACCTTTTATTCGTCCTTTGAGCTTTAGGCTACGTTTATATGATGACGGTCTGAATAGAAGACGCAAAATTGGCTCACATCTTCACTTTTTATTCCACGTTTAGACAAGTGTTTTTAGGAGTAAATCTGCGTACATACAGTGATGAAAAAGTGTGTAGAATTGGACTGTGTATGTTTGTATTTAAAGCAACAAGAGCGTCTTTGGACATACAGAAGATTTCATGCCACAAATTTTCATCACTTACTTCCTTCCACAAAGTCGTCCCACCATCGACTGGTTCTCCAGGTCCAGATCCGTCTGACTCGCCTGAGACCAACTGGTGCATCCAGAATTTGACAGAGGTGTCGGGTCAAGCAGTAACGGAGGGAAAACAGGGGCCGATTTTAAATGTCTCTTATTCAGAAACTCGAGGGACTATTGAAATAAGTAAAGTATCAGAATGTAGGAAAGAGTTACACTCCAACAGGGTCAAGTTAAACCTGTGATATTCTTTCAAGTTGTTGTTGTTGTTGTTGTTGTTGTTTTCTACCATATGGTACAAGATTAGGTTGAAAAACCTCTTACTTTTTGACTCATGAGATTTTTTATTAAAAAAGTCATGGTAACGGAGGGAAAATTGTACAAGCAAGTAGAAGGTGAATGATTTTGTATAATTTGTCGCTTTTTTCTACCAAATATTTTAATATTATTTCAAAATGAAAGGAAACTATTTCTATAAAATATGTCAGTCCTTCCAAGCAAATTTTTATCATTTTAAAGACATTAAAAATATATATATATATCCTGTACCTTCATGAACACTTCAAAGATGGAATAACACAAGATATGATGAAATACATCCATTTATTGACATGATTTTCAGGTCTTTGAAATTTGGGAAATAATTTTTGTTCCATGTTTCATACATGGTCTGTTTAAAACATATGGAACTTTAGAACCAAAAATGGTACAGAAAAAAGGTCAACAGTTTCATAAACTAGAGTACATATGTATCTGTTCAATACATTTTTATATCAGATGCATGAACTTGAATTTTTGGCCTTGTTGTTTACTTCTGCTTGACTGGGACCATATTCAACTTTTCCACTCTGGAGGGTGGTTTCAGATATTTGTATTTTAAGCCCCCAAAACGCCATCACCGTCTAAACTAAAGGTATTTCTGATCAAATATTTTGTTGTTTTTACCTGCAAGTGTTCTCATGTAAACAGGCCGTTAGTTCAGTAGAGATCAGCAATTCCAGAACTGAAATTATCCAGATGATTCTAGTGAAGGTGCGTGGAGTAGAGAGTGACTCATACAGGTATTTCCATGGCAGATTCCGATTCTGATTGTTTAAAATACAGAGCAAGTGATGGCTGATAAGCTCTGCCGATGTTTTGAGGAGATATGCAGGGACGATTAGGATTTTTTCCCTTAAATTATACAATTCAAATTTACTAGAAACTCACCCACAACCCTTTTTTTTCTACCACAAATCCATATGGAAACTGTCTAGTCACATTTTGTGCAGTTTTCCTTCTTATGAAAGAGTTAAAATAAAACTTGTGTGTATTTTTAGGAGACAAATCAACCAAAACTAAATATAGGCCGGTGCTGGACATATGCTAAAAAGTCCAAATATCGGCCTGATATACTGGCGAACTGATATATTGATCTATCACTTGTGTGAAGTTTCAAAACACAGTGGAGGACCTGTATTACCACATGATATCACAAAGTGGAATAGAGTGTTTTCAATTTGAGAGAAAAGCCTAAAAATTCAGGGTTTGTGTGTTAAAGGTGCTTTGTGTAACTTTTCTGGCGGAGGATTCGTCAAACGCTTTTCTCCATGGAGACGTTATTGCTTTGGAATGTTTCACAGTATGACATTAAACTTTTCTAACTTCACGGAGACCAAACCAGACCAAGTTACAGGTCAGATCTGTGGAGAGGCGACACTGCTCACAGTCAGAATGAGTTTTTCAAGGTATTTTTGAGCTATAAAACCACTTGAAAAAAAAAAAAAAAAGAAGTAAGGTAGAGCTGTTTAATGTCACACTGTGGAACATTCCAGGCAGAACAATGATACTGTATATCCACAAGCAGGTGACGGACCCCCAACCAAAAGTTACATTGTACCACAAACTGTATAAAAGAAGTGGAATAAGAAGTGATCAACGTCGCTCAAATGAGACTTCTGGTCCAAACGTTTACAGGAGTGAATTTGGAGCCACACTCCATATTTAGAAATCTGACCGCAAGTATCATAGCAACCACAAGAGCCAATCATGACTGAGGTCTTTCATTTCACATTTGTCAAAACTAGGTGTTTACACGTCCTTATAGGTTATTTAACTAATAAATCAATCACCATCAGTTTATTTTATTTGTTTTACTTACGGTAATGACGCTTGGACGAACTTGTCAATGTAGACCACGGGTGTCAAACATACGGCTCTCCCCAGACCTTTAATCTGGCCCTCGACTGATTTTCTACTAAAGTATTTTAATTATATGAGGAGAAAATTCAGTTTGTCGACTGGACAAAAGTTAGTTTGGTTGAAGATGTTTTGCAGTTCACCCAAGCTGCTTCTTCAGTTCAGGTCAGACGCTGGTGGACACTTCCTTATATCTGCAGGGAGGAGCTAACTAACTGAAACTAACACACTACTTGTTTACAGTTTGTGTTTGTTAGTTAGGCCTAGTGACTTGTACAGGGTGTGGGGTCTAATTAGCAGAACATTGTTATAGCTCCTCCCTGCAGATATAAAGAAGTGTCCACCAGAACTGAAGAAGCAGCTTGGATGAGCTGTGAAACGTCTTCAACCAAACTAATGTTTGTCCAGTTGACAAACTGAATTTTCTCCTCATGGATTCTACCTGGACGACTGAGGGATTCTTCATATATTTTAATTATATTTTCTATTAAAACATTGTTAATTTTCTGTGGTGTTTATCACAGCAGCGTCTCCAGTGTCTCTGTACGTGGCCCCTCCCACCAGAGCAGCACAAATGAAGACTTGTCTCTTTCCAAACGCTCTTAAAGGACGATCGTTTTGACTGTTGACCGTGACACCCTCATCAGAAAAATGTCCAACATGAGAAAAGTGGAGCCAAGTGCAGGATTTTCCAAGAAAAAATGGACTTATTCCTATTTGGATACAAGTTCATGTTAAAACATTGTGTTGAAATTGCATTTTTCTTAAAGTTTCAGGTTGTTCATAATATTATAATATTTTGTAAAAGAAAGAGTTCATCAATTAAAAAAGATTTCTGTAATAGATTTGTGTTTCTCTGCACAAATATTTGAAGTTATTGCTATTTTTGGGGTTTATATGACATGAGTTTTCTGATCCGGCCCCTTTGGATCAAAATAGGTTGGATACGGCCCCCGGACCAAAATGAGTTTGACACTCCTGATGTAGACTATAGATGGATTATTTGTTTATCAACAGAGCAGATGTGTGTGCAGCCTGAGTGCAGAAAGCGCCGCAGTCTGTACGGTGAACATGAAGCCGTGACGCTGGCGCCGCTGTCAGAACCAAAACAGTTCATTGCCGTGTGACAAAACAAGTCATGATGCCAAATCAACACTAGTGAGTGGGACACGTCTCAACAGCTGCATCCATCAAATGCAGTGAGTGAGCAAACAACGAGAAGAAATGTCTCAAACCCCAAGTAGCCGACATAAACCCAAACCTGAGTGACACAACTACCTTAGCTCCCGGGAGAGTCCCAAATCTGCTGAAATCCCACAAGACACTGACATGACACCAGACAGGACAGAGGCTCCCTCATAATGAAATGGAATCATGTAGATCAGAGGTGTCAAACTCATTTGGTCCAGGGGCAGTACCCAACCTACTTTGATCCCAAAGGGACCAGATCAGAAAACTCATGTCATATAAACCCCAAAAATAAAAATAAGTTCAAATATTTGTGCAGAGAAACGCAAATCTATTACAGATATTTTCTTTTACAAAATATAATATTATGAACAACCTGAAACTTTAAGAAAAATGCAATTTCAACACAATGTTTTAACATGAACTTGTATGAAAATAGGCATAAGTCCATTTTTCTTGGAAAATCCTGCACTCGGCTCCACTTTTCTCACTTTTGGACATTTTTCTGATGAGGGTGTCACGGTCAACAGTCAAAACGATCGTCCTTTAAGAGTGTTTGGAAAGAGACAAGTCTTCATTTGTGCTGCTCTGGTGCTGGCGCTGGAGATGATGCTATGTTAAGCGACGCAGAAAATTACCAATATTTGAATAGAAAATTTAATTAAAATATTTTAGTAGAAAATCAGCCGAGGGCCAGATTAAAGGTCTTGGAGGGCCGGATCCGTCACCCAGTATGACGGATTATACTGTATGTCAGTATGTTTGACACCCCTGATGTAGAGCGAGTTAATATGAACACAGAAAGAGGGGCCACAACATTCTAATGTAAATCAATGACTAAAATCACTTTTATGGGCAATTTTGACTTAATAATCCATTTTATTTGTTGTTTTGGTTGTGTTTGGTTCAATAACGGTTTACTGAAGTTCATTTTTTAACAAGTCCTTGCTGTAAACCAGACTACATTAGGCTGTTCTTATGTTAACAAATCTATTTTATGTAGACCTGTTGTTTTTGTTTGTCTTGCAGTTCCTGTGTTAAATGTTCGTTAGAAAGTGAAGTTTATCGATCTTTGAAAGGGTGTATGTGCATTTTTATTCCATGGTCATTATATAAGTTGAAAATTGTCTCAAAATGTCAATATTATCCTTTATCGCAATCAATTCTTGGTCAAGTAATCGTCCAGCAAAATTTGTTATCGTTACAGGTGATAAAAAAGCGGTTTATGCATCGTACACTGTGAAACATTTGTGAATGAAACAAAACACAACTCCAGGTCTGTTTCTGATGAGGAAACCACATTATAACATACAGTGCGTCAGAAAATGGTGTAATATACGAGCCCTTTAAAGTCATAATTACAAACCAATTTTTAAACACTAAATTATTAACTCATAATTTCCCCCTCGTTTCATCAGTCAGTCTTATGTAACCTCCTCGGCAGCACTGCATCACCTCGCTCCGCTTTAGCTGTACCGCGCCGGACTGCCTCTGTGTGGGTCAGGCCGGTCCGCTGTCCGCACGCTGTTGCCATGGCGACCGGGCCCTGTGATGGATTTTGGGAGGGGCTTTGGGACGGGATGATGGAGGAGGAGGCAGCTGGCTCCAGGCCCAGGCAAGGTTCCTGCGTGACAATAAGCGCAAGGTTAAGGAGAGACGCTCGGTGAGGTTCGGTTTATTACGTCCACAGCGGTGAGGAAAATGGATGTAGCGGTTTGTTTATTCAGTGCAGGTCAAAAAGCACGGTTTGGACTGAGAAAGAGCTAAATCGAGGGTCCCAAACTCTTTTTCCTTGAAGCCTCCTGCGTGCCACCCGTTTTTATGCTCGTATACCCATTTTCTAATCATTTGTGGGGGTTTGTACTATTTCCTTTGCATGAATCAGTCAGAACGGCAGCAGGTTCAGTTTGATCCTCTACATGGGACTGGAACTCCTCTCACTGCGCAGAAGAACACCAGAACAGAGTGATTTAAGGAGGTCTTTGGTCCCATATACTCAGTGGTGGAGCGTGCATTTCACACCAAGGCCTTCAGTAGTGCTCTGTCTGAAACAATCCTGATACTCCTCCTCAAGAACTATTTTATGGTTACGTTATACACAGGGGCCCGGTCAAGCAGAAGTAAACATCAAGGCCAAAAATTCAAGTTCATGCATCTGATATAAAAATGTATTGAACAGATACATATGTACTCTAGTTTATGAAACTGTTGACCTTTTTTCTGTACCATTTTTGGTTCTAAAGTTCCATATGTTTTAAACAGACCATGTATGAAACATGGAACAAAAATTATTTCCCAAATTTCAAAGACCTGCAAATCATGTCAATAAATGGATGTATTTCATCATATCTTGTGTTATTCCATCTTTGAACTGTTGATGAAGGGACATGATTTAAAAAAAAAAAGGGGAAGGACTGACATATTTTATAGAAATAGTTTCCTTATTCCATCTTTGAACTGCTGATGAAGGTACATGATTTAAAAAAAAAAAAAAAAAGTATTTAAAATGATAAAAATTTGCTTGAAAGGACTGACATATTTTATAGAAATAGTTTCCTTTCATTTTGAAGTAATATTAAAGTATTCAGAAGAAAAAAGCGACAAATTATGTAAAATCATGCACCTTCTACTTGTTTGCACAATTTTCCCTCCGTTACCATGACCTTTCTTAAAGGTTGTATGGAGGATTTTTTTTGTTTCAAATTGTCAATGATAACATTATAGAGATGCAGTAGCCTTGTAATTATGATGACCAAAAAAAAGAGAATAAAAATTCATCAACTCTGGACGTGGTGGGGCTAAACATTTGCCAATAGATAACGACACTGCCTCGTTATCTGTGAGCTGACAGGCTGTCAATCAATCTCCCTACGTTTCTAGTGTAACTGACTTGCCTGCGCGCTGCCGGTACGTGGTTTACGTACGACTGTCACGCAGTCCACAGACGCACAGACGCTGTTTACTCCACCAACGCAACAGTTCTTAGCGGCTTTTTTGACCTATATCTTCCTCGCAGTTCACACAAAGTTTGTTGCAATGGCGACAAGAATCCAGGAGCAGTTAACCGCAAAAGAAAGTCCGTTTTTTGAGGTCGCTGAAAGAAGAAGACAAGGGGAAAAGCAGCGAAGCCAAACTAAGGTGATTCTTGAAGATTCATTCCAGCGATGGTGCGACTGAAGCAGACGCAGGGTCTAAAGACTGACGCACTGGTCCACAAATTACTCCTGGACAGGTCACTTCTGCTTATTATGAAAACGTACTTTATTTCCAAGAGCTAGACAAACGTTTTTCAGGACACAAAAGCGATATCCTATGTCTGAAAACGTAATTTTCAAGGCAAAGAAAGAGTCCGCTTGCTGCTGCGTGTTGTAGCTAGTTCCTTCCCACTGAATCTCCGCACACTCTTCTCTGCACCCCTTTCCTGCTCCTCTCCTCAGTTTGCAGAGTTTGACAGTGGCGTATAATGACTCTTTGAGAATATTACTGAAAGTGCCAAGGTTTTGTAGCGCCAGTGAAAGGTTTGTAAATTGTGGTGTGAGACCCTGTGTTGTCACAATCAGATGTTGTATTTATTCATTTATGTGTAGAGCAAATCTGAGTAATGGAATTATTGAAGCTCTAGTGTGTGTGTGAGGATCTGTCAGGTTCTCCTCTGAGCTGTGGAGACACTGACGCTCTTGTCTGTCAACATTATAACATGCACTGTATTTCACTTTTTATCTTTACTATTGTCTTTTTAATACGATGAACCAGATATCATGTGTTCTTAATAAAGATTGAATTGAACTGACTTTGACTCTGCCTGGCAACAAGTGATGGCTGAAATGTGATTGGTCAAATGCTTTAATATAAAAATACATGTGTGGAAGCAGCACAACTATCAGAAAAACTCTGAAAGGAAGCGGACAGAACATTTGGAACTATTTAATAATAATATAATTCACAAAAGTCTGTGATTCAGATACTTTTTAGGCCATCAGAGAAGAACTTGCAGTACCTGACACCCACCACTGTATATACTGTAGCTCAGGGGTGCCCACACTTATTCAGTATGTGAAAAATGAAACAAAATAACCAAGTTAAAATGAACGACCTACTACAAAGCCAAGCAAACTGTTCTGCACTGAAACACTCTGCTCCTCTTTTTTAGATCCTCACCCACAGTGTGAGAACCCCTTCTGTAAGAGAACTTTCAACTGGCACTTTGCAGAAGAAAGTGAAGAAAGTGGGTAGGATTTTTAAACCTGTTTTTTTTTTTTTTTTTTCAATTTCCAAACTGGAGTTGCATTCTCTTAGTGGTTTTGCAGTGGGATTTAGCCTCTGGACATTTACCAAACCAAACGCACAAACAAACACAGATAAATTTGTTCACTTTTATTAGACAAACTTCAGCCATGTTGCGGTAGGTCTGTTCTGTGCTGTTGATATCCTTAGTTGTTGCTTCACATTTCGTCTTGCTCTTCTAATCAGCGCATTGAGGAGGGATTCTTTTACACAGAGAGGAGCGAAAGGGTAAAAAGGTCAGGTAGGATGTTTTAAAAAGTTGAACCTGCCCTGTGATACATGCTGGAACACGAGGGCACACGCTGTTGCAGACAAGCTGTGTGTAGAGAGTAGGGATGGGCATGATTAGTCGATTAATCGATAATTGATCATTAAGAATTTCATCGATTACGTTCATTTTAATCGCCAAACCGAATGTAGGTTGCTGTGTGTAGTTTGACCAAACAGGTGTGTACATGTGTCTCTCTGAACTCAGAAGGAGCGAGACACAAACAGTCAGTCCGCCTGCAACGTACCGAAGCACAAATGTGTATTTAACGATGATTTGTACAAGAAATTCCACACTTTCAGTTGCGTTTGGGACAAGTGTGAGTCCATGTGCACAGTGTATAAAGCAGCACATATGTTTCTGTGTCCAGTGGGAAAAATTTTTGCCAGGTGAGAGTCGCGCAATGTCGATGACGAGTCCCCACCTCCCTCCCCCCGTACAGTGTCCTGGTTTTGACAAACGCAAATCTGGTCACACTAACCTGTATTCACCTGAATCATGTCCTTCAATCTGACAGAAGTTGAACCGCATCAGTGACACAAGAGCTGTAGTTTTATCCTCACTTAGTTTATGCAAATTAGCGATGTAGTTTTAAGTTTTGTTTCTGTGAGAGTTGCACAAAACTGAATTAAACACATTATAATGTCAAACGGGCTGATGTGGCTCTAGAGTCGTTACAGTTTATATGTCGTAAAGTTGAATTTATTTATGCAGATTAGTAGTGCAGATAGTAATAATAATGATGATCATTTTAATATAAAAACGTTAATGATTAATCGATAATCGATCGTTAATTCTTCCGACGATCGATTAAGAACATTTCATCAAATGCCCATCCCTAGTAGGGAGTGTGTGTTTGTGATGTGCTGCACAGTATCCGCAGGTTCAAAATACACAAGTACAAGTTAACTGCCAACAACAGCGGCCGTAATGAAACATTATCGCACTTGTCGAGTGTCAGACCTCGAGTGAGAGACAAGACCGAGTCCAAACGAGATCGAGTCAAGACGAGTACTACGACACTGCGATCTACCCACACTACCTTGGCGATCGACATATAGTTCACGCCTGCTGTAGATCTATACATCGATCTATCTGTCACAGGATTGATTTTACACTAAACTGTTTTTCACCTCTAAACAATCAGTGTGTTTCCATGTACTCAAGTATTCCAGTTCAGATCAGGTTTTTGGAGTGTCCTGGTTATGTTTATGTCCATGTAAACACAGTATCCTGACGTCAGTCTCCTGGATGAGTCAGTATCTCGGTGATGACTCTCACTGGCAGTGTTGGGGAGTAACAGATTACATGTACCAGAGTTACATAATCAGAGTACAAATTATGAGTAACTGTATTCGGTTACAGTTACTGTTTCAGTGAGTGGTAATTGGATTATAGTTTCTTTGTTGAAATAAATGGATTACACAGAGGTATTTTCCTGTTTTCACGTTATTTTTATTTATTTTTTTTTTTAATTTTTTTTTTTTTTTTCGGTAATTCCACTCATTGCTGGAAACTAAACCAGGTCTAAAGCAGGACTAAATCAGAACTAATCCAGGACTAAATCAGGACTAAAACCAGGTCTAAACTAGATCTAAACCAGAACTAAAACCAGGTCTAAACTAGATCTAAACCAGGTCTAAACCAGGACTAAAACCAAGTCTAAACTAGATCTAAACCAGGACTAAAACAGGATTTAACAGGACTAAATCATGCTGCGTGGACGTGTCTCCTTCTCTTCTATCAATAATATTTTTAATACGGTTTCCACGAAGTGAAACCTGCTGATGAATCAGGCTACAGTTTGTACTGAGGTCGAGCTAAATCAGGAGTCCCCAACTCTTTTTCCTTGAAGTCCCTTACATGCCACCTGTTTTTATGCTCTCATACCCACTTTTTTATCATTTGCAGGGGATTTGTAATATTTCCTTTGCATGCGTCAGTCAGAGTGGCAGCAGCAGGTTCAGTTTGATCCTCTGCATGGGACTGGAACTCCTGAGAAAAACAGACATGACCGACTCCTCTCACTGAGATGAAGACCACCAGAACAGAGTGATTTAAGGTGGTCTTTGGTCCTATATACTGTAGCTCTATACATCGATCTATCTGTGACAGGATGGATCTTACACTAAACTGCTTTACACCTCTAAATAATCAGGGTGTTTCCATTTCGAGTATTCCAGTTATCACCAGGTTTTTGGAGTGTCCTGGTAAAGTTTATGTCCATGTAAACACAGTATCCTGATGTCAGTCTCCTGGATGAGTCAGTATCTCGGTGATGACTCTCACTGGGTTATTCTGAGAGGATCACAACACTGAGGCATGTGGACACAGTATCCTGATTTCTCAAAACTGGAGCTGTACTGAGCATGTGCGAACTGAAAATTCAATTTTCTTAGTGCAAAAGAAAGCTATTAGAATTGTCCCTATGCCCCAACAAATGCTTTATTAAACTAAATACATAAAAATTGCATGATCTTGTTGATCTCAATACTGCAATTGTCATGTTTTTTTTTGTGATGTATATACACATTCACATAGACGCACACACACAAACAAAAAAACCCACACATATTCAGGTTTATATTCCCTCTATACAAAACACGGCAAATTTCCTCCGTCATAAGACATCAGCAGAAATTGCGTTATACATACTTGTTTGTACAATACATAGAAAGTTAACTGAAAGTATACATATTGTGTACATTCTAAGAACATATATTACAATGAAAAATCTCCCGGTAACAACTATACAATAGATTCAGATCTGAGTTTGATCAACAGATTGGACCAGCAAGAAATGTTTTTGGTTTTTGCTCCGTGCATTCGAGCAGCAGAAAGCTCCAGTTGCACTATTTCTCCGAAAGATAGTAGCCATTCTCTCCCAGTCAGAGGTTGAACTGATTTCCACTGGCAGATTACCATTTTTTGGCAGCTGTAAGACCTGCTCGTAATATGCCACGATTGTTAATTGTCAGATTTAGTTTGGACATGTCGTTTAGCAAAAGAAACCTCTGAGTGAAAGGTATGGTTATTCCTATTAATTTAGACATTGTCTTTGTGACATTTTCCCAAAATTGTGCCACCTCCGGGGACTCCCATATCATATGTACATAAGTGCCCACAGTTTGTTCTATGCAAACATCGCAGTATGGATTGTCTTTTATTTTCATTTGGTGTAATCTTCTAGGGTATAAATAAGCTCTATGAGTCATTTTGTAATGAATCATCTGGAGACTGGGATTCCTTGATGAAAGCAAAATGGTGGACCAAATCTGGTTCCAGTCCCACTCTAAATGATCCCTCAATTCAATTTTCCAAAGCTGCTCGACTGCAATTGTCATGTTTAAGGCTCATAATAATATGCTCCCTCAGTGTATCCAGGCCTCTTTCAGAAAGATCATGTGAGGACCAGAGGGAAAAGTCTCCATCAGAGGTGTTAGTCTGTGGAACACTTTTACTTTGTTACGTTCCAGCGCTGGTTGAGAGTGAGAGAACATGACTTGAGTTTAGAGAGTATAGAGGATGCACTGCAGCCTGTCTTTAAAATGATTTTTCAGCGCGCGAACATGGCAAACAGTAATAAAGAAAACAACAATATACAAACGCTAACAGCTCCAGGGCATGGTAAATAATACAAGACTATAACTGCGTGTCTGTGTGCATATGTGTGTGTGTGTGTATGTGTGTGTAAGTCAGGAGGGACGCATGTATTTTTCACCAGCAGGAGGAATACAGGAGTGTGAACTGGGGCCTGTCAGCGTCAATAAAACACAGATTAAATAAACATACAGATATGAATACAAAAAGATGTTTATTCTAGGTTGTATTATATTTAGAAAAGGTTTTATTTTTGCAGACACCTTTTTAGAAAAAAGTCTAAACCTGTTTAAGGCCACCTCACACTACAGGATTTTTTGGTCTTCAATGATTTCCCATATGGAAAAAAAACTGAAAAAAAAAGAAAAGAATTTACCAGTGTCTTTGTAGTAAATCTTTATATAAGGTTAATATGTGTCATGTGTGGTTTCCTCCTGAAAGTGTTTCCCCTTTTGCATTTTTCTCATACAACTATATTATGAAAAACTAGTAAAGATAAAGTGAACATTTTGCAGGACATTTACAGGTAATGTGCATGTTAAACTACATTTTCTTTGTATGTTCCATGTAATGTTTGTATTCTTTATTTATATGTTTCAGAATAAACAATCAGAGTCTGAAGGGGGATTTGAACCCAGGTCGACCATGTGAAAGTCCAGTGACCAATTGAGCAAACCAGCTGCTGATTCCAGAGGGAACAACAGCAGATACTGAGGACAATTACAAGTACCTTGGTATTTGTACCTGATATGACGTCTTGTCAGTTGAGGCATTGAAAAAACAGAAGTGTACAGCTGCTTTTTGGAATATTACAAGTCAATATAGAACTTTGTAATAATGAGGATTTTGCAGAGTAAAAATATTTTTACAGCCTGATGTTTGTTCACTGTGAGATCAGTGGAAGATGTTTTTTAAGGTTGTAATGCAAGATTTGTATTACTGTGTTTCCCCCATGCTGCCCAACACACACACACACACACCTACACACACACACACACATACACACAAACACACACACACACATACACACACACACACATACACACAAACACACACACACACACACACACACACACACAACACACACACACACACACACACACACACACACACACACACACAAACACACACACACACACACACACACACACACACACACACACACACACACACGCACACACACACACGCAAACACACACTGTGATCATTTTCTTTCTCACTCTCACACACACACAACACAGCAATCATGTTTAAGGAAACAATTATCATTTCACTTGTTTTTCTATGAAATAAATGACCTTTGTCCAACACTTGTGAGGACATTGTATGTTGGAATTAGTGTCATATTCAGGCCTTGCAGGTTACAAAGTTTTATATGTTTCATGCTGCACATATTTACCAAAGATCTTCTAAGTATTATTTGCAAATTGTGATATTTATTAGGACAAACCGTGCAACATTTCAGCACTAGGCCTTCAACTGGCAAAAATACAGTTTTTTTGTCTATGTTCTTGGGCTGCTCCCTCTCCTCCACAGCACCTGTCTCAAGAAATTGATGTGCGAAGTTCTCATTGTTTTATAGATTCTTTCCAAAAACACAGAGTCTGGGCAGATCCAAAATAAGTGAGAGCTGGTTTAATTTTTCAGTTTGTGTCCATTGTTCTTCTAAGATGATTGTTTAGTGGAGAACAGCGATGTAGAAGTTTGTAGCACATTTCTCTTTGCTTGTTGGTGATGAGATATTTGGGCCCGGTCAAGCAGAAGTAAACAGCAAGGCCAAAAATTCAAGTTACTGCATTTGATATAAAAATGTATTGAACAGATACATATGTACTCTAGTTTATGAAACTGTTGACCTTTTTTCTGTACCATTTTTGGTTCTAAAGTTCCATATGTTTTAAACAGACCATGTATGAAACATGGAACAAACATTATTTCCCAAATTTCAAAGACCCAAAAATCATGTAAATAAATGGATGTATTTCATCATATCTTGTGTTATTCCATCTTTGAACTGTTGATGCAGGGACATGATTAAAAAAAAAAAAAAAGTATTTAAAATGATATAAAATTTGCTTGGAAGGACTGACATATTTTATAGAAATAGTTTCCTTTCATTTTGAAGTAATATTAAAGTATTGGGAAGAAAAAAGCGACAAATTATGTAAAATCATGCACCTTCTACTTGTTTGTACAATTTTCCCTCCGTTACCATGACCTTTCTTAATAAAAAATCTCATGAGTCAAAAAGTAAGAGGTTTTTTCAACCTAATCTTGTACCATATGGTAGAAAACTATATGAAGCAAATATTCAAACCAGTTTGTTAAGGATATGTAAGTGAGAACCAAGAGTTATCACTGTTTGGATTTATTGCCCAAAAAGTGCTGCATATTTCATTCCCTCCGTTACCGACATGAGTTTTTAAATTTTTTGTCAACAACTTGAAAGAAAATCACAGGTTTAACTTGACCCTGTTGGAGTGTAACTCTTTCCTACATTCTGATACTTTACTTATTTCAATAGTCCCTCTAGTTTCTGAATAAGAGACATTTGAATGTCAAAAATCTGCCCCTGTTTCCCTCCGTTACCACTTGACCAGATCCATTTGTGAGGTCATGTTTGTACATTTTTCCATGGAATATTGTCAGTAGAGTCGGGGTGTCACAGTGCATGAGTAGGGCTCCGTTTGGGAGGTGCACTTGTGATGATAGTCACTCTTTTTCTGCGGTGACTCATTATAAATTTAATTGAAGATGAAGCTGAGTAAGTTCCTTTTGAAAAGTTTTTCAAAGTTTGGTGCAGCATCTTCACTCACGCTGCTCAAGCCAACATGATCAGGTGTGGCCCTGTCCTGCCGTTTCCCCAGTTTAGGCTCCTGACTCCACTAATGACATCACTCTGTTACAGCCAATGAAATAGCGGCAGGTGTAACCCTGTCGTCATATCACTCACTACATCTCAGAACGTCTAATAAACAAAATATGAACTAAAACATGTTCAATTAATACTACTGAGTTTGGACAAATATCAGAATAAATTGATATATATGAGGCAGCAGTAGCTCAGTTGGTGGAGCATTTGCCCACTGATCTGAGGGTTGGTGGTTTGATTCCAGCTCTTGACATAAACATCACAGGTTGAGTGGTCAGTTCCACTGACCCACAGGTTGGCTGGTGTGATTCCAGCTCCTACAGATGAATGCTCTTGTTGTGTCCTTGAGCAAGACACTTAACCCACCTTGCCCCTAGTGTCTGTGTGAGTGGGTGAGTGGTTCCTTGTTGTAAAGTGCTTTGAGAGCCTTGAAGGTGGAAAAGTGCTATAGCAAAATGTGACCATTTACCAAATGGATATGTATTTTTGTTTATTAAAATAAAATGGGAAATATTGGGACTATTTTGTCTTTCCCAAATATTGGTTGTGACATGTCCCCACCATTCCTATGCAAACCTGCACCCTTGAGAATGCAGTTGCGTCAGCTGTTTCCTGTCTACAGTAAAATCACTGGCTCTGAGACTCTTAAGTGTTCAACAGATCAGAGCTCTGCACTTCTAGTTTAGACACACATCAAAAGTGTGTTATTATTACTTGTGAAATGTGGTGCAAAACTTCAGTCTTCAATCTTGCGATAAAGTCCACAGACACATCACTAGTCAGTAAACAGACACAGGAGGAACTATCTTGCGTTTTTACTTTTAAAGAACACTTCAAACTGGATTCACAGTGTGGTTTTGTGGACTGGATGTGAATATCTGAGATGCTGCAGTTTAAATGTACCACTTGGTACAGAGAGGTGAGGAATAAAGTCTTCTCATTATTTTTGCTATGTCCCGTGTTTGTATTAGAGCCCTGCAGTCCCGTGGGCGTCCGGCGGGACCCGACGCAAACCACTGTGACGCGGGACACATTTTGAAAGCTCGCTGCGGGCGCGGGCGGGAGTGGGGCTAAACAACGCGGGAGCGGGCGGATGGGATGATAAACTGCAGTCCCACAAACTAAATATGAGTATAAAGTAAAATATAAAAAAGATGGATGTAAGCATATCATGCATAATTTGTGCTGGAGATTTTATTTTTCATTAATAAAAACATATTAAGCAGCAGACCGTCCCCCCTCCCTTACACCGCGCAGACTGACTCACCTGTCATGTACGCCACGCTAACAGTCCCTCCTTCCGTATATCGTGCTGCCTGCGCAACAAAACCAGAACTAAACCAGGGCTAAACCAGGTCTAAAAACAGCTCTAAAACCAGGACTAAAACAGGATTTAGCCAGGACTTAACCATGCCGCTGGATCGGCCACCACTCCTCCTCTCATGCGCAGCCTAGTTTCTTTCGCTTCTCCGTGTTTGATAGAGTTTAAGAAAGCAAAGGTTCCCATCCTGCGGGACTTGCAGGCGGGCGCGGGAAAAAATATTGCAGATGCGGGGGGGAGCGGGACTGAAAATTACAATTCTTTGTGGGAGCGGGCGGGCGTGGGACTCTACAGTGCAGGAGCGGGACTCAAAATTCTGTCCTGCGCAGACGTCTAGTTTGTATGTTTCGTCTATGTGTCCGTCACTCCTCTGTCCCTGACTGTGACAAAGTGGACCTTTGTTCCATTTTAAACTGACATTTGTTTAATTTCGCATTTTGTCACTCTCAATACCCAATAGTTACAATCATTCCTGGTTCTTTTTGTTAATTATCACATTAGACATTGTTCATTTAAATATACTTTATTTGTTCATTTATTTATTGCCTCCTGGACGTCTCCCTCGGGAGGTGTTTCAGGCATGTCCCACTGGGAGGAGGCCCCGGGGAAGACTCAGGACACACTAGAGGGACTATGTTTCTCGTCTGGCCTGGGAATGCCTTGGGGTCCCCCTGGAGGAGCTAGGAGAACGTGTCTGGGGTGAAGGTTGTCTGGGCGTCCCTGCTTAGACTGCTGCCCCTGCGACCCGGTCCCGGATAAGCGGAAGAAAATGGATGGATGTTAATTTATTTCAGTTTCCCTTCATCATATTCACCTGCAGCTCCACATGATCCAGACAAAAGAGGGGGCGTGTCTCATGTCTGCCATTTTAAAACCTTGAAAGTCGGGGTCAGGACCATGTGGAGGGGAGAACCGGATTAAATGTTAAACATCTTGATTTTAAAAGGGGACTTGGGCCCAGGAAAAGAAATCCTCTCTTTGCTTTGAAAAGTGACCTGGAACTAATATTCACCTGGGGGAGGTACTCCCTGCTGGGCGGAGTATAAAAGCAAACAGGTTTCATCAATTCAGAGACTTCTGTGCAGGTTGTGTGGTGGGTTTTTGATTTGAGTTACTTATTTTCTGTTTATTTGTACTTTCGTTGGGGTTAAATCCAGAAGTCAGACACTTTTTTTGTTGTCTGTCTGTCTCCTACTTTGACCACTAGTGATGTCGAGTCGATGTTCCACTGAAGCCTTCCAGCTCAACTCTTGAGCCGACGCTTCAAGGTGCTTCATTTGCTCCACTGCGCCATCAAGATAACTGAGACATGATCATTAACATCATCATCGAGGTTCATGATCATCATCGCCAACATGATCATCAAGGGTCTGATGAAAGATTTATCCTGAATGAATGAACGATTAAATATTTGAGTGTTTGTGATATGAACATAAAGTGTGAATGTATTAACCTGGAGTCTGTGTTCATGATACACATGAACACGTCGGGTTAAAAGAAAAAGTAGGAACAAATTGGAGATCAGGATGTAATGTGACTTTATGTCTGTGCTTATGCCACAATAAGGATGGCAAAATATGGTCATTTTCACTTCAGGCTGCAGTCTGAACGTAGCCTAAGTGTCGATGAGGAGTCCCCACCCCCATCCCCCGTACAGTGTCCTGGTTTTGACAAACGCAAATATGGTCACACTAACCTGTATTCCACTGAGTTGTGTCCTTTAATCCAACAGACGTTGACCGCATCAGCACATAAGACCTGTTTTTTTTCTTCGCTTAGTTTATGCAAATTAGCCATGTGTTTTTAAGTTTGGTTTCTGTGAGAGTTGTGCATTAAACACATTATAATAAACGGGCTGATGTGGCTCTAGAGTCGTTACGGTTTATATGTCGTAAAGTTGAATTTATTTATGCAGATTAGTAGTGCAGATCGTAATAATAATGATGATCATTTTAAAATAAAAACGTTAATGATTAATCGATATTCAATCGTTAATTCTTCCGACGATCGATTAAGACAATTTCATCGAATGCCCATCCCTAGTTAGGATAAATAATTAGACTTGGGTGGTGTATAACTACTGCTATGATGTAACATGTGCTGCTATACAGTTACTGATGTACTGCAATATTTTATTATTGTACTATTATAATTCACTATACAATGACCCAGAAAACAGAGATCAGATTACAGATGACTGATGCAGAGATAGGTTCAGTTCATGTACAAGATATTCTATTTCTACCTATATGTCTAATCAATTAACTAAACAGGGCAAGGACTTATTGATAGGGACATGCTGACACACGACTCATCACCCTGATCAGACCAGCAAGACGCTCCCGTAAGAGGAGTGAGATGAATCCGGGGCATCCTTGTCACAATCGGATAAGATTGTGCGACGTGCCAAGAGGCCTGGCTGACCTGTGCACTAGTGACGGGCAAATGAGAAGAGCTCTGGAGCACGTCTCGTTCTTTCTGAAACAAATCGCTCTGAAGCACTGCCTCGGAGCTCGTCTCGCAGCAGCCGCTCACGTGACCAAAGTGTGGAAGTGTTGGTCCCTCCCCCTACTGCTTCACTCTGCGTGTCGATCGCTTCAGTGTATCGAAGCGTTTCATTGGCTCGGCGAATGTTCTGCTCTGTGATTGGTTCAGAGTGCTTCAGAGTGTTCAGCGCACTTCCGTGGTTTGACGAGCGCTAAACTGCTACAGTATAGGCGAGTTTCATTGTTGACAAAAGTGCGCGTTGCATGCTGGGAATTATTTTGGTCGGCGGCAAGAAACACTAATTCAACATGACGGACGGAGCGAGAAAGCATGTAAAGGGTATTGATCCTGGTTATTTATCCACTCTAACGACAGAGGACCCAAGACCATTTGACCCGAAATTGGTCATAAACATCGATGGAGCCAAATCACCCTTTTCAACCCCGACAAAAGGTGGACCAAACCAATTTTCTGGTCGGAATCGCCAACTACCTGGACAAATATTCACTTGGGCGACATCCACAATGACTTGGTGGAAACTCCTGGGCCATTCACAGCAGAAAAGATGAAAACCTTCAAGAGTCTCGATGTGTTGTTGAACTTGTTGGAGTCCACGGTTTGTTAGGATCTTCTACGTTTGCTCTGTGAATGTTTGAAAGTCGTTTAATTCACCGTTAGTGGTTCTTTTCACTCAGAATACGAAAAAGACATTTTCCTTCTTCTGTGCTTCTATTTGTGCATCCGATAATGCAGCAGGAATGTACCATTATCGGGGATAAATATGCGAGGTTACACACTGTGTAAAATATTTCCCAGCATGCAACGCGGGCTTTTAATAACAATGACGTCAGCTGAAACTTGCCTATAAAAGATGCACCGTTATTTGTTAAAAATGTTGGGTAGTGAGGAGGATTGTGTGACGTTAGTGGTGATTTTAGTGACTTTTGGCGACTTTTGGCATTTATTTCATTTTCGATGGCATCTACAAGTGGAAAAAAGTGATCCATGGTTTGGGATCACTTTGATCTAATTCCACCTAACAAGGTCACCTCTTTTCTATTTTACAGCAGCTATATATGTTGCTGTTTACATATTATTTTAAATCATCATTATTATTGTTGTTGTTAGGTACGGTGTTGCTCTGCACACAAGTATTGTCTTATTGTTAAATTTGTCCACTAGAGGTCAGTGTTTCTCCAAGGCCTCAGACACATCGAACCATTTGAGACAATATTACGACCGAAGGCTGAAGTATAGTTCTGCGTCGACTCAACGCGCACTGCCACCGTTGCCTTGTCGCCGTCGTTTTTGATTTATGGATCTGTGTCGAGGTCTGTGCACCGCAAAGTAATTCACTGCCAAAACGCTAGGGGGCGACGATATCTGTCCAGTCATTCCATCCAGTTTTCATTGTAGTCACTGTCTTCTAAATAACTGGGGAAACTAAAAATTTTTTTTAAATTGGAATACATTTTTTTCTCTGGTAGTCAGGAGGATATATACAGTCTGTGTGTATGACCCACAGACGTATAATCTCTGAAAAGTTTAACATGAACCATCTCTAACGTGATAAAAACACAGAACAGACTCACCATTAGCAGAACATCCCTCTGTCACAGAAAGAACACTCATATTCCACTGAGTCGTGTCCTTTTTAAGTCCGAGAGAAGCTGACCGCATACCAGGAGCGAGCTGTTAGTCATGCGGTTTTAAGTTTCGTTTTTGTAAAACATAAACACATATGCGCAAAGCTGCATTAAACACATTATTTCTCAATGTATATTGAAAGAAAGAAAAGCCGACAGGAAATGTATACAGAGCGGTGGTACGGAGGACCAATCACAGCTCTTATCGTCTGCGTCGCTTCCCCTGCTGTCTGCGTCTTTTTGACACGTAGTTAGAAAATTTCGGAGGTGCACGTCGGTCGATGCAGAGGCCCTGCGTAGGGGGTACGTGTCGACGCAGACGCTGGACCATAAATTGGCCTTGAGGTGTCAATGCTTCACGAGGCTCCGTTCGCCCATCACTACTGTGCACCAACGAAGAGGCACTAAGTCTAAACCATGGTCGCCTCCCACTATAGTTTGCATATAAAAATCATTGTATAGGCGTAAATATTTAATCTCTGCATGGGAATGTCAGCACAGACTCCTTGTACAAGTATGACTTTTCTAGTATTGGAATAAATAAATTATCTGGACTTTATTTCTGTTTCAAGTGTAATTGTTTGTCTAAGTAGAAACTAACAAACACACGAGGAAAAGGAACAAAAGAAACAAAACACACTCCAGGTCTGTTTGCGACAAGGAAACTACATTAGAACACAGATCAGAAAATAGCTTCATATGGACCCTTTAAAACGAAACTCTTATTGGTCCGATTTGAGATTCCAGAAACGCTAAACCTCCTCCAGAAAACCACACGACAGCTCCAGTCTGGGTCAGTGTAAATGTTTAATCCTGGTGTATTTTCGGAGTCTTCCAGCCCCTGACGTGATATCTTCAAACCAGACTAAATATAGAGCAGGACAATGGAGAGAGCTGGAGAATTCTGCACTTGTCTCTTTGTTTCTCGGCTTTTGTCTCAGGAAAAGCCTTTGTTGAGTTTCTATTGTTCGTAATGACAGAAGAAGTGTGTGTGAATGAGGAAGGAGCAGGTCGACAATGGGGGAGTGGAGCAGAGTGGAGGAACATGTGTTTGAAGTAGAACACAGTCTGCTGTACACTAAAGGTGCACTGTGGAACTTTCCTTGAAATGCTTTTGTCCATAGAGATATTATCACTTTGTTTGGAATGTTTCACAGTGGCCACGTTTACATGATGTTTTTAACTCTGAAATAATTGTTCGGAATTAAATAGGGCTGTAACAATATCTAAGTGTCACGATACGATATCGTTACAGTATGAACCTCACGGTCAGTGTTGGGAAGGTGACTTTTAAAATGTATTCCCCTACAGATTACAGATTACATACACCAAAATGTAGTTTGTAACATAATCTATTAAATTATTTAAGGTGAGTAACGTAATCTGAATACTTTGGATTATTTGATTTGCTGTAGAGAAACAAAGACGAGGATATCGTAACATAAGATGTTTTGTCTGATTAAAAGAAAATAAAAAGCCCAGACTTTACTGAACCAAATTAAAAATATTATTGATAGAAGAGGAGAAGACATGTCCGCCCAGCATGGTTTAGTCCTGTTAAATCTTGTTTTAGTCCTGGTTTAGATGTAGTTTAGTCCTGGTTTTAGTCCTGGTTTAGTCCTGGTTTAGATCTAGTTTAGACCTGAAAAAAAAAAAAAAAAAAGGGGGGGGTTCAGGAAAATACCGCTGTGTAATCCATTTATTTCAACAAAGTAACTGTAATCCAATTACAACTCATTGAAACAGTAACTGTAACTGAATACAGTTACTCATAATTTGTACTCTGATTACATAACTCCGGTACATGTAATCTGTTACTCCCCAACACTGCTCATGGTACGATATTTATTGCGATATTTTGTGGAGGCAAAACTGTGAATATTCTACTTTTTCCTCTTAAAATGCCTTGACATGACTTAATCCAAAAAACTAAGACTTAAAAGTGTTAGAACTGTTATTTCTTCTTGTAGTCTGCACTGAAATGGAGCAAAGGATCATGGTCTATGTAGTTCCCTCTGTCTTTTTTGCTGCACCATAACACTTCATTTAAGCAAAGAGACTTGTAATTCGATATATTGGGATGGTCCATTAATTTGAATCAATGTAATGTAAAGTAGAGGTGTTTTAATGTCATACTGTGGAACATTTCAGGCAGAGAAATTGCATATCTACAGAAACAATCAGGTGACGGACCCTCCACCAGAAAAGTTACACATTGCACCAGGATTGTGAATGTTTGTGATGTCTATGTTAATGTTGTTTCCTCATCACAAACAGACCTGGAGTTGTGTTTTGTTTCACTCACATGTTTAACACACTACTCAAACAGAAAACACTCTGCTCCACCTTGTGATGTCATGTGGTAATACAGGAAGTGCTCAACTGTCATTTTAAACTCCATGCACGTTTGCTAGAATCATTTGGATGATTTCTGCTCTAGAATTGTCAATCTCTACTGAACTAAAGGTAAAAGGAGCTGTTCACTTGAAAACTACCACTACATGACATCACATAAGGTGGTACAGAGCATTTTGAGCTTTGGAGCTGTAGACAGACTCATAATAAAGGGCTATTCAAACGTGTGAATGAAACAACTCAATGTATGTTTTGATCACAACAGACAATTCTGCGTAATAAGGGACATTAAAAGCAACTGCATGAAGCCTCCACATGTACAGTTTAAAAAAAAAAAAAAAAGGAATTACAATCACATTAACCTTTTTCTCATTCTCAGTTTATGTTCATGCCTCATGTGAAAGATCAGAACCTCCAGAATTCCTTCCCTGAGCTGCAGAGGCTGCACTAGCACTGACTCATGGTTTAGGTAGAGATCACTCAGATCAGAGAGAGACATTTTAGTTTTAAACACACTGGAGACTCATGTGAGGCTCATTCTGTTTTCTGATTAGCTAAAAGTCTTGAAAATCAAAAGACTAAATGATATAACTTTCCCATCATTTCCAATGTTTTTGTAATTAATAATTGTTCCCAGGAGCTGTAGCTCTATGTGATGTGAACATCAAACATGTCTATGGACACTGACACTTCATGCTCATGGTATTAAAATCACTCTGACGTGGATTGTATTACCTCCAGCACCCTGTGGCCCTCACAGTGTTACACTTGCCCCCTGCACACACATCGGTGCTCTGAGTGTGACGTGCTGACACCAGCCTATTCCACAGGAGCTCATGCAGGAGCAGGTCAGGGCAATGAAACCCAGCAGCCCATTCATCACAGTACTACCCTCCTCCTCCTCCTCCTCCTCCTCCTCCCTGCACCCCTCTGCTCCTGGTTGCGGTGTTCATGTCAGTGCAGCTTCACACACGGCCGCTCCGTCACCATGGAAACAGGCTCCGTGGCTGCTGCACCCCCTCCTCCTCCTCCCTCCTCCCCCTGTTCTGTCTGTGCTCCACCATCGCTGTGAGCTGATGAGGTGCTTTTGGGCAGTCGCAGCGGGAGGTGTCCAAAAACAGTGGGACAAAATGGAGAGTAAATGGCAGCAGATTACACAGATAAGAGACACAGATAAGAGATGTCAGGAGTTCAGAGAAATAGACCACTTAATCAGGATGATTTTTTGGTTTTGTTCCCAGGAGACTGTGCTGTTTATGTAGAGTTAGCTCAGGTTGATGGCTCTGCACAGAGCTACAGGGCTGTGTGCAGCACAAGGACATCTACACATGATCAGCCTAGAGCGGCTCAAACTCAAAATGATCAGGACAAATATTCCAAACAAATACTCCAGTGTGATTAGTGCCACATCAGTGGAACAAGCCCAAAAACTGCCTTACATCCAGGTCACTTTTCACAAATGCACAAAGCTCTTACCTTCTGAATGTTTTTCACAAACTAAATAGGCTGTATTTTTGACTAAAATAGGCTGAAATCCGCCCATCAGCCTTAACATGTTTGTTTTGGTTCATGTGGAGGCTCAGTGTTTAGCTCTGCCCAAACCATAATATTACTGGTCCAGTCTTTTGGACGTACAGGACCAGCGGGCGCACGCCAACATGAATATTTGTGGGTCTGTGACCTCAAAAATATCATGAGAATCCATGTTTCTGTGTGAGGATAAGACAGAGCTGAAACCAACGATTCACTGAGTGTTTGACTAGTCAGCGATAGTTTTGATATGCTGACATTTTTAAAGGTAAAAACACCTGGAGCACAACTGGAGCACACATGCTGACGGAGGGCTACATATGAACTCCTCAAGGGCATTAGTGATGAAATGACACACACTGTTTATACTTTCCTTGTTTAAATCATTCTTTTGTCTTATTTCATTACTGACATTGTGGTGTACACTTTCAGAGTCTCAGTCCTGATATCAACCGACAATTAACCAAATCTGGAGTGAATATTGTACTGCATTAGTCACAGTTACTCTCGTTGGTTTTTGCAGGCCTACAGCACGGTCTGACATTTTGTCCTCATTAGTCCGAGCAATTTAAAACTGTAGAATTTGTGCTTCAGGATTCAGTGACTCACATAAGGACTCTCTCTTCCCTCCATCTTATCCCCTCCGTCTTATACTCAAACAGATTCTCTTTCTTTGCCTCTCACACATGTATATCTGAAGGTCCCTGTGTTTACTTTCACGCTGTCGTTTGGCTGCTTTCCAAAAGCAGCAGAAGAATGGTGTTTGCAGAGCTTATAAAAGTCCAGTTTATATGGGTCAGATTTATGCTATGAAATACTTCCGCGGGTCCCAGAACGCACACCCCTCAAACACTTCATCTGTATCAAAACAAATATGACTGCTTACGAGGGAAAAAGAAGGAAAGAAATATCACAGGGGAGTGAAAAACAAAGCACTAAACTCTGTTCATCTGAGAGGAGAGAAGTTTGACATTACACAAAATGACAGGTGACCAATGAGCTCCTGCGTTTCACATGTGTCACTCAAGTAAACAAATGTGACTAGATGGTGCTGTGTGGTGCATCGCTGGACAGACAAATGATTGTTGTTACACTCATACAAGTACTACAAAAGCAAAACTGTATACGCAAGTACATTTCACAGTAAGTTTACAGAGCTGCTTCTTTTGAATTTCTCACATTTTCAGTGTTTATTGGATGACGTTCTGCAGCAGTAACAGCGTGTCTGAGGTGCTCACATTCATTAGGCTTATTAAGGTTTTGAGTCTCCGTCACAAAACCACGTGACCTGGTGTTTATGCCGCCATATTGGAGGTCAAACTATCCATCTGGACCAACATGTAGTATTTGTGTGTGATAATGGTTTTGACCTGTGTTGCTGTTGGATGTTCTGACCGGAGTCAATCTGCTAAAGAAGGAGGTCGAAGTATCTTTGTATCAGATCCCGGCTGATAAAGATCACAGACAGAGGTGGAGAGTGGACATAAAAAGAGAGCGATGGAGCCCACTGAGCTCAATGATCTGTGCAGTCAACATTTCATTTCTGGGGAGTGAAACACCTCCACACAAACAAAGAAGGGATTTACAGTAAAAGAAATTATAGATACCAAAACTATGTTGTGTTATTAGGTTCTTTTTACAGACCAAGAGTTTGTTTTCATACCTAACAGTTTGGGTTAGCGATCTTCTTCAGGTCTGTGACGTGTCGGTCAGCTGATTTAAACAGTTTTTGGCGCTGTCTGCTGACAGTTCCTCAGGACAGTATCCCAGGTGTGTGAGAGTAAAAAAGCCCCTCGTCCCGGTTTATCGTTTCCTTGGGCACGTTTCTGTATTTTGATTGTCTCTTTAATCCAGCGACTATGTTTGTTTTCCTCTGTCCCAATGATGTTTGCTCCGTCCCAGTCCATAATGTGGTTCTCTCTTTTACAGTGGTCAGATATGATTGATTTGAGTTGTTCCTGTTCTGCTTTGTGTTTTGTTGCTCGTGTGCACTCCTTCGCTGGGTCCTTCTCTAAATATTGGAAGACCAAGTGAATCTCACTGGACTACCAAAACTATTTTTTTCTCATAGGTCTGAAGATTGACTTTCACCAGATGACGTTCCATCATTATTCACGTACGCCCCGTCACCAGTGAAATCCAAACCAAAACATTTGTTTATTTCCTATGAAAGAAGAGCTAACATGAAAAAACAGATACTGGAGGTTGAGCACAGAGCAAGTGTTGAATAAACTAACAAAGCGCTCCATTGGATTTAGATAGAGATCTATTCCACAACCCAGGAGACAACTTTAGTTTTATACCTTTCTAATGACACCTGATCTAATGAACTGGCGATTTCGGACAGTTTTATGTTGTTTGCACTGTTTAAAGTAGGGATGGGCATTCGATAAAATTTTCTTAATCGATCGTTGGGAGAATTAGCGACCGATTATTGATTAATCATTAATGTTTTTTTATTAAAATGATCATCATTATTATTACTATCTGCACTACTAATCTGCATAAATAAATTCAACTTCACGACATATAAACCGGAACCTCTCTAGAGCCTCATCAGCCCGTTTGACATTATAATGTGTTTAATGCAGATTTGCACAACTCTTACAAAAACGAAACTTAAAACCACATGGCTCATTTGCATAAAAGTCCTGGTGAACTTTTTCCCACTGGACACCGAAACATATGTGCTGCTTTGTACGCTGTGCACATGACCTCACACTGGTCCCGACCGGAATGGAAAGCATGGAATTTCTTGTACAAGTCATCGTTAAATGTGCTTCGGCATGTTGCAGACTGACCCACTGTTTGTGTCTCGCTCCTTCTGAGTCCAGAGCTACATGTCCGGACCCCCTTCTGTCCCCGGACACGTACGTTTGGTCACCCTACGCTACACACAGCAACCTACATTCGGTTTGTTGATTAAAATGAACGTAATCGTTGAAATTCTTAATGATCAATTATCAATTAATCGACTAATCATGCCCATCCCTAGTTTAAAGTAACAATGATTATATTGTAAACTCACTAACAGCTTCCGGATCAACCCCAATCTTGATCTCCAAAACATTAAATCACGTGACTGCTACATCACACACAAATCCTCAATACTTACACTCCTCCTGCTAAAAACCTGCAGATGCACCAGTGACGCTGACACAGGAGAACTCCAGCCTCATGTGAGTGTGTCGTGGATTGTGTGAGTTGGACGTGTGTGCTGGTGCTCTGGAGGAAATGAGGATCAGATCTTTCCAGTGTGCACAGTAGACGAACTAGAAACAGCATTGCCTCGCCTGATCGGTGTTCTGTTGAAATGGACTGCCCCGTCGAAATGAGCTCCCAGCAGTCTAAATCGACAGTGACGTCTATCGATTCATGCTGCCCGGTCGAAATAAGCAACCTTAAATTTTTCTGTTTACAGTTGTATAGATCCAGTAAAGAGAACCTCCCCAGTTTTACAACACATTTGTTTGGATTAGAGACGTGGGTTTGATGCTGTTTGCACACGGAGATCACACTTTATTATCCCTTAGTTATGTCAAATTTTCCACAGCCTGGTCCTCAGTTCCTTTTTGCATGGCTAACATGCATGTTAGATTTGCATGCATATCTAACATGCACATGTCGTTGCTTACATGCTTAATTGGCCAATACACTTTAAAAATGTTTCTTGTGTCATCAGTGTTGAACCCAACTCCACTTCTGCCTCAGAGCTCAAATCAACAGCACTGTAACTGCGCTTAGGGGTTGTGTGCATGTGCAGTAGCACTAGGGAGCTCAAATCGATGGGTAGGCCATTTTGACAGGACACCTGAAGACTGATTCCTGTCTTCCTCTGTATGTGATTGACATACAGAGACTTACAAGTAAAAAAGAAGGAACCTTGATGAACAAAACTCATGTGAAGTAAAAGAAGAACTTTATATAAATGTTCAGCAGGTGTTAAAAAGTCTGTATGAAGCAGAGGCTCTAGAATGAGAGCAGCTATTACAGCACGACTGTCAGGGACTGGATCTGACTCTACTGAGCCTCTCTCTTCTTTTTTTTACTCTCTCTCTCTCTCTTCTTTCTCTTTACTGTCTCTTCCCCTTCTCTCTGTCCTCTCTCTCCTCTCTCTGTCCTCTGTCCTCCATCTCTCTTCTCTCCATAAGCACACAGCTGATGTGAGGGACAGTGTGAGTTCACACTTGGAGCAGTCGCCCACACACAACACAACTCTACTCCAGCCCACACACACACACACACACACACACACACACACACACATGCACACACACATGCACACACACACACACACACATGCACACACACACACACACACACACACACACATGCACACACACATGCACACACACATGCACACGCACACACACACCCTGACAGACAGAGAAAGAGAGAGAGAGAGAGAGAGTATTGATCTCGAGAGAAATTCAAGTTTTGCTGCAGAAAACGGCTCCAGTTGCTGCAGCATTTCCACTGCTTCTCAGTGTCCTCAGTGTTTCAGTCAAAGGTCTCAGTGCAGTTTAACAGGAGGACTGTTCAGGGAGGGTTTGCAGATCCTGTGGAAGAGCCAAAGTGTCCCTCCTCTGTGTCCTGCAGCATCACAGGAGAACACAACAGGAAAGGCCTCACTCTTACTCTGCTCTGGTGTTTCAGTTTGTGATGAAATGGTCCATTCCCTCAAAGTATTTCCTCTGAAGGTCTTCTGCCACATTTGCTGCCACATTTGGTGCAAAAAGCCTGTAGCGTCTCAAATGCCCATAGCTAGCTCCTTAGCTATCCTCTTGCACGGTCTCCATGGACACGAGAAAAGAAACAGCTCACCCCACACCATCCAACAGTCCCTTGAGCTCAAAGTATTTCCTTTGAAGAAAAGCTCACAAGAGCAAATGTTGTGCAATATAGGACCTTTAAGCCATGTTAGAATGTTGTTACCTCCTCAAAAAGCTGGAGCTGTTTTGTTTCATTCACAAATGTTTGAGTAACCCTTCATTATTAGACTGTCTACAGCTCCAAAGCACAAAATGCTCTATTCCACCTTGTGATGTCATCAAGTGGTAGTTCTTTCACCTGACATAAGTAATAGTTTGACACTTCGATTCCTGATTCTGAGAAAATCCTTAGTTTCTCAGTCCTCTGTGTTGTTTTTTCTAATGTATGTGTAAGCAGTGATGTTTGTTTTTTGACACAAACAGAACTTGCATCTCGCTGATTGGTTAATCCACCTGCCAATCACGCCCTCTGAAGTCAGGGAGACAGAATCCATCTTCAGATCCACTCGTCTGTGTAGAGTTTTGTCAAAGCGTGCGGTTCTGGCTGGCAGCCTCCACCAGAAAACTTACACAATGAGCCTTTAATAGTCAGTTTGATTGTTGTAATAGTTGTAGTACTGGTTGCAAATATGTTTCAGTACTTGTTTGTTTGTTTATTTCCAAATACTTTCATCAGTATTCATTTACACTGACCTCTACTTTAGGCCTGTCATGATAAGAAATTTGTATTATAAATTGCACAATGTATTGCTACAGAGAAATATAAAAATAAACTAAAATACTTAAACTACTTATTTCCTCTGTCACAATAACAGTAAAGCAGGATAACCCCAGTACATCATTAGTATCATTAAAAAAAAAACAATAAATAACAGAATGAACCAGCTCAAATCTTATCTTATTACAACAAAATTCACAAACACGTAATCATTATTGCAAAGAAAATATAAAGACGACTGACTAAATACAGAGCCTAAATATGTACTGTTCCATCTTGAACTAGAAGTGGATATAGTAATTATCGTCACAGGCCTACTGTACACTTGGAAGTACTTTTGGGGGACAGTCTACACCACTATCCCGTGGTAGTCTTTGTAATTCTTCTGTGGTCTAATAAGGTGAAGGTTTCATTTTACATCTATACAAAAACACTCACGCACTTGGATAATGTGCATTAAACGGCACTGAATATTTGGGCTCAAATTTCATTGAAGGTTATTTATTGTTATTCTACTGAAATATGACAAAATGAATATGTATAACTGAGCGAAGACCAAACCCAAGAACTTGTGGTGTATAAAAAAGTCACAAGGATATTTATGATCAAATTCATGTTATTTTTAAGGAGACAGGCTGGTTTGGTTAGACTTGCAACTATTGACTGACTTTATACTTCATTTCAGAAAATCCTGAAAACCTCTTTTCTCTTACAAATCTCAGCAGCTCCAATTAAATATATTTTATGTTGACAAGGGCTGCTACTATGATTTTAGTCATTATAAAACTATTATTTCTACTGTATTGTAAGACAAAAGTACATATTTACCATTCTATCCTTTCCTCCAGTATCATATTTTTTTCCCACTTGTGATTCTCCTTAATGGAGACCAACTGACGTATTAATTATGTCTGTACCATCTGTCAAAGTCAAAATGAGACCAGAACACATAGAATGTGCAATAATAATACATTTATTCATAATATAAATGGAAGGAGACTTAATGGTCTCCTTGTGAACGCACACAGTGACACACACACAGCACCTACGAATGTCCGTAGCGCTCTACGAATTCTCCCAAAAGAAAAGCGTTTCGGAGCTGTGGACACTGGAGTGGTGTCCATGTCCTCTAGCCTGAGGAGGACTAGGAGTTCAGACTTGTCTGCATAGTATATGGGCTGATGCTCATCCCAGCAGCTGGGGGGCACTGTAAGTGACTGAGCAGCTGTTGCATTGAAGTCACAAGTTTGCTCCTCCTGGGGACCGGTGTCCTCTACTCCAGCAATCAGGTCTGTTTCTTCTGACCCAGAGAGGACTATAAGTTCAGGGCTCTCGGAGAACTTAATGGGCTCATTTTCATCCCAGGAGCTGGGGGGCGCAGAAGAAGCTTGTCCACAAAGGGACCAGACACCAGAATCTTGTCCAGTAGATGTGGCTGATTTAGGAGCATCTGTCTCGAATTCAGCTGTTTCATGTGAGACAGACGTTTGATCCTCCAGGGGACTTGAGGAGGAGTCCACTGATGGACATATGGACATCAACTCCTCTGAGATCATGAAGCTAAAAAAACACACACGCAAATCAGTCAACACAAGCTCTTTGGGTTTTTATATAACTGTGAGGTTGAGATGTGTAGACTTACTATCCCTGGAGCTCAGCCTTTTGCAGATGACCCATTGTTATGTAGGTTGTGCTGGAGAGGCCTGACTGGGAGTCAGTCTCTGGTCACCACACATATTCAAGAGCCCCTTCAGGAGGTCAAGGAAGGCCTTCCTGTCCTCTACCTTGGCGGTGGAGTTTTCAGGAGGGTTCTGTACATTACAAAACAAACACTGATTAGACTGTGTGAAATACAGATGTGCATTATGAGGGCGAGTGTTGATCAGTCGTGGAGACTTACACAGACAAGGCCGTCCAAGCAGCTGGGGACTTCAAAGTAGCTGCGTTCCTCTTCAGTGGTGGTTTTGTATTTGGCAGCATATTCTTCTGCTGTCTGTACATTGACAAGAGTGTGAGTGAAATTATGAGGCTAGTTTTGGACATATCAAACTAAAACAATTCAATATTAACAAGAAACAAAGTGAATAAGTACCAGAAGTCTCCATGCTGCGCCGTTCGAGGACTGGACTTGGGTAAAGAAGTTGTTGCTCTGTGGAGTCCAGCCTCTAGCAGGTGGTCTGGGGGCATGCCCAGTAAGGTCACCAGACGCTTTACCGCCTGGTACTCACAAGTTACTGGGAATAGGTTTTCAGCCAGATAGAGAAAGGCCAGGACGCACCCAACCCCCCACACATCTATGGCCTCAGTGTAAGGGAGACCGAGTGTGACCTCAGGAGCTCTGGAAAACAAAGACCAAGTTCAAACTAGTCCTGGTTTAGTCCTGGTTTAGTCATGTTCTCTGGTCATATTTAAAGGACATATTATACAAAAAAGCAGAATTGTTTCTAAACTACTTTTAGGTTAATATTGCAGTTTAAAGTGATGAATGTATTTAGTATAATATAACTAAATACAAGGGATACAAACATATGTCTCCTTTAAAAATCCATGCCCACTGTATTACTCCTGATATGAGTGTGAGTTGCCTCGTACCTGGATCCACACGGCTGGAGCGTGGCCCCCAGCTGGACTTGGGAGACCTTCCTGGCCTCTCCAAAGTCAATTAATTTGACTCTTAAATTGTGCTCCTCCAGGTCACTGAACATGATGTTATCGGGCTTGATATCGGTGTGTACGATACCAAGCCCTTTCAGTGCGTCCAGAGCCACCAACAACTGCAAAGACACAAGAGGGAAAAAGAATTGACAAAAAGTCAGAACTGTAGTGTAAAAAATGAGGTTGAACTTCAAATTGCTAAGAATTGGGATGTAAGAAATGTAAAAAGAAACAAAGTGATGCTAACAGTTTAATATGAACTCGATGTGTTTGAAAGCATAAACCTTTGCTACAAGGCCTTCATGTTGCAACATAATATTTACAGTAAATCCTTTAGTACCTGGTGGGCAATAGGCCGGATCTCATTGAGCTGGAGTGGTACCCAGTCCCTGTTTGATATGAAGGAATAGAGGTCCACTTCCAGCATCTCGAAGGCCAGACAATGAAGGCCCATGACCTCGAACTGCTCCAGAAAGCACACGATGTTTGTGTGGTTGGGGTCGAGGACACTGAGCTCCACCATCATGGACACCTAAAGAGACAGAGATTTGAGTTCAAACTGTGAAGTCGAATGCATGAAATAATACTGGTCAAAAAGTGCATTTAACAAAGCAAATACTGGTAGAGTCTAGATCATGTTCTGTTTAGTCCTTTAAATTCAATTGGTTTTGGCTCTACCACCTCTGCCAATATAAAATCAAATCTTTGCAAAAACTGTATTTGAATCAGAACAGAAGTCTGTGTGACTCTGAGCCTCCAGTTTCATTTGACAAACATGACTTACCTCGTGCTCCATGTCCTTAAACTGTTGCTCTTTGAGGAGCTTAACAGCCACAATCCGGTCCTGGTCCACGGCGTGGCACTTGGCTACGCGGCCAAAGCAGCCCTCACCAAGCCACTCCAGGACGGAGTAAGAGTCGGTCCGGCCCTGCAGGGTGTGACCGATGGTGACCTCTGAACTGTGCTGAGGTGCTAGACAAGAAAGACAAGACAAGACTTCATCAGGGTCAAATGCACTGGACACTTCGACAGGGTTTCCTTTACTGCTACTTGCATTGTTGTTGTCCAATTGCAAAATACCACTGTTACCTTTAAAATAACTTAGTTTCTACTACTACTGCTGCTACAACAATTACTACGACAAATACTACAGTCACTGTTTCAGAGTGAGTCAAGTGAAAGTAACTCTTGCTGAGTTAGTTTTTACTCTGAGTTTCCACTAACTTGGTTTTCATGTCAAATTGACTTTCACAACGTGTTAAATGTTCATGTGCAGAAGTGGGTGTTTGTTTCTTACATTAAAACCTAAATATTTCCACAGAAAAGTGACTGAGAGTCACTGGAAACAGTTGTTTTTGAGATGTGTCTTGAGTGAGTCCTGTGTGGTTTTTGTGGATTACCTGCTGCACCAGAGGTCTCATAAGTGTCCCAAGATGACATAGTTGTACTAAAGGCAAACTTGGTCCAACGATGGGTTTCTAACAAAAAGTGCTCTGAGCTCTCGAGAGTGTGTGTGTCTCCTACGAAGGTCTCAGTGAGAATTACCAGGTGAAAAGTGACTGGACTTATATAACAGTTTCAGAAGATTCCAAAATGCCATACACGCCATGGCAACACCGTGGCAACGGGGAGTTGTTTAGATTTAAAATGAGTTTGAGCAAATTCAGTAGAAATGTTGTGTTGAATTGTGGTAATCTGTGATAATTACTGATTTTATTGTATTTAAGTTTTAATATCCGGATCAGTCCTATTATTTCTATTGTATCCTAAGACAAAAGTACATATTTACCATTCTATCCTTTACTCCAGTAGTATCATATTTTTATCTCACTTGTGATTCTACTTAATGGAGACAACTGACATATTTATTATGTCTGTACCATCAAAGTCAAAATGAGACCAGAACA